>NC_083774.1:17644514-18004861 GCF_963514075.1 Conger conger | reverse complement strand
AGACTAGTTCTTTAGGCTTCCCATCTGCACCTCTTTGACACACTGCCACTTTATTCTTCGTGGCAACTAAAAAAGAATGCCACGCAGAACATGACTTTTCAAATCTGTGACTATAAAAGAAAAACTTACACTTTCTCTGTTAGCATTTATATTTTGAAAGAAAATGGCTACATCATTAAAAGGACAAAACT
This sequence comes from Conger conger, assembly GCF_963514075.1. NCBI lineage: Eukaryota > Metazoa > Chordata > Actinopteri > Anguilliformes > Congridae > Conger > Conger conger. Next base: position 18,004,670 of record NC_083774.1, on the reverse strand, counting down.
TGGTATGAGCAGGGTAAGTGTATGAACACTTATTAAGCAAAGTTTCCCTTCACTTTCCCCTCATATCTTGGCTGAAGATGTACCAGAAGTGTTCTCACCTCCAACCCCTATCCCCCTCCCTCCCCCCCCCCACCTCAAGTGGGGTGAATATATGTGAATATTACATTTCATATTCTGCATAGTCGTTGCTGAAGTGAAGTAGAGCACATTTAATGAAGCACAGACAATTCTCAGCTCAGCTGATGTCACAGAGACTACCCATAAGCATTTAAGATAAAGACCATCTTAGGGGAATTATCATCATTGGTGAGTAAAATCATGGAATTTGGTCATTCCTCCCACTAATCGTAATTCTGTCTGCTGCTCATATGTAATGCTTGCGATGCAGGGTGAATATTCAGGAATGGCTCTGCACTTATTTTCAATTCTTTATGTTGGAGGTGAGGGGCTATCGTGGGACTCATTTACTCTGCTCATGAATATCACGTAAAACATTTATGGACATATAAACATTTAAAGATTAGATAACTGTTATCTTTAAATTGCCGCACTATGAAGCAGTATGCAAATTTAGAAATAGGCCTCCTTATTTTAGGAAAGTCTTAAGATTGTAAGATGTAAAATTTAAGAGTGAGAAATGTATGGACTCAATTTGAAACCTCAAGCACGCCTCTGGCTCAGGCTTTAAAGACATTTGTCAGTGCACAGACCTATACAGTATATTGCAAGTTCAAGCTAGAGCGTTCACGGACTATGGCCAGCAATCTACAATGGCAGGAAATAATGACATTTATCACACCAGGGGTGAGGTAGGTTTAGGTCAGTCAGTATTCCTATTTATTACCATTGCATTAGTTCCTCCCAACAAAGTGCCAGTCATCCAGCAATCTCGTTTGTGACTGATATGCCCTTCTTCTGTATGTGGCCTGTAGGATGAAAAATATGCTCTGGCTTGCAGTCAGATGTATTGGAAGGGGTAAACATGCTTCTGCTGCAGAGCTTCTTGTGTGGTTGTGGGTGGAAGACATGTGACTTGAGAGGAACAATCTGAAATCCAAATTAGGTGCAACAAAAACAGTTTGATGATTGTTCTGAGAAGTAGATTCAGAATCCCTTTTATTGCCAGGTACATTTGCAGAAAAGATGCCATTTTGAATAATTTCTAATTACTTTTCACATGTGTCACAAAATCTAGAGTCCTCAACTGCTCAACTGTCCTCAACAGCAATTGTCATAGCACCTGTGAAATGATTTTTTTTTTTGTCTCTAGACCCATTTTATTAAGGCAAGGACATATACTTAACTGTACCATCAGACAACAGCAGAGGTCATATGATAAATGAGGTTCATAAATCATTAAAACTATGTCTATGTGCCCTGACAAATTTGCAGTACATGCTGCTTGCTAAAGTAGGCTGTAACATGTGGAGGGAACCATACAGAGCAGAGGTACTTGAGTATTTTTAGATGCTCGAAGATTTGAATGACAGTGATCCCACACAGTTTTCAAATCATTTTATTTTTAAATCTGAAATTCCAACAAAAATCATACAAGCTACAACTTGTGACCATGTTCCCCAAAGCATGCCAACTTTACAATACATCAAAATCTGTATCCTTCTACAATGATCAAGGTCAAATGAGGATTCGTTCTGCACAGACAGGGGGAAGTATATTTTTTACACAGTGCATAATGTGTGGAATACTGTAGATTGCCAGGTCATGTTGTGGAAGGAGAAACTTTTTTTTCGGTAAACTATGTAACTTTTGCCGTTAGCTATTTTTGTACATTTCGGTTTTGCCGTGTAGATATTACAACACTTTTTCTACATTTATTTTACTTGTCTTAAATGTATATTGTTTGCTTTATTGTTCTTATTGAGTCTATTGGTTTTATTGTTGTCACGAATTGTATTGACTTTTATTTGGTTTTACTGTTTTTATTGATTGATTGGATTTATTGATTGTCTTATTATTTGATTGTTTTTATTGTTTGTTGATGGCTATATATATATATATATATATATATATATATATATAGTTAATTTATTTTTCTTTTTTTATGTACAAGCGAAGTTGGCCTGAGTGGCCTGTTACAGTTATCACTTTATGTTCTTATTCTGACTTGTAGTCCTTAAGACAATTTCATCACTTATTCTGGACCATAAAGCAGATGAGGATTTACTTTCCTTATCCATGCACTGAAAAATAATTAGTCTTACGATGTGGCACCCGAGCCTGATATTTGCCACCTCTGGGTTAAACCGCTTACATCATCACATGCTTACACCTCAACCTGTGGTGATAACTGAACACCTGAAACAACTGATGTACTGAAAAACCAAGAGTATCGCAAATAACTACACATGTATTACCTCTCTGTCAGTTCCCTGGTGTTTGTCTGATTGGAGGCGTGATGCTTCAGAGGCTCCAGTAATTTCTTCTTCCCCTATGTATTGGCTAAACTGGCTGTCCCCTACGCTCTCTGCTGAGCTTTTCCCAATAGATCACTGCTCCCATCCCTAGTTCTGTTTGCTTTGCCAGCTCAAGGTTGTTATTCCCTGACCGGGCTACAGGAGGCTCAGGTGCTAGTTGACTTGGCGAATGGCAATGTAGCTGTCTTGACACAAAAAAAATGGTATTGACTAAATGGAGTTACCAGAAGTTCCTTCAAAAATAATGATCACTGCAGGCATTTGAGAAAGGATTAATAGATTTTTCCAGTCGACAGCAGGACAGAGGTGTTCAGAATCTATACATATTAATTAATAACGGTGCACATAATCACAGCACACTTTTCAGCCAACAAAGTCCTACCTTTATCCTCAGTCTCTCATAATCACACACCAAATGAAAGAGCAATTAATTTGATTTAACAGTCTTTGGTTAATCAGCAGCACTCCAGTGCATTCTTTTTCTCTGACATTTAAACTGTAATGTGGAATGAGACCACATTGGCTATTACTAATTACCACTTCGCATAAGTCAAAGTAAATACAGCACATCCACTGCAGAGGCATGATTATCAGCCTGTTTACTCACTGTGGGGCTCAGCAAATTACAGACTGGCTCCCCTCCATTGCCCTGCTTAAAGATACAGACACAACTGGCATCTCAAGAAGAATTACCCCTGTTCTGTCTAGGCCACTACAAAAGACATCAAGCCAAGCTAGTGAGTTTCCCTTGTCGGCCCCTACACGCAATGTCTAGATTGCGAGGATTGATAATTAAGATGTTTCCATCCTAATAATCCTCTTGTATGGTGCCAGTTATGTGGTGCAGCAGTAATCCGCCTCATAAAATTACTATTATCTAAACTACCAAACCAAAAATTTAGAAATATAGTTAATAATTACATTTAAGAATACTAATAGTAAAATATATTCAGATAACATAAAGGTTGTAAGTTCTTCGAAAGACTGATTTGACTTGGCTCTCATGTTCACGTGACACCAAAACAGACACTGGGTTTAATAAAATAAATGTATTAAACAGACACACAAAGACAGAACATAAAAGGGTTGAGCTAATGGGGAAGCTAGGTAAGAGAATGTATGGTACTTGTGTGTGCATGTGCGCACGTAAGCACACGTGTCCTTTGAATAAAGGACAGGTAAATATAGTGGGAGTGTTGGAGGGTTATCTGAGGAGAGAGAGGCTACATGCATAGTTTAACTCTACATACATGAGAGACAGCATGTTAGGCACAAATCCAGGGCATATTAAGCACAAATCAATGTGTAGACCTTCACATCATTGCGAAAGGAAGCGGAATAGAGGATACATCCTCTGGTAAATTTGGTCTAAACAGGTGTATTGCTGTGTGTACACTGTGTGTATTCACAAAGAGTTCACAGAAATTGCCTATGGTTTTGTTGGGCAATCAGCAGCCGTTGTGATGGGTTCACTTTTTTGTTCTGGAATGCTGATTTGAAACTGACAGCAGCCATCTTGCACATAGCAGAGATGAGGAGAGTCAGGCCTGGTCCCGCTGTCACCTTTCTGCTTGGCTGCATCAATTAGGTAAATATACCACCGGTATGGGACTCTGCAAATATTTGACATCACCAGGCGGATCACAGACAGTGTCTCATCCAATTAATCTTCTCCTTTTCACGAGGCAATTCTCTGTCCTTCACTGTCCAGCGCACTACAATGCATCAGATTATTGATGCAGGGCGTTTTAGGCTGGCGGCTGGAGGCTGAAGTGTGCAAAGTGAGCTTGTCGTTGACCCTCTGGGATCTGGCATCAGGCTCTGGTGACAGCAGTGATTCTTTATTCTACAAAAGGGGGCGGCCATGTTGGAGCTCTCCAATTTCAGTCATTTCTTTCACCAAGCAGTAAATTCACTCATGAATGACAAAAAAAAAAAAAAAAAAACCTTGTTCCCAGAACCAGAACCCAGAACCCCAAAATAAATGCAAGGCCTGTTTGGCATTTCATTTCTAAGAGGTTTGACAAAAAGGGCACGTTGACATTGAGATTTAACTGACAGCATTCTACTATTTTTAGTCCCATTTTACATCCTCCCAGCAATCCATTTCTAGACATGCTGACAGCATAATTATTCAGTTTAAGTTTTCAGGCAAAAAAATGAAAAATTTTATTTGAAACAAAGGCAGAGGTTCCACAGTGCATGAGATCTGCACAATGCTGCACAGTCACACTGTAATCTGTTCTGCAGTACGTTCATCCTTTTATTATATATGTTTCATTCCAGCAGCTAAACCCAATAATTTTCTGTTACGGCCAGGGAAACAGCTACTTTGTCAGCTACAGTTTTGGTTTCACTATATTGATTGTTTGTGCATTTCATTTCTTTAAAAAAAAAAAAGGCAATATATGTTAATTGATTAAATATGAATATATCCTCCAGATGTACATTCACAGTCTCTGTTTGTGAATCTATTTAAGGTTCTTCTTAGGTGCAACAATTCCGCAATCCATCCAGGTATGTCTACATTGTATACATAAAGTATAATTCACAGAAACCAAACACAATACGAAAGGTTTCAAAGCAGTAATAATACAGTGAGACATAATGTAATGTGATTGGTTTGGAGAGTAGATTGAACATTGCACACAAGACACAATAACATTGCATTGCAATTGTGATAATTCTAGGTCTTTCACTGTCAGCATACACTTTATTATTGTAATAAGATGCTACACAGAATGCTATTTTGAACTGTTTATCCTGATGGACCAGTGAAGAGGAATGTTGTTTCCCCGCTAATTCCAACACTCATATTTTGGAAGGAGACGAAAACTACAATGTCCTTGCCAATAAAAGAAAAGCTATAAGGTTCCCCGGCCAGTAAGGTTATTTCCTTCCTTACTGCATTTTCCTGTAACATTCTTTCGACTGGCAGATTAATTGGTTAAAGTTTGTCATACCCCAGGCATGGTGTGACACATTGACTGCTGGTTTTGCATCTTATACTCAAGGCTCTAGCTGCCTGTTGATTGGAAGGAAACAATTACTGTACCTGCAGACACCACTTCCCTCCAGATTGACGCCTCTGATCCACGTGTTTCATCTTATGGATTCAGTGTAAATAGGGCGAGTGTAAATACATTTTTTTGGGGGGGTGCTGAATGAGTAGACATTAACACAAAAGATAAAAAGTTGCTTACAGATAAATGAGCCATGCAGTCAGTTACTGAAAAATGAAACCTACAGTATAATGAAGAAGAACCCAGGCAACATGAACGCCACACTCATAAGCCACATTCATTTATTACAAAGTTTTATATACAGGCTATAAAGTGGTTTTATATGGGTCATATCATCTTAAATACAACGTAGATAGAATGAATACAGGAGCTCATCACAAAGGCACTTCTGGGGGCAGATGATGGTGGTGTGTGTGTCCAATGGTTAAAGCAGAACACTGTTATTATTTGATATCCTTGTTAACCCACCGCCCCCCAATCCGAAGGTCAGTAACAGGTATACAGACCTGTAAAGGCCACGGAAAGTATGGCCTTTCAGCAGACAAGAGATTAGTTATCAGGCAGGAACAGCAGGAATTTCTATTGGGAAGCTCAGAGTATAGGGTGAAGTTCAGGTCAGCTCCTGCGTGGAGAAATGGTTGGTACAACATGAAATGGGAGAAGTCTTGGCAGGTACTAATCAATTCAATTTGGTTCAATTTCAGGGCTGGAGCGGTCTGTGAACTCAGAGTGGGGGAAAAAGAGGCAGAGCCCCAGGAAAGAGAACATATATACTGTATAAATGGGTTAGAAACTAGATATGTATGGACACATGGAGCATTAATGTGGTTTAAGATGTAATGTTCCAGAAATAATTTTATAAAATCATAAAAATTAGCAAATAAAAATAGAGGCAAGAGAAAGAACTGAAATATGTAATTTCATATTCTACTGTATATAAAATATTTATCAAAAGTTCATTCACTTTTTGTTACTGCTACGACTATTACTACTACGTTTGTCTAAGACTACTCTTGTTATTTGTGAATTCCAAAACATTCTCAAGGGATTTCCAGGAAAGCCTCAAAATATATGCTGGGAATCTTTACTTTTCCATAAACAAAACTCAGAGCCTTGGCTAGCATGGAATATTTTGTCATATTCACATGGCCTCTCAAAGGAGTTTGATAGATCGTCTGTTATTCCAGCAATCAACAATGCATCAGACAGCCACTATGAGGTAGTGCTTCACAAGGGGCATGACATTTGGCAAAGGAAAGTCAGGGTCACGGACAGTCAAAAGATTTGTTGCTGATAGTTAATTCACTTGGCCTTGTTAAATCCTGACATGGGAAGGGGGCATTGAATGCATGCTTGCCGTGGTTCTAAAGTAAGGTAATTGTAGAGAACACCTTGGAATGATTGTGATTAGCAGGAGGAAGAGAGACCAGGCATGAGGAGATACAGTGACAAAAAGAACAGCAGATGGGAGGAATGGGGCAGTGACTGAGCAGGCTTAAATAGCCGTGATATTTGCCTGAAGCAGCAGATAGGAAATTCCAATTGTTTTATGGAGACTCCCATCTAAAATGATCCCAGTATCAAAGGAATTGCTTCTGGACCAGTGCCATGGTGCATGATTGCACTCAGGGACTCCAGCACCTCTGTGAAAATACCATTTATCCTCCAGACACAAGGAGTCAACACTTTTGTTCAGACAAACGATTTCTAAGGGCCCACTCTGAACATAACACGAGCTAGCATTTCTGATAACAGGCTGTAAGGAAGAGCCAAGATAATGCAGACTTGAGGCAGCTCTTATAAAGGTGTAAGCCAAAAAATAAATCAAAGAAAGATATTTAGGATATGACATCCATTTACGGTCTTAGTAATGCTGCTACCGCTGCTATTACTTTGTAATGACGCCAAGCTGGTCCTAACACCCAGAGGATGCAGTGATAGTCTGATATGTTTGCAAGCTTTGTATTACTGTTATGATGTGCAGAGCCTCCACAATAACTATATATACCCTAATATGGAGTAAAAAATGCTTCAGCTGAAGGAAATTTGTTGAAAGAAAATGGAAATGCCAGAGCATCCAATTATTTTGTCACAGAGTATTTGACCATTACCGCCAAGAACAGTTCACATTCTGGGGCAGACAGTTATTATTGTCCATGGTACAGGGTACCGTTTTAGACTTCTTCCCAAAACTTACAGAATAAATATTTGAAAACTTTACTGTATTAAAAAAAATGTATTTGCTTCATTAACTTATGACCTTGCCATCCCCAATAGTAAGTTCTAATTTCTTCAGTGATAAACAAATGTCATAAGAGAGAAGAAAACTTCTGGGAGGACAGATGGAAAACCAATTAGCTTCAATCTCCATATTATACCGTATCATTTGATACAATAGTTTTTTGCTTGAAAGCAAATCCACTGAATCCAAAAATGAATGAAATACTTGAAACGCTTAGTGGAAAGAAATGACTATGTTGAGAGTAGGCACTTCTTATGATTATTTTTCCCTAGTTCCAGTTGAAGTGTGGAATCATTTACAATTAGCATCAACCTCTAAATATTATGATAATGCAAACCCAGTGAAGCTCAGGTTATGACCAAGAAATACTTAAAAATATTTTTCAAATCAATTTATTTACTAATTTTGTATACATGAGAATCTGATAGTTTTGCAGAAAAGGCCATAGTTTGTGTTTCTCTTGCAGTTTATCTTCTGTTCTGACATGACTAAACCTTGTCGTGGTGAATAAACAGCCGGTATCTAAGGGACCTTTTGAAATTTCTACATGCCTTTTCCCCAGTCACCTCTCCTCAATACATTCCTCAAACTCAAACATACAGTAAGTATAGAACAGCAAAAAACAAATGCCTGCATAGGGAAAGGTCACAATCTGCAGTCAGTAGTCTTTTGGGAGATACGGAGGGAGATGTGGTGCGATAAGGTTTGCATTGACAGTGGCTGCGACCAACAGAATATGTGTAAAGAAACATCTGGAAGTGTATCCATGAATAAAGTTATCTGTAGCTTTCAGTATCTGATGAATTAAGTATGAGGCTTTCATTGGCCATTGAAGAAGACTATAAAAGAGGTATTTTCTCTTGTACAGGACCCTGTCTGCCTGCTGTGATTGAAGGGCAACAAGTGCTTCACTGCAGATATTTCTAAATTCCACAAAGCTTCAGCAGACCTGGCCTAGCAAAGGCCAGAGCACATGAATTGCCCTGGTCTGTGACAATGCAGGGGACAGATTAAATATTTGATAGCAACCAGGGCTGAAACATTTGTCATGGGACCATGGGGAATTGTGACCATATATTTATGTATACATAAAAAGACAAAGTGCCACTCTGAAATTGCTGTGTTTGTCAAACTCTTCCAACCGAGAACTAGAGGCCCATCACATAAAAATTCACGACGCCAGGAAGTCCAATGACATGGTGGCTTTTATGGATTTTTTTGTCTTTTCCTGCAAAATTAAGGAGATGGGAGGCGATATATATGTATTATTTAAACATCCTTACTTACTTTAATGGAACAAAGTGAAACTGTCTTCTTTTTCCCCTTGTACAGTAAAAGCAGACAATGTTGCTCCAAAAGGTGACATTCCCGATGAGTGGATTTTTATATATCTATAATTTATTTTTTATTTATTTTATTTTCTGCCAGAATCAGCACATTCAAAATCCATTAGTGCTGCTCCTTCAAAAGTACATACTTAAACTTTGTTAATGGGTCAATCTTGGTCCCATACTGTGTAATACTGTAAGTTTGAAATGTTCCCTGCTTCCAATAGACCACACACAAGCTAACAATAAATATTACTGCGGTTAATACAACAACCTCAATCTAGATGGCTTATTTTAAAAAATGCAAGCACAAGAGACCTGCACTTAGTCCCTTCCACTGAGAAGATTAAAGATTATCAATATGGTCCCAGTCTCAGGAACCTATCGATCTACGTGTTTTTGAATTAATCTGTAAAAACAAATACAATAAAACTACAATTAGAACAATCAGAGACCATTGTAAAGCACCCGTCACTGTAGTAACTTTAAATGGTGAATGGTAAATGGCCTGCACTTATATAGCGCTTTTATCCAAAGCACTATACAATTGATGCTTCTAATTCACCTATTCACACACACTCGCATACCCAGGGAGATAGGCTGCCATGCCAGGCACCAACCAGCACGTTGGAAGCAATTGGGCGTTAGGTTACGTTTTTGTTAAAATAACAATAGATTTACGATTTGTTTCTTTTAAATGTGCTTCTGAAAGTATCTATCTATTGCATTGGCAGAGGACACCTGTAAGCCACACACAGGATGCAGATTGCACAACATGCAAGTTACCTTGGAGTATTGATTCTTATCAATAGAATTTTCTCCAAAAAAAAAATATTTTTGTGAAATACCTAGCTGGAAAACAATCAATATGAAAAGTTGCTGATTGATGCAGTGCAGTTATTCCAGTTATCCTGCTCTATCCCACGTCTCTTTATAGGTTAACCTTCTCAGTTCACTTAAGAATGTGCTTTTAATGATTCCAGGTATAATGGATGCATTTTGAAAGTTATGTGGGGAGAGAAATAGATGGAAAGGAAGAAAGCGAAAAATAAAAGAATATACAGTATATGCTGTATATTCAAAGAAGAATGACAAAGACCCTTGCATTTGCATTTACACTTGGTAGTTAGATATGTCTCCAGGAAGCCAGTTTGAAATTCGATTGCTATTTTGCTTATAAAATGCAAAACCTAGACAACCCTATTCTTGTTTCATTCTACCTCTTGCAGTGCAAATATGGTAGCTGCTAGAAAAATACCTTTACAAATAGCACAAACATACCTTAAATACATTTTTACTATTTCATTCTAAAATTAGAAGAGATTAATACAGTATATGATGATGCAAAGCATTATGATTTCCTGTTCATTAATCTTTGAGGAACATATTAGAAGCAGCTCTATAGACTTTGATCAAAAAGTTTTTATTTGATTCCACATTACAGCTAGCCTTGTATATAATGTTACATAGCAACACCTTGTAACTTGTTATATAAATATTGTTGCTCATGCCTTTCATGCAATTAAGTAACCTCCCCAGCCTATTAGCCACCAGCACTACCTTATCACCTACACCTGCTCCTCGTGATAGGATTAGTCACACCCATTCAACTCACCTGAGTCTAATGTGAAGCACTGATTGTTTCCCTGATATAGCCCTCCTTTATATACTTCCTGCTTGTCTCTGGGTAGCATTGTTATGTTTCTTTAAACTGCCATTCACAGCTGAAATTCTGTTTAGTATTTTGAGAGCAAATATGTTGTGTTGTTTTTCATCTTGCTGCCTGTAAAGACCGTCTGTTCATTAAGCACTTTGCACCTGCTTCCTGAGTTATGGATGATTCATTACTGTGCCAGCTCAGAAATTCAAACCATGTTACCCATTTGGATTTCTGAAGATAACTGCCCATGCTGAAGTTTTCATTTTCAGTTTACCCTCATTAGTGGCTATTACCCAAAATGGATTGGGTTTATATTAAGTTAGCCAATCTAGAACATACTCTATACACAAATAGAAAGCAAGGAAGAAAGCAAGAGGAAGAATTGTTTAAAAAAGCATAAGCAAAATTGGAGGTAAAAATCCTTCTAATGGCTGATGATAGCAAACTGAATCTCGGTAGCTGCATATTCTTTGGTACAGTACATTATCACTGTCATTTGGAAACAGATTGTGAAATTATATGCATTCTCTATGGCCTGATTCACACAAGTGGGTCATCTCTCCCATAACTGTGCAATGCCCCTCGGACTAAACTACCGCCACACAAGCATCCTAGAATGATTGTGTGTGTGCATGTGTGTGTGTGTGTGTGTGTGTGTTGGCACCTAGCCTGTGTATTGCTGTGTAGTGCAGTGGGACCACATCAAGAGGATGTTTGTGTCTACAGACTATATGTGACTTTGTGTCTGTGTTTGTGTGGGCAATGGGTAAGCTGCATTATAGCAGACAGGTGGTACTGCTAGTGGCTTTAAGAAAGAAGCGTGTGTGTGTGTGTGTGTGTGTGTGTGTGTGTGTGTGTCTGATATGTCCCTGCCCTCGTGTGTTGAGTGTACTGAAGGAGAGAACAGTCACTGAAGTGTGACTGCCTGGCGATGGGTCATCTTTCAGCCAAACCCAGTGGGAAGACCAGAACCTCTGATTAGGGCAGTGTCAGGAGACAGGAGGGAGGGCCAGCCAATAAATTAAATTGCAAGAATCCATAAATTAAGGATCGGCAGTATTCATTAAACCTCAAATTGGATTTTGCAGGTTGTCTGACTCATTTAGTTTGTCCTGACAAAAACAAATGGACTTTGAATTTTAGTTAACCCCTACTTACCTCTGAGGATTTAGAAACATTATAATTAAAAGTTGGCCCTATTTGTAACAGAGACACCTTGAGGCACAGTTCATTTTCTGTCTGCTTATAATTGGTGAACATCACTGTGGGATATTGACCAGGATTAAGTGCCAACATTTATCAAGAATATTCCAAATATGAAGTACAGCCAAGCTTCATGACCATGGGGAAAATATAGGCCTATTCTATAGTCCCCATGTCACAGGACAACATATTTTAAATTTGGGTTCCCTCTTAATTATTGAAAAATTAATCTGAAGTGCACAGACATCCCAGAACAGTTTTGGAATTGTATTGTAAATGAAAGTAGTCACCCACCCTGTCAATTACAATGCCAGGAAATGATTTTAATTGTTTATCCTTGATGTCTCCATAACATCTGATAATATCAATGGGGCTTGACTTGGAAATATTGATTGAATGAAATATGTACGTTATTATGTTATATGTATGTTATTTATGTCACAATGTCAACATTTCTCTGTTCTCAACTATCTTGAAAAATACATGGCTTTGTTATGTAACATTCTAGCATTTTCTTCCCCCAGTTACATTCAAATGTCCAAAATTATTTTTCTGTCATATTAGAATGGATTTACATTTCCTGGATGAGATAAGTTAATATAGTTCCTTTGTGTATAATGTGGTAGCAGCTTTTATTGGAATCTATAGCCTGTTGGAGTCTTGGAGTCTTACTGCTTACCACCTGCAAGCCGCCAACAAACTCGCCAACAGAGGAAGAGGCGTTGAGTTATTTTTGTAAAAATAGAAATCTGTAAAGCCCTATGGTGCAGTTTATTTGTGGATTTGTAACTTTATGATGTTGAAAATGGTTCTCATTACAGGATTCCATGAAGGTGGTCATCAGACATGAAATGTTACCATTTTCCATGAATATTCTCCAGCTTGGTTATTTCAAATGATCGTCTCATTTTATTTTTTTATTTTTTTCAGGTCAAAGCAAAACACTACACAGGCTTTGATTCTCCTGGATCTAGGCATGTATACCATACTCAATGTCTTTGTCACCAGTCCAGTCATGTTTCACTGGTCATTTATAGGAAACAGAAATTATACACTCCATTTTTTTACTTTGCTAATTTAAATTACTTTTTAGGCATTGAGCAGTTAGCAGTCAGGCAGTCTGCATAATTTCTTTCACTGCTACAAATTCAATGTTTGTGTTCAATTACACAAGTTTGAGGCAATACCTGATGATCTTGTGATCTCACTTATCCAGACTGTTATATGTTGAAGTTACACAAGAAAATTCAATTATATTTTAGACATGTTGATGTGGTGCATTAAAATAATGTAACTTATTTCTGTTCTATTTCTAACAGCTTGTGCAAACTCTATTTGATGTGCTGTACCTTTTGACAAATTGAGAATCAAATGCAATTGTCTTCAAATATAGTGGGTTTATTATTATTTTGCAGATGAAATGGCCCACATATACAAATAAATGTGTGTTATGATCTTAGGATTGCGAAATAATGCAGTTTATACAGAAATTTCATACTCACTCAGTGGACAAATTTTATGCAAAGTGATTTGGTCAAGAAGGGATTTTGCCACAGCTACAAACCGCTGTGAACTGTTAAGCCTGACAATATAGTTTTTTGCATTTTTATGGTCCAAAGAAAATCACATCACATCACTGAAACGTTGATAGCTGATTGTACCCATGTCATGTAGCAGGTTTTAGGGCAGAGGGATGACCACAAGGGCCAGGGATGTTATAACTGAATTCTGTGCTGAATAAGATATTGATTTGTTTATGAAAACATTGAAGGCTGATAAGAAAAGGTCTATTGTGAGTGAGGGATATTTTGCTGTTTGAGGTGTCACCCCAACCTCTGAACACCAGTTCACCCACACTAATGCACACCTCACCCTATGTGACACCTGCAGTAATTCCTCTTATTGCACTTTCCTTGATTTTATAAATCAGAGCTTAATATAGACAGAGGTCATTCAAATAACCATGAGTTTCACACCTGTGCTTCAGTTGGACAGAATTGGAAACATTTTATTTCTTTACAGAAGAATACATGCCTGTGCCAGGTAATATAAAGTCAGGATTTTCATAAAACAAGTTGTAGCAATCTCAGCTTTCTCAGTTAGTTTCCTTAATGCAGGGGTTCTCAACCTTTTTTTTCTCAGGACCCCAATTTTAGGTCAGAAATTTTTAGCGACCCCAGCTATTTAAAATATTGACATTTCTTCGCTATTATATATTTCACATCACATATGACAACATTCAATTTTAGAACATTTTAGTTTACAATCATCATTGCTACTTCTAAATCAATCAAAGCACAATATTTTGGCACTGATTGTTCATCTGAAATCACCATGTCGAGTGAGATGGTTATGCTTGTGCGTCGCACTGCTGCCTATTAAAGTCAGGGGGTGTAGTTGAGAGCACGCATCTCATTTCATCCGTCATGTCTAACCTGGTCCTGTACTTAGATTTCATGCAAACAACAGCACTAAATCCGGCCTTGCACAAGTATGTTTGGCGGCCTGTAGCGTAGTGGTTAAGGTAGACGACTGGGACCCCCAAGGTCGGCGGTTCGATACCCGGTGTAGCCACAATCCGCACAGCCGTTGGGCCCTTGAGCAAGGCCCTTAACCCAGCATTGCTCCATGGGGAGGATTGTCTCCTGCTTAGTATAATCAACTGGACGTTGCTCTGGATAAGAGCATCTGCCAAATGCCATTAATGCAATGTAATATATGGTCAGGTAAATGTAAAGTATGTGCTAGCAAAGGGAACTAAAAGCACACCGTGCCACCTCTGGGTAATCCCCTCTTGCTCCAAACCAAACCTCCTCACCAGAAACTGCAAATGCAGGCCTTGTCGCATTCGATCACTTAACAGCTCAATCAGCTGTTCGACGCTGGCTGGCAGATTCACAGAGCCTGAATCACAGTGGAATGGGTCAATCACCCAGCTGTTGAAAAGGAGCATAATTTCCTTTTGAAAAGTTCCCTCAGAATGGTAGTTTCCCCCTGAATCCATTAATACGGTCACTCATCTGTATTATATGTTTGTTTTCCCCTACATGCTCATGTTCAGTTCATTAAGTCTTCCAAATATGTCCGTTACATAAGCAAGGAGGCACATTTTGTTCTGGTCACAGAAGAAATCTAACAATTAATCTCCCAGTTAAAGAACCCTCTGCAGCAAGCTCTCCCTTGACAACCACCTATGAGAAACAGCAGATTGAAATGCTCAGAGCCCATATCACTACAAAGCATTGCAAATAGGCATGCACGCAGTGGATGTGGCTAGATATAGTTTACCATGGTAATTTCCTGCTGTGATATTTACACGAGGGCCATGCTCAGTTCCTTTGCTGCCAGTTGCTTGCGGTGTACAATACAATGGACACATCCATGACTAGTGCGCGTAGGCCTGCCCGTCGGCCACCCATGGATGGAGCTCCGTCCGTGCAAAATCCTACCATTCCATCCCATGGAGTTTTTCTCTCTTCCATAAACTTGCAAACATGCTTTACAAATACAAAAGTACAAAATATCCTTGTGTATTTAACGAACAAAAGTCAAAGCATAGGTGTTTTTCCCTTCCGTGCTAATGTCCATCTGGAGAGCATAGGCCTCCATTGGCGGGAGAATTCTTAACTTCCTCGGTAAGAGTGCTCTCTTGGTTCTTCACGATGGCCTCAATTTTTCACTTAACCTCTTTAGTTTTTCTGCTTCTCCTTCACCACACATTGTTTTCACCATACCAATGGGTAAGATCAATGGCTCAGCAATGCTGTGTGGCTTCATAGCCTTAGCTACGTGGTAGCTCTGCAAGCATCTTTTGAGGTGAGCTTTCTAACAAGCTGTTATTGCCTTTCTAAAGTGCATCCAATGCCTGCTCAGCCCATCATATTTTCTTTTGAAATATGATTTTGGCTTGGCCATGTATTCTTTGTGTGTTGTCTTAAAGTGTCTTGTTTGGTTTCATACTCTCCATAGACCGCACATTACCGCACAAGGGCTTTTCCTCGTTTTTCTCAATGGGACTTGTAAATCCATACTGAAGAAACAATTCATCGTATTTTCAAGATAATTTTTAAGGTGGAGGCGGCACGGATGGTGCAGTGGGTAGCACTGCCGCCTCGCAGCAAGGAGGTCCTGGGTTCGAATCCCCGTCGGCCGGGGCCTCTCTGTGCGGAGTTTGCATGTTCTCCCCGTGTCTGTGTGGGTTTCCTCCGGGTACTCCGGTTTCCTCCCACAGTCCAAAGACATGCAGGTTAAGCTGATTGGAGAGTCTAAATTGGCCATAGGTATGAGTGTGTGAGTGAATGGTGTGTGTGCCCTGCGATGGACTGGCGACCTGTCCAGGGTGTATTCCTGCCTTTCGCCCAATGTATGCTGGGATAGGCTCCAGCCCCCCTGCGACCCTGTTCAGGATAAGCGGGTTCAGATAATGGATGGATGGATGGATGGATTTTTAAGGTGTATGTCCAGAATCAGGGGGGGCCATAGAGGGGGGATCTAGAAGAAATCGATCTAACTTGTAATTAGTATGTGTACTACTGTGCAGCTAATGACAGGTTGCATCAAAGGTCAGTCTTGTGAAGTTCAAATTTCATGTTGCTCATGTTGTTCTTGTCATTACTTGGCTAGAGCAGATTTTCCAACTATCAGGTATGGCTAATGTGTTTTTTTACAGATACGACTACTGTCTGACTGCTATGGATCCGTTCTCGAAGAAACATATTGCCTATTTCAGCTGAATGTGTACAATGCTGAAAGGATGTGATCTTAAAGTTGCTGCATGACAGGCTAGACAGAACCAAGGTCCCTCCCCAGGGTCCCTTCTATAAATACCATTGCTCACATTTTGAACTTGCAACTTGCCACTTTTCGCCAGTCAGTGTTGCAGAACCTTCACTAGCCACTGCAGCTTCCTTTTTTGTATGCATTAGGCCCTATCTTTCAGTCTGTTTTGAGCCTTATTTGTTAGCAAATTGTCAGAAAAATTCTGAACACAAAAACACACATTCACAAACTTAGTGTGGATTTTGTTTGTTCAGTTTTGCATTTTTACTAAGAATTTTTACCTAGCTTGTGTAATTTTGTATTCTTACCTGTATTCCAGCAAGGTTTGGCAACTGCATGTAGGGGTAGCTTTCACTTATACTGTATATTGGTTCAAAGGCGCAGGAAATCATCCTTAAGCTTTGTGTTTAACTCCCTCCCTCCCTACTTACTAAGAATGGTGAATACTGTACTTACAGAATGCTGAATTCATTGTTATCTCTTCTTCACTCTTGCATCTTTATCATAAGCAGCCATCAGCAATCAGATTAGATTTTTTCTTCCAAATACTATGACGAATTTTGAGGCTTTGAAGGAAGTAAACAAAGTCCTTTCCCAAACTACATGGACGAACGATAAACTATACGATGATGTATGAGGTTTCTTTTAGGACGACAGGGTATTTAATAGGATTTATAATCTTTTATTCCGAATTAGACTCATGTTGGTGCAATTTGGTAGTGACCATAATTGCCGCTAATTTTGCTTCCTTATTGTGTTTGCACAGACTACTAATGCCTGCATTAATGTTTTTTATTTAATTTATTTTTTTAATATAAAGTCTGTGTGCTTTTTGAAAGGATATGAGTGCAGGAACCTTGTACCCTTCACAAGCATAGCTGAGTTGCAGAATGATGAACACATTTTGCAATGCATGATTCACAAGGTCTCTACCTTTCACTGTATTTTGATGAAAGAGAAACTTAGCTTTACTGCAGGGCCATGGACAGTGAATGGGTTGAGTGGGATTTGTACATCCTGATAAATCTGTGCCCTCTCCACACAAAGGAACACAAGAAGAGAGAAACACATTACTGTTCACACTTAAGTGCACTGTAATGATGATTCATTCACTCTCCTCCACTGACCTTATGTCCAGGAGACACATTTTGCCTTACATCGGACGGTCATTTGAGTGCTCAAAGACATGGGACTTTCAATAGAGTTCAAGGAATGTATTATTCTGTAAAGGCCTATTCAGTTTACATTTAGTGTATTCTATTACTATTAATGTCAACTCTGTGTGACAATAGCATGTAGAAATGAGGTTACAAAAAACATGGAGAGTGCACGTGAATAGGGGCAAAAAATATTTTCTTCCAATCAAATTTATATTTTTGATTTTGAATGTGGGCAGAAATGCAATCATTTTTGTATTATAACTTAAATTTGTGATTGTTTTTTGAACATATACAAATTAGCTAATGTATAATGCCTGTATCTTTGCTATTCTTCCACATAAAATATCCTATAAATGACAAATTTCAAAACATTTCAAAAAGTTTCTGTAAATTACCTGCTATTTTGGTTAAGAAGTCCCATGTTAAATTTGATAGCCCGGTCTATCATTGGGGGAAACTGAAAAATGTCCAGGAAATACTGTATGTAATTTTGAGAAAATGGCCATTTGTGCTAGGTATACTTGACACAGCTTGTGTAAAAACATCTGAATGTGCTATTTAAAGTGGCTTCATAATTTATTGAACTAAAGTAGTTTTACTGTAAATGATGAATGTGACAATGTCTCAAAATTGACATATCCAACCACCTTTTCACCTGTGGTGCTTTGCCTTAATCGAAGATGAAAGTTAGCAGGTGACTGGACATAATGGTACTTGTATCATCAAATAAACAAGTCATGTTATTGCCGGTTGTAGGACATGGAAGGAGTGAATATTTTCACGTTAAGTTGGCTGTAGTTGTAGTCCTTCTACAATTTGTGTTTTTATTGAAACACAGAGATTTGATATGCTACACATGTATATTTGATTTTATCTGAAACTAGAGATCAGCATAGAATGTTTTTTGATGACTGTGCCATTCAGTGACTTTAGTGAATGGATGTCAGTTGATGGATTGATTCTTTAATTTCACACCAGATGACAATGATATCTGGGCAGTGCTATACTGAAATATTCAAGGATACTTTACTGAAGCCAAAAAAATGCGCACAATACACCCTGCTCCGTTTAATAATACAAGCTTCTCCTTTGTTAGCACAGATGTTGGCTCGAAGATGTGCCCCACAAACTGACTCTCTCATATGACTATGAATTATTGAATCCAAGGCACATAAATATGTATTATATATATACAGTGTGTGACTTCCATCATCCTGCAATATATGAATATGAAGCCACACAAGGACATCATAAGGTTATTTGTGACACCCTGACCTACAGAGTGGCAGCCGCAAGATATTTTCACTACACATCTGTAATGCACTTATGGCTTTACAGCACTGAGCTATCCCCACCATACAATACGTATAATACGTAAAAGGTTCTTGGTAACAATGACCTGAATAAATCTAATCTAATATTGTATAATGCTGTCATATTTTAATATTAAGCACTTGATGTATATTTCACATCTAACTTTTTGTCATCTACCTCATTATCTGCTTAACAAGAATTTTCTGCTGGTTGAGTTTCATTTATAGCTAAGTCAGCACATAATGACTTGCACCATGATGCTCTAGAAAAGTAATTTAATCTTCAGCAAAGCCACACTTAGTGGCTCTGGGTCTGTTGTTGAATAATTTGAATTAAAATTTTGAAGGGGGAAGTGTTTTATGGGACAAAAAGCAATTGGACAATTGGCTATTTTGCTGTTCCTGACTAGCTGCCTGTCTTTATGTCATGTTAGTTCATGCATAAGAAAGCTAACAAAAGGTCTAGAGTTGTTTCTAGGTATGGGATTTGGCGTTTCTGTTGTCTCTCATCGTGAGGACCCAAGAAGCCTCACATGGCAGTAAAGCAGTTCATCATAGCCAAAACATTGGGCTTGTTAAATTCAACTGTTATATTGTTATTGCTAATAAGCTCAGCAATAGCAAATGACCTGGTAGACCCAGTCAAAATACCAATGAGCAATTTGTTAGGTATTTATTAGATCTGGTGTTATTGGTGTTTCTGCTGCTGTAGCCTATCCACTTACAAGGTTTGACATGTTGGTGTGCTCTGCATACCACTGTTGTAATGTGTGGTTAGTGTCACCTTCCTGTCAGCTTTAACCAGTCTGGCCCTTCTCGACTCAAGGTGAAAAAAAAGCTGGTGCTTTATAAACCTAATAAAATGCTCAGTGAGTGTATAAGTACTGTATATTTAAGTGCATCAATAGTATACTTGAAGTGGCTAAATAATATTAAAAGTATATTGTATTGTATAGTGTATTTCATTAAAATGGTTCTCTAAAAAAATCGCTAAAAAATCCTGCATTGAACCATGACATATAAAAGTATCGTACATCTGTCCATACAGAACTGAATAGTTAATGGATGACTGTGTTCATGAGCTGCATTAATATGCATCCATTCAATATTGGTTTTGGTTGGGGCAGGGTGGGAGATGGCACAGTTTAAACCAGTGTAGAAACAGTAAGTAAGCTCAAAGCTTTTCCATAAAGATTTGGACACAAATAATCACTTTTGCCAATTATCGACTGGCCCTCCCCCTACTTTTTACTTTTTCTTCTATTTGTGATGTTTCATTATGTCAAACATGCCATTCTATACTTGAGATGTCAAGCAGAGGGTAACAATTAGTAGAATTTATACAAAAATGACATGACTAAGTTCTTTAAAATCATATATGCACCAAGATTGTCTATACAAGAAAAACAGAAAAAAAACAACAAGAAAAAAGGGAAATGGATTACATTTTTTCATAGGCAGTAAAAATGGCAAACATCTTCAACAAGAAGGCCAGCAGAAGGAAAAACATTAGTTGCACATTAATGTGATCACAACAGAATGCATTGCTGTTTGTAGTGATCAATTCACCATTCACAGAAATCTCATGCAAATGTGTGGCATCCTTTTACAGAATTTAACAGGACATTAGTCTTAGACGTCCCCCTGAGTAATTGCCTCATCACCCATAATATGCTGAGAGAAGAACAATCTGGGAGTCCTGTTATCACTGTTTCCACTCAGACTGTTCTTTTACTTTACAGCTTGAGAAGTGTCAGAGGAGGTTGAAGTTCCAAAAGACAACAAAAATCAATGGCCTACTGAATGGAACTTTCGATTATTTACCATCATTGCCACAGATATAAATATTGTATTGCCTTCTATCACAGATGTGGGTTTATAGTGGGCTCCAGAATTATTGGCACCCTTAATAAAAAATTAGGAAGAAGGCTGCATTCAATGAACAACATTGATCTGTATTTCATGTTCAAACATACAGGAAAACCACAGGTGACAAAAGTATTGGCTCCCCTAAAAATCAAACAAATTGAAATTGCAATATAATTTTACTTTCATTTAGTTAATCTCAGTCTAAAGGAACTCATTCCATCACTTCCTGTTTCACTACAGTATAAAAAATGAGGTAACAAGCATGCAAAATCCATTTGTCAACCATCAGCGTGGGAAAAGCCAAAGAACTGTCAATTCAGAGGGAAACACCCCAGACAGGGGACACACCATTCACTCGCACACTTATGCCTTTGGGTCATTTACAATTTACAAATTATGTCTTTGGATAGTGGGAAGAAAATGACTCTACAATATATCATGGATATTCCTGGGCAGATACATGAATCTAAATGCTTTACTTTTAATCAGTTAAGCCTCCAAAAATTTGTATTATTGCAGAAGACATTCATCATGTTTCTTTTTGTGGAAAAAATTAGCAATTTGACATTCTTTCAATGTATTATGTATATTAAATTGTCTGTGACTAAATCAATCACTATATAAGACTCTGCATAGTGTAACAACTTGCATTATGGGAGAAGCTGTTTACACAATGGCATCAATTTGTCAGGGCTGTTTGCTTCATTTCCTCAAATGAAGATGTATCGAAGCAGAGTTTTACAAAGATGCAACAGGACAGTGGTAAGCAAGGAAGGAAGTTCATGGTCAATATGCATAATTTTTCTATTTGGCTCTGTACAAGTTTAGAATTGTGCAACTCAATTTTACAATTTACAATACTAATCAATACTAATTTATTTAGTTTACTTTGCCTAAAATATGGAAAATAAAGTGCTACAAATACAAAACAATGCATTTCAATTATGCAATACTGAAAGTCCCAAATGTATAGCAGGTAAAGCTATACTGTACATCCTGTGAATCATAAAATCATAAAATAATCATATTTTACTACAAATCAACAGATTTGACGCACTCAAACTCACTTCTACCTCATTTCCAAGTGGGAATAATTATATTTTCACATAGGGTCTTATAATATTTGCTATATAATATATGCTTTTTGTACATTATATAGCGTGTACATGGCAGTTTAAGATGGTTTGATATCACATTGAAAATAATGTATAAGTTTTCACACTGTGGAATCATTCACACTTTCTATAATCTAAAGTATGTAATCTTTTTTGCAAGGGAATTGAACACAAAATGTCATTGTGAGTGGCATAAATTCTAACAAAGTATGCCATTATGAGCATGCCACTATGAGCCAGGACGCCTCACTAGCACTGCTCTCTCCTCTGGCCCTTACAGCCAATGTGAATTTAACAGTATCAAAAATATCACATCATGTCAATAATTTAAATGCTTACATGTGTTTTGCATACAAATTAATCTGAGAAACAGACATTGTTGGTTCCTCTCATAATATGATTGCAGGAGCACTGAATGTCTGAGATACACAGTCTCATGGCGCTGGTGCCATGGAAACTAGGGGGCTTGTGTGAAGGGGTTAAGTAACAAAGGTCTACAGCACATCATTATCTCCCCTTATATTATACCTGGTTTTGTAAGGCTTAGAGATGCAATGGTCGAAAAAGCAAATTACTAATGACTATAAATAATACAAATTGATATTAGTAGGGAGTATTCACCAAAGCAACTACTTTGTTATAACAAGATACTGAGAGGAATTTTATTTTCAGGAAAAGCAATGCCCTGCTTAGCATATACAGTATAATCCTTTTTGTTTGTTTTTAATTAAACTAGCCAATATAATAATATTTAAAATTAGTAGTTATATTCATGCAGAGGCCATTGGTGCTGAATTATGTGACCATCAATGGTACTAGTCTGTGAAGACTGATCGGGGAAGTGCATCCTCCCTTGACCACTGGTAATGTGGAGAAGCCTGTTGAATAACTAGGTCACACCGATGCTGCAGTAAGGCAGTGTGACAGAGGCAGAATGTCAATAGCATCCCACTGTCACCACTCAGTCATAACTGACGGGGCTTCATCTGTACTTAAGGGAAGCACCTATACGAACTGAGCTTATGAAGAGCCAAATAATACGCTGGTTATGAAGTTTGCCCATGTCTAAATTACCTACACAAGCAA
Organism: Conger conger; assembly: GCF_963514075.1. Lineage (NCBI taxonomy): Eukaryota > Metazoa > Chordata > Actinopteri > Anguilliformes > Congridae > Conger > Conger conger. The sequence goes on along the minus strand of NC_083774.1, from coordinate 17,981,457 downwards.
ACTGAGGTTGTTGGGGGAATGGAAAGATAAAAGTAAGTGGATTCACAATACACTTTTTGTAAACTAAATGAATAGACAGATATGAAAAGTCTATTAACTTCATCAATGAGAATATACTGAACCAGAAACATGTATAGTCACCATTAATCTTCTTGAGCCTTTAGCCAACTGCTGTCAGCATGACCTCTTGCTGGTGACCTAGGAGTCTGACAGCCTTCCGCGTTTCTTAGGCACTCAATATATCACTCACTTTGAGGTAATGGGGGCTTTTCTGGCAGGGATAGGCAGAAATTCAGCACTCATGTGGATTAATTAATTACTCCAGAAATGTTAAAAAGGCCAGGAAATGTTAATGAGGTCAAAGCATGCCGTCAAAATAATTTTGCTGAAGCCCTTTCTCAGTTGATTTCTTTAATTGGTCCATGTAACATTTAAATAATGTGGGAGAGTTCAAAAAATTATGCATGCAAGCAAGTTGTGGATACCCTCATCCATGCTTTGGAATTTTATGAGTAATCCACAGATGAAGAAATGTTATATATTATGTTTTCATTTAGTTGATTCAGACATTCTTCTCTTCCGAGAAAGCATATTATCCATCTCATAAACATGTCAGCATTCATTTCAAGACATTCACTTTTGATGAGAGTTAATCTTACAGTACACCTAAACAACTACAAATGTCACATAAACATTCAAACATGAACTGCATTTTATAAACATATTGCTTTAGAAATGAATATGGCCTTTTATAATCACAGGAAACTAAAGTCTACTATTGGTTTTCTTAGCTAGGCTAAGGCTAATTGCTCCTCTGGGAGAGCTGTACAAATGGCAAGGGCGGTGACCTTCTTCTGGTATTACTACAGCTATCATTACTGAGTGCAGGCTTTTGCAGTGTAGAAATTACAGTGTTCCAAACTTACCTAAATATTGCATTTTACCATAGACATCCTGGAGAAAGATCCAGAATAAAAACCACTGCTCACTTAATGGCCATAAAATTAGATATCTTACGTTACAACAGATTTACTCTGCACTTGCAGTGCTCAGAATACAGTCATCTAAATGTATAGTTAACAATTCCAACTGTATGTCTCCAACACTATAATGAAAGCACACATATTCAGCTTCAACGTCTAGGCTATAGGGCTCAGTCTGTACTTAAGGGGAGCAGCTAAACTGCTGAAAGACAGTACACTTGAATGCCAGGAAACATAGATTTCAATCACTGAAAAGGTTGTATTTCATCATTAGGTACAACAATATTCACACAAACACAACCTGTTTATTTTAACAACCACAGAGAACATAAATGAACACAGATTGTTCACTTCTCCCCCAAAGCATAACACATACTGTATTCCTTTAAAAGCATTTCTTTTGGCTTGACAGTGCCTTTCATCAGTTGCCCATGGGACCTGGACATCCGCTGAATACATGCAATGAGGGAGAGCACGTACGCACCGCTCTGCCGAGCCTTTGAGAACATCTGCTTCCTGCGTGTGCTGCAGACACCATGTCCATGCTCACAGCAAGCCCAAAGCCTGCCATCTATAGCCAGCGCACACGGGAGCATGGTTATTCCCCGCATTGATGTGGCTGGGAGGATGTTTTTGTAACTGGCCGGGCGGTGGAGAGAAGGGAGGAGGCGGAGGACCTTTCTTGAGCACAAAAGTGGATACTCTGCTATAGCGTTTGTGCATGGCCCTCAGCTGTGCTGCCATTCACTTCTTCATCTGAAAAGCTATCACCTTTATCTGCCTCCCGGATGCATTCACAGGCCAGAGAATCAACAGCGCAAGTATTCTGCTATTGGTCATTGTATTGGCGCTCTTGCGATTTGGCCACCCTCTTCTTTCTCGGGGACACATCACTCCACCCCCTGCTGTGACAGGCAGTGCATTTTTAAAACAATGCCTCTGATCTGAAGCTGCTGGAATGAAAGACAAAAACAGACCCTGCGCATTCTCCTGGACGGTGTGAGGTCAGCTGCCAGAAGGGGTCGGCTGGTGATGACAAGGTCACGCATTTGAACGCTGACCGGTAATAACCAGGGGCAGGTTGGACGTCAGAGGAAAAAAAGAAAGAGCGAGGGAGGAGAGTGCAAGGGGATTGCAATAAGTGTGCCTCTCTCCAGGGCAAATCCATCACCTGCACACAAACAGCAAGGTGGACAGGATTATTTTTACTTGCATCAATAAAGGGTGAAAAAGTCCGGCCTGACATTTGCACTGTCAAAGTACAGTTCTGTTCGTAGGTTCTAAATATATACCAGACTTGCAGTGTTCGTATTACAGTCAAGGAGAAGCCGAGAATTCTTTTCACCCTTCAAACAACCTTAGAAGTTGTGTTTTGCTTATACGCAAATGATTGTTATGCAGAAAGGAAAAATCACACACAATAAATTGTAATGACTATTTGTCATTTTCTGAGGAAGCAAAAACATGTTTCTACTTGATAAAATTTTCCCATCCCATCATCCAGTACCGATTCTGGAATAACACAACATTTAAAAAATAGTTATAACAGTATGATAGTGATCCAATTTGGAACATGCACAATGTAAAAAAAAAAAAAGTCCTTGAATTGAAGGCATTTACTGTTGTACATCTTTCGTGTTAAAATATATTAATACAACAAAGGTGTGTGGAAAAGAAATCCCCAAATACCTTGGTCAGTATTAATTGCGGGGTGAAAAAAGAATAAAATTAACAAACAAATATATTTGTTTGTTAATTTTATTCTTTTTTCACCCCATGTTACACATCATGCTTTTGGTAAATGCTATATTGATGCTTAAGTAACAATGATCAATGAGAAGGCCTGATGACAGATTGCTTTGGTGGAAATTTACAGCACAGGAATGCCTGAGCAAAAGAGCAGAACCCATGGCAGGTTTACAGTCCGTGACCAGTGATGGTATTCTGTGACTTTGGGAGCTCTTATTTGAGGTTCCCTAACTCTGTGAAAAATAGAGGCTTTCACAGCCAAGTGAATGGCTCTCAATGCCTGCTTAGGGGGGTCCATCGCTCTAATGGGCACAAACCCGTACATAAACAATACTGGATCCTGAAATATTGCTTCTCATACTGCTCTAATGGAGACTGGACTGAGGATAACTACTTTCCCTGGCAACTTGAAGGTGACTTCCCTTTGCTGTGTGTATTCTCTGGGGAAAGGAAAAAGAGTAGTTTTTGTGGTTTCCAGTCCCTGCGATGCCCATGACATACAAGCTCTGAAATGGGAGTGCGTTTACATGAGACGCCAGAATGAGCACCAAGGGACCCGCCGCAGGCCTGTCGTGTCGTTTTTTCACTTCAATGAGGCTGAGTGAGGAGGAGATTTAGCTTCAGTAACTGGAAGGATCCACATCCTGGCATCCAGACGACTGTGCAATGGTGGCACAGCAACGGTGAGTCATTAAAGAGTGTTCCTCACCTCTGGTGGCTACTGACAGATGGCAGAAGACAGTATCAAGCATTCCTACCACTTCCTTAGAACATAAAGCCAATGAGGGCCTATTAATCCAAAACTGTATGTCAAACATGACTGGACATTCTGATGGAAGAAATGTTTGTATCAGAGTGAATCATTAATTAACCATCTTTTAACCAGCATGGTTAAATGGACAATTCTGCCTGCTTATTTTATGTGCCTCTAGAAAAACAAATTCCGTCAAAGTGACTTCCCAAAACAGTTGGCAAATTCACTCAGTTAACTTTTAATGGCTTGTTTAAAATTATATATTCAATGTCCACCATGTTTGAAAATGAAGTCAGCATTAAGGTTGTATTAAGTTTGTATTTTTTTCATTTTTTTTCATGAAGTTATTTCTCAAAGACATGGTGTTACCTGAATTTGGGGAAATAGCATTCCTTCACTGAATTCCTTCAGCCAGCCTTCGTACCACAGTCATTTGAAGTAAATTAAGTACAGCTGAGCTGATCATGGCAAGCAATCAGAAGTTGGTTTTCTCATACATTTGGGGTTAGATTAAAATGTCTTGAAGCATGAACCATTATATTCTAAGCAGGGAAAACTGGACAACGTCACAATAAAAAGGACACAACAGCTCCAAAAATACTATTTCAGACATTTTCCTAACTGTTTCATGTAGTTGCTTAACATCCATTTTCTTTACATAAGCTTGAAAAGTACATACCAATAATAAAAAATAAAATAGTTACTGTTCTTGAACCCTTTTGACTACAGGCATAATCCTGAACAGCACAGTGATTCAAATTGCAGACTGAGCCCTGAGCTGGTAAGATTTAAGGGGTTAATATATCCTCTTTGTCTTGAGTTTGTTTAATTACAGTTCAACACTGACACACTGTTCAGTACATTTTTTCTCAGTACCACTGATATTCTTTTCAATCCACGTCTAACAACATTCAAACATCTGTAATGAAGAGCTACTTTTTTTGAAGTGGTGGAAGTAGTGGGTGGGTGGGGTTGGTTAAAGGGGGGGGGGGGGGGAGGCTGCCCTGTAATATTCTTTAAATTTAACGCACAAAAAAACCTTAAACTAAATGGGTATAACCTTCTGGATTTGGAAGTCCTGTCATTTGCAGGGCCGAGAAAACATTCTCCATGTGTCTTTGGTTAGTTTTTTTCAGTGCTGGATTATTGGTAATTCATGGAACATGTTCCACAGGAATGCCCAGTAATATATCATCGACTTCCTGATTGGAACATAACCAGAATGAACCCTCTATTTTCCGGCAGTACAGGGGCTGAATGTTTCCATGGAAAGTGGGCCAGAGCTCCGTAGCAGCAGCAGACTAACCATAAACACACGCAATAATGTTGTATCCTGTCGTGCAAGAGGGGAGCATTTTATATGCAATCGGACACTGCTGCTGTGAACAATCAGGTTTGAATTCAACTGCTCATCCCAGATTTTTCCTGTCTCTTCACAGTCTCAAAGTAGCAAAGTCACTTTATACACTGTGTGCCAGTCTGTTTGCCATTCTCAACATCCTGGGCCTATATGGCACTGAAATCAGTGGAATATATATATTTTTAAATGTTTCTTTTAACCATTTGCATCATTTCAATTGTTTTCGCTTTCTGCTTCCTCCAATGTTTGGAGTTCAAAACATTCATCCAACAGTCAATTAAATCCGATATAAATAAATGAATTAAGCATGAAATTAACTGTTAATTAGTCAATGTCGTTGTTAACTACTAGTGTATTAGTTACATTCATAATTATACATTAGCAAACCATAGGATAAACCTGTAATTAGTTACAAATAAATTTACTATTTTTTTAATTAAAATATTAAACGCATTAATGAATGTAGTTTTTGACATGAAAATGATTTACAAACACACAAACAACTGTTAATGTAGTTAACAACTACATTAGTTAATGCCAATTCATGGAACCTTATTGTACAATGTTACCAAAATGTTATATATTGCTAATATAGTATTAGCAATCACTTCATTAATAAAGACAAGTGAGGGAGGTCCAGCCATACATGTCCGAGCTATAACATTAGCTCCATCATGTTTCACACAGTACATGGTCACTTTGGAAAAACCTGGATATCATCCAGAATCCCACCGGAATGCTAGTGAGTAATATGTCCTTTAGCAACAAAGGTCATGTCTGCATGTGCCATGGGAGCTGTCACCAGAATGCATTTTACTGCAGTCATTGCACTTAACCTTCATTTAAATTTCTGAAATGCCACCTTTTTATTTTAAATTGGAAGTGGTTCACTCTACTATCACACCAGAGTCCCTATTAATGTAACCAACCCTAACAGCTGCCCTTTTTGCTCTCAGTGTAACCCGAGTTATGTTCTCTTGACATGGCTTGGGAGGAGACAATATTTTCTGAGAAAGAAACGTATTATTACAAGTTACAGTATAATGACTGCAGTTTGTTCTGTTATAAGGAGCTGGGCATAAACAGAGGGTATATCATCCAGACAAGGCAAAACGAAGTTATGCTGTTATAGTGCATGTGTAATGTGAGTGGGCAGTGTAGTTTAAAGTCCTTAGGTGAACAGAAACTGCGGGTTTTAATCCCAGTGAGAGCATTTCTGGTGAACCCTTGAATATGTTACTTGCCCTGAATTGCTTCAGTCAAGAATATCCAGCTGTTTAAATTTATTATGCAAAAATGTGTTCTAGATAAGTGTGCCTGCTAAATGATGGTATTTAAATGACTTAAAATCAAATTATATTTTCCATTACAGAAGTTAGCAAATGAGTGCAGTTGATTTTGTGTAAAGTATTGTCATATGAGCAATATTAATAAGTGGAATGTTGTGTGACCAATGATTCTTCTTGTCAGAACCATCCCAACAGACACCACACCCATCATCAAATGGGTCAAATGTGGAGGGGGGAGATGGGAATAGCCTAAGCAATTAAATGCATGCACAACTTAGGCACTCAGGTAATATTACAAATGGCCCCTTTGCCATTGCATGATACTAAAAGCTAGGGCAGCAAATTGCTGATTGCAACAATAGAGCAAATAATTCCTGGAAGGAGGAGAACAGGATTTCAATCAGGGAGAAGTTAAAAAGGTCATGACTGCCAAATGGGGTTTAGGGGGAAATGTAGAGTCCCGTGGAGGTTCAACCTCACAGCAAATATATCAGCAATTGTGCAACCGCACTTTTCAGTCTAATCAAATCGACTGACTCCAGCAGCTAATCAAAGGTGCACAATATCATGTCCAATGTCAATGACCTCTCGCAAAAACCTAATAATGATGGAATGCCATGTAGCAGCAGCATTTCCCAGACTGTCAGGAAAAGCAATAACTTCCAATCGATTCACACGGCGCTGATATGTATTGCATAATAAAGAACTTGCTGCGGTTTGGTCATTTCGAGATAAGGACTACATTACCATACAGGGCCAAAGACAGATACCGTTTAATCAACTGACCACATACTTATTGTGCAGTTAATTGCAACCTGATGTTCAATTTGGCTGCAAAGAGAAGCAACTTGAAATGAACTGTAGGAAAATTGGCCCTTTATTATAAATGGGGGTTAGGAGTTGGGTTATAACATTATGCAGAGGAAAAACTATTACTGTGGTGTTTAATGCTCCTTCTCACAAAGGTTATACAGATGCTCAAAGCCAGATCATATTGTTTGCCTTAAGTAATACATGCAAAAACATAGTGTATTTTCACTGTTTTACAATTACATTAGCAACAGTAAATTCAACTGCAATTAGTCGTAACAGCTACACTGTGATGTTAATTTTGCCATTGGTTTCCAATGACATTTATTTTGGCATACATTTAATAGCAGCAGTGCATCATCCAAGATATTTCCAAGGCAAAAACAATTATACAGTAGATGTATTCTGTACATTAATGTATAATGTATTAGCACAGTAATTATGTCTTCTTCTTTTTTCTTGTCTGTAGTCAGAGCTTTTCTCCCATATCATATTTGGTCATAATAAACAGCATCACAGCATCTCTCATTTTTAAAATGAATAATCAGCAAAATACATGTTTCTCATTATTATTTTGGGTATGATCACTTCAATTGTGCTGTCTGACTCAAATGCATGTAAAAAGAATCAAATCCTCCTTATAATACAGCATATGTGTCAGACCTGAAGTTCTTACACACCTGAAAAACAATATTCTGCCTATCATCGAAGAGGCAAAATCTTTTGGTATCAATTTTCCTGACAAAACACCATAGCTGTAACAAGCTAAACAGTGTAATCTGCCTGTAGACAGCCAGTGTCCCATGGTACTCATACAGAAGAAAAAGACCCAGCAGAGAGTTAAACACAGGCCTTCTCACTATTGCTGTGAAACCTGAAACCCTTTAGAAGTAACAAAAAAAAAACAAAAAAAAAAAAACACTTTAAGCATTTCTGTCTACTGCAGAATGACAAAACCATCTTGTTCGGGGCTTTTCTGTGGAAAAATGGCAGGCAGAAACAGGCAGTTGTAACTACTCACTGTTGCCACTAGCTTCTGCCAGTGGGAAAATCCAGACATCTAAAGACATCTTGTTTCTTAATACAAGGGCTGTTAGTATGCTTGGTTTGTATTAAGAATATCTACTTGAAGACTTAGAACATTAATTGAAGACTTGACATAATCTCTTCAAAATGATTGTGCCACATCAAACTTCATGATCAGATAATTTTACTGATACAATAGTTGGTAAATTAACCTTTTCTACTGAATATTAATGGTGCATTATTAATGTTAATGGTGTATTACAATTTGTAACAAATATAACATTGTTGATTATAACACATGTTTATGGTTTCTCACTTTAAAAAAAAATTAGACTTATGTATGAGACTTATTGGTCTTCTGCTGCTGTATCTTAGCCACTTTGAAACATTGTGTATACTCAAACTCAAACCAAAATTCATTCCTTGGTCAAAGTTACTTACAGTAGATCACACTTCTTCTCTATTAAGATATTTGGTCTGAAAAACAGCTGAACCACGTTCTGCATTTAGTTATGCATTTAGTTGCTTCCACATGATTGGCTGATATATAAGTGCTATTGACCATGCTTGTGTAAAACTAGCTGGTTTGTGTAGGAGCATAGAGTAGAAGCAGTGTGTGATTTAAAAAGGCACTACCATGGCACTCTGTGGGTCAAGGGCAATGGCAATCTGCCCACACCATTATACTGGTTATTATATGTCGTATTTGTGTCAGTGTAATATTACACAGCATTATAGGATGAGCCGGTTTTTAAAACACAACCAAATTTTGCACAAAACACAAGACAGCAACCTTTTCAGCTCATCAAAGCCTATAAGACATGCCAAATGATGCCATCACAAAGAGAATTAGCTGTTTTACTTGGACATGATATCCACCTGGAAATTGGAAATGGTGGAAATGGTGGAAAGGGTTAAAATTGGTTCAGTTCAACAGTGCCATAAAAAACAGAACACGATCTCCAGAGGCTACTTAAATAATTGAACTACCAGACAAAATTATAGAAGGCTTAAGTACAATTTTCCACAGAGGGTTTTCTCCAAAAATAAATAAGTATGGAGACATTTCTGGGGAAGGCCAGGAAATGCTTTGCTCAGCATACGTATTTCGTATGAAAATGTCAAGCATGACAGAACTGAAAGAGTGTGTTTCTCATTAGTCCCTAGGAGTCGTCCCAGAAAAGAAAAGCTCATTTTATGTTTTCTATTCATCTAATCCATTGTACTTGATGTATCTCAATGTTTGCAGTTCCATTTAACTCTGTCATAACACAGTATAAATCTAACACAAACTAAAACTGTCAAATGTGAATACGACTATTGTATTGCATATAATATTTTGTACATAATGTACTATAATGTATGCAGTAGATTCCAAAGATTAATTGGGAAAAACAAGAATATAATTTAATTCTTAATTATATTATCTAAATACTCATTTCTCGTTTCTCGTTCGTTTCCAGTCAGATGCTTTTGAACACAATGTTGGGCGTCACGGGTGGATGCACCAGCCATTTGCTGAGTGATCGAAAGCAATGTTTGCCAGGACTGTCAAAAAAAAATATTTACAGTCTTCATCCCAACTTATAGTGACAGATTTCACTGCAATACCCCCAAGCCACCCCCCACCCCCTCCACCAACAAACCAGTCCTACAGAACCTCAATTTCTTACCACTATAAAGCCTGTCACATCTGACGTGCAATGTCACATAGTTGCAATATCAGCACTGGGCACAGGGAAACAGAATTTCTCTCTGAACACCTTACCATTTGACACATTCCACTATCAGACAGCTCCCCAGATTGTAAATGGACACGATCTCACATTCCCTGATGTATTCCTTTTTTCATATCTTTTCTTCTTCACACGTCAAAGATGGCAGTCAGTCTCATTGCGATTCAAGAGCCACATACTGTATCCACTGCACAGCCACCTTAAGAGGCCAGTATTTCAAGGTTTTCATATGTAATTCAGCAACACAATCGCATATATTACAGCGCACAGTACCAGCCCTGATGCAGAATGAATGAATGTGATAGGGTGTTAGTTTAATGTGTGCTCAATGCTTCCATGTGAAGAGTTCACCATGAACATGCTCATGTACATATATTTCAAGCCCATGAATGATAGAAATATAATAATGCTTCATTACAGAACTGCTTTCCCCCACTTAAGCTGCATTTTTTTTAGTCAGTGGGATCAAAGATCAGAACATGTAGCCATAATACAGATACAAGAAGTATTATTCTCTAGGTTTATTATTCTCAGAAGAAGGGTTTAAAATATTTTGCTAGTAATCAATGTACCCAGACAATGGTTGCATGCCTATTATTTCCTTAATTGGGAGGTAGAGGAGATGTTTAAGATTGATGCTTGAGATCAGAGCAGTTGTCAGCACTGGATCTTCTCCCCAAATTAAAAATAAAGGCAAACAACATGGCTAAACTTTCTACTATGTGGTTAGGTCAACATTTTATAACATTACAATAACCTCCGAACCTCCGAAGTCAAATATGCACAGAAAATGTAGCTAATTGCACGAACCATTATTTAAATTATTTGTGGTAAGCTACTCTCCTACTTGTCCTCTTTTCTGATATGCAAAGATTTCTGGGAAACATGCGTTTGAATGTTTTTGTCTATTTATAGAATGTCGTGTCTATTTTTATTAATGTGATGATGCAGAATGATGTAATGAGCTCTTTTTGGCGGTGAATTTTGAACGTCAGCTTGTTATGAAGGAAGACAGCAAATGTTACAGCAGAGGACTAAGCTACAACAAAGCAGGTTTGAAATACAAAAGCGGAACTCTTGAGAAAACGAGACGAAAAAAGACCAGCAGAAAAGGTAGCCAAGTTGTCAAACTCGGCCGATATGAGTTTAATGCCGATCATCTTCACCGTGACAAAACTGAGTGTGACCGTGAACTTTACAGCAGGTCGCTGCAACCTTCACTTTAGCTAGAGATATGCAGTATCTTCTAGGATTTTCTATGCTGTGCGGCAAATGGGTCAGTTCGTTCAGAATAACTTGTTTTGAAAGAAACACGTAACAAATCCCCTACACTACTATCATACTTGCCATATTATTCGCTTTTAATTTAACTTAAAATAAACAATGTCTTCAGCTGCTTTATGGGAGCATTATGGGAGTCTATTGTGGTAACTTATTGTCCGCTAATCGCTACCCCAACTCTTCTGTACTGAGTGGATGACTGGCTGGTAACGTTACAGAGACAAACAAAGTGATAGCATGAACATCTGAATCAATCTGCTAAGGCACGAATCAGCTGTAGCCTTGTAAAGTTACGAGAATCAGCTGCTTGAGCGCTCATGCAACAAGGCGTTGCTGGTATTTGTAAACAGACGTGCTGTTGGGAAAACACTATATTAAGTTGGCTGTGATGAACTGATTACGATGAAGTTGTCATATATAGGCTAGCTAATTGCTTTCAACCAGTGTCCACATTTTTATTAAGTAAATCTAGCTATTCTTTAGGTCAAGCAAAGTCTACTTAATAATATTACATGCAAGCACTATCCAACATTTGTTTTTGTGTGTTGCAGTGTTCTATAACCTATACCTAGCATTGGGATGAGCTACTCGCTGTTTCAGTAGCCCACTGTGTGGGACTATTTTGATGAAGTAGAAATCAAGCGGATTGGTAGAAAAGTAAAACATTAGACCAGTATTATTACTGGATGAGGGGGAGTGGGGGTACAGAGCCAAAACCCTTCGTGCCCTGAATAAAATGTTGTGCCCCTAAATTCTGTGACTGCCCCCCAATGAGAGCAGTCTAGAACCGGGGCTGGCAGTGGTACTCAAGGTCTTTCGAGACATGAATAGAAAGCAACAACTGTTAAACGTCTGGCCAGCACAATCTAGACTTTCTCCACTGTAGGTGGGCCCTGCATTCGGCATTCTGCAAAGATGGTAGTTCTGCAGATGCCCATTGCTATAGCTTACCCAGGTAGTGCAGGAGCAAGCTATAATAACACTGCACCACCAGTGAAGGGGGTCAACTGGCCAGGTAACTAGAAATATACACTGGCATCATTGCAAATGTACGTATGTCTAGGACCTCCCACCTCCTCTGGGTCATAGCATACTTCTCTCCCCTTTCAGGACACAGATTGAGGGCCATTTGGTTGACATCTTGTTTCAGAGACTGATGAGCTGCAAACAAAGGTGCTGTTCAGCCCTGCATTTCATGCTCCCTTTCCATTGTTGAATGAGGGATAAAGTGACTCTTAACATGAGCTGTATCTAAAAAAAAAAACAACAAGTGAGCTATGAGCCACGACAGTGCTGCTGAAGAACTCTGAGCCCCTCTGAAAGAAATTGCCTTTGCAGTCTAGACAGGAGAAAAGCATAAGCCACCCCTTCTTCATCCTGGTGGGTCTCTCTGGTGGTGTTTTTACAAAAGGCTGAACTGAGCATGCAAGTCCCTCTTCATCAATATGATCACATCCAGACATAGTTGGAGTTTCAAGCCTTGATACGTGATGCATTTAAATTGAATTAAACCGGGTGAAACAGGTTTCTGCCTCCTTCATTCACAGGAAACCATGATGACATAATAAAAACAAAATGTAAAAGTGTGTCACGCAGCAGCATGGGAGCCATATCTTTCTCCCTGGACTAAAATAATCAGGGATGTAAATGTGCACCAACTGTCTCTCAATCTGATCAGGACTGCTCCAGAGAGACAAGACTTCTATGGTAGGGCCAGATTGACTGGCAACAAGGGAAACCACTGATGTCATCACTGCGGGCTTGGAGCCACCCTGACTTAAATGCCAATAAACTCAAAGGCCTTTTACTCTTAAAATATTCCTCTCTAGAAGTTATAGACCAATACAAGGAAATTGTTTAAAGCATGCTGGGCAAACTATAATATACTATACCATGGATATTATAACCTACCACCTAGAGCAAATACGGCATTATGATTGGCTGAGATGGGTCCCGAGAGGCTAAAATATAGGCCCATTCAATACAGTTCTCTGTCGAGCTACGAACAACTGAACGAGGAACAGGTCCATCAAATAGACTTTTTTCCCCATTACCATTGTTTTGAAATTAATAAATGTATTTATAAACTAAAAAAAAGATACATTACTTTGCCATGTTAGCTGTGGTATAAGCAGGATAATACCCTATGAACTAGTTATTTATGAGAAAATAACTACCCTTCAGGGTGGTAAACGGCCCGATGTGACACCATTTCCTCATAACTGACTTGTTCATAGGGTATTATCCTGCTTATACCACATACTACATTTTATATTTTTTCATAAAACAGATGAGACTGTTGAGAGAAGTTATTATGAAATAAAACTGAGCAGCAAATGTTCCGGAACACAAAATGTTAATCAAGTAGTATGTACTTTATTTTGGAACCCTATTTACCAACATATAATCTTACATCGATCTTAGTTCTTAGTTTAGGTCTTAGTTTCATCGATTGTGTATAGACAATTGGTCCTGCATGATGAAGACTTTAAGAGACAAAAAAGGAGACATAGTTTCAGCTATGATCAGGGTTTTGCATGCTGCATTGCTTTATGCCTTCAGAAAAACATCTGGATGAATTTAAAATATTTTTTTCTAAAAGATATACACCTCCACCAGCTGTTTTGATGTTTGTCTTTTATTGAGAAATGGCTTTTGTCTTCAGACTAAGCATGGGAATCATTCTATTAGGAAGATTTATTTCACTGAATTTTTTTTATTTTTAAACTTTTAAAAAGGGAACCTAAAGCAATACAGAAAGAACAGCCAGAAATATTGCAAATGGATAGTGTTTAATATGAAAGTAGTCTCAATAGTGTAACACTTGGATCAATGTACACAGACAATATCAAGTTTATTGTCCTCAAATGTGTCCTGAGGCTAATGGCATTTTTTTATGTTTACTTTTAATTCATTTTAACAGAAAATATGAGCTTAGCCTCACCCATAACTTGAATAGGAGAGAGGAAACTGAGAAAAGCACAGGCACTCATGTGCACACAATAAGAAACCCATAGCGCACATGGCGGATATGAAGTCTGTGGCACAATCCACTGTAACACACAGTATGTGTACGTATGAAACAAGCAGCATACAGGCCCCCACGCCCGCTCCAGAATTTAAGCCAGTTGTTTGTGGCCCTGGCTGTGTCGTGTGGGGTTACCGCTGGGCGGCAGGGTCAGCGGGATCAGCCCACAGGCACAGCTGGGCTCTGCTCCTACATCCCCTCTCCTCATTACTGAGTCAGGATTGTCCCACCAGCATATGGGGATGTATCCAAATCAATACCCTTCCAGCAGTGGCCCAAGGAACTAACTCATATTCATTTCTAAAAATACATGTATAGTGGGTTGAGGACCATGCTGTGGGCCTCTTGGGGCCAGCAGAAAGTTATGTCCTCAAAATATTGGAGGCAGGAAATAATGAAAGGGGGGGTAGCCTGTGCTGATCTCTCTTGATATTAATATTCAGTTGATAATCTCTCTACATGGACAGTGGATCAAATAAAAAAATTAAAAAAACATTACTGTGTGTATTATACACATACATATACATATGTAGTATTGATTTTGAATTAAATTAGCTGATGAGGAGACGACTGAAATTATTATTTTTTCTTTTCGATACAAAAAATAAGTAAGTAACTTGCCAATGCTATATCATGGACTGGAATTTAATGACCAAGGATCTAAGGACCAAGATTTGGATTTGATTACTATTGACCACAAACAGACCTCAAGGGGGGCTTGAGCCACTGCCCTTTTGCCATCTCACATGACAAGTGCCCTTTTGGCCAGTGGTGTTTATAATTAGTATTTTATACATAATATATGCACAGGTTCACAGTTTTAGCATCATCCGTAGTCGCTCTTTGGTGACCACTCAACTGCAGTACCATGCAGTAATAGCACTGCTGTTTTGTTTTAATCAAAAAACTGTTGTCATGGATGTACACCGCGGTTGATAAACATCGGTAGGTAACAGCTTACCATACTGTGAATTTCTTACTGTGTACTCTTTTGCACTACATGCAGTCGTTTTTAGGCAAACTAAGCAGTAGGTATGCTTTAGTGGTAGGTAAAGGTTAGCATTGCTGGGCTGAATGGCCTGTTCTTGTCTTTATGTTATGTTATGTTATGTTATGTTATGTTATGTTATGTTATGTAGGTACATGGGTGTCCTTCCAGCTCTTTCATGTTCAGCTCATCAGACTAGAGCTTTCTTGAATTTTAAATCATTCTTATTTAATGAGCTCACAAAAATGAATCGAGTAAGCAGTTAGCATCTAATCAGAAACACTTCAGGAAAGAAATATAATTGTTTCAACAATGACACATTTATAATGCTTAAAGCACTTTTGATTGATTGCAGATCCATAAATGCATAACGGAATGTTGCTTAAGCAGCCTCTATTAAAGGCATTTAAGTCTGGGAATGAATCATCAGTGCATATTTTTAACAAGCATGTTTCTTGGGCTGCTGTAAATACTTTGACTGCAAAATAATGACAAAATAATGACATTGGATCATTTATCAATATTTTTGGAAATTTGTGTACAAATGTAATTTGTTAGATCTGAACTGATTTATCAAGCACGTGTAGACACAGGTTTTTTTCATGTCCACTTGTGTATGTTCATGAATACCAAGTAATTGGTATTTCAGGTGTAAACTTGAACTCACTGTTATTATTTGTTGTTTATTATTATTAAAAAATGGACTAGGAAAAGCTGACTGTCCTGGCGGAGAAGCATGTTCTCCCCGTGTTCTCCCAGTGTCTGCGTGGGTTTCCTCCGGGTACTCCGGTTTCTTCCCGCAGTCCAAAGACATGCCGGTTAGGCTGATTGGAGAGTAAATTGCCCGTAGGTATGAGTGTGTGAGTGAATGGTGTGTGTGCCCTGCGATGGACTGGCAACCTGTCCAGGGTGTATTCCCAATGTATGCTGGGATAGGCTCCAGCCCCCCAGTGACCCTGTTCAGGATAAGCGGATTAAGATAATGGATGGATGGATGAATGGAATAATAAGAGCACAAAAAAACAAAAAAAAACATTGCTGTGCACAATACAAACTGCTGAGATGACTCGTGAAGTGTGTTTTGATCGTACTAAAAAACTTTGATGAATCAAAGTTATTATTTGTGCAAATGCATTTCTGAAGGATTTATGGCTAATTTTTTTCAGCTCACGTTTGATACAGTAAATGAGGCCCATTGTGTATTAACTTGTTCGCTACTGTAATTGCTTTGATTTTACTGATGACTTTTCTATATGCAAAAGGACTGCAGCAGAAGTTTGCTACCTGCTTTATTTTCTGAATGATATGTAAATTGAAGGTCCTCAGTTGAGGATGATGAGTCATTTAATCGAATTTATGTAGAACAAAAAACATAGAATCAAAAAAGGAGTGTCAAATGAACCTCCAAGCACACTCCAGTCTGTTCTGAGCAACCTATAATCTCTCAGCCTCAGACTTTGACTGGCAAAGACTGCAGAGTAATTCCATGCAATTTAGTAAAAACCAACAATCACTGCAAGTAAAGGTGCTATTCTGGTCATCAAGTCAACAGAGTGTGCTAGAACTCTTTCTGGATCCACTTTCACTATTTCAATGCACTTTTTTTGCATATGGATTTAGATAGCAGTATATGATGTTACAACAACAGTACAAATATACCTGGTGGTTTACTCCTGTAAATAGATTGTTGTTGTGGTGTGTCAATACATTTCTAAGGATGATGCTTAGTGTAAAACAAAAGCAACATGTCTGCAAAATATCAAAATGACCCTGTGTGTTTCCCACTATACTAATCAAATGGTCCCTACTATGTGTCTAGTTATGATGACATTCACAAAAGAAACAATCCATGTATACTGTAAGTACAAAGAACAACTGTCTAACTGCTACACCAAGTATTGCTTATTGACAATATGGTGCACTTTGAATAAACTAACTATGGTACAACACAAACATATGCTAAGTGATGACTTTACATTACATTTACATTAATGGCATTTGGCAGACACTCTTATCCAGAGCGATGTACAGTTGATTAGACTAAGCAGGAGACAATCCTCCCCTGGTGCAATGCAGGGTTAAGGGCCTTGCTCAAGGGCTCTACCAATCTACCATTTCCACTGTGTTTGAGCTTCTGTAACTTTGTTTTAGTCATTTTTACTCCTGGAAAACAAACCCCAAAGGTTTACCTTTCAGACGAGACCAGGATTATGCCTGTAGTCAAAAGGGTTCAAGAATAGTGACCATTTTATTTTGGGTATGTAATTTTCAAGCTTGTGTTCAGAAAAGCAGGCAATAGTTAAGGGGTTAACCTATAGGATATGTCTAATTTATAACATAAAGAGTGCATAGTCACAGTGCACTGGGTCTCATAGGATTGTGCTGGGCCCCTGAAAAGACAGTTTGATATAGGGATTATTTTAGTATAGTATATACTCAATACTATACATTATAACAGAATGTCTCTCTCACTGCCTGACAGTGCTTTCACTCAACAGCTCAACTCAACTTCCCTCAAAATATCATAACATAAAAACACTAAATTAGAATTCTATAGAAAAATATTTCCCCAGTTAATTACTTTTTGTTAAAACATGAAAACACTTCCTGCTAAAACAATGCAGGTTCTCAGCTGTGACTGGCAGCACAGGGTGTTACATAATTAGACATAGAGGGCTTCAGTCACCAGGGTATACTCAATACCAAATAAAAAGACTGACTACACTGAAAAGAAGTGATGGGTGTCTACATGCTTTTGGAGGACATGTGTGCAAGCATACAAATACAAACCAAGCTAATAAAAAGTTTGTTTTAAATTAAAGTGTACCTGGAATACATAACCCCCTTCTCAGTTCTCAATCTCAATTAAGATCCTCCCACACTATCCACTGAGAGTTCTCCACTATAGAAATGAAGCATTTAATCTCACTGAACAGTCGCCAGGCACCCAGAGCTTTGTTTGTACTTTGCAAACAGAAATAAACAGCTTCATATCTCACTGTGAGGTTCAAGCGGCACGTGTCCTGGGGAAAAAGTCTGTTGAAGGGACTGAGTTTCAGCTATTGCTAATTACTGCTATATACCACATTTCACAACCACCCCCAGATATCCAGAATGTAATTCTACTTTTAACCATTTCAATTCTATTTTCACAACTTTAAATTGCAATATTCTGACAGAAAATATGTGTTACGCATGACCTCCTCAAACATTCACCCATGAGCCAGTGATTTGCCACACTACAAGCCACACTAGGATGGGAGGAAAGGTGCTACTTCATTGTTTATCTCTGGTAACCTGTAGGCTCCTTATGCCGCATTAACACAAGGCTGTCTCAAGCGCACAACCCTTAGAGGATGTTTTCTGTTATCAGCATAGGCCAGACTCAGGACAGCAATGATTAGGTTGTATGTCTTTGCATGGAGCTGTTGAAGTTTCCGGTTGAGACAACCATAATTTGTTTTGTTTGAGTGAATTTGTGCAATTAATACATGTCACAGTGCTCTTTTAGTCATTTTAAGCAATCCGTGGCTAAGAGCCTTGCTCTAGGGCCCACTATAGGGAGCTACGGGAATTAAAATGTACACTAGACCTGTTATGACCGCCAGGCACCCTGGGTGGCTGCTAAATCCACTAAAACAAGGAAATCTTAGATTACCACTTCAATGAAATAAGTTTGCAAACATCTCAGTATCACCCATGTGAAAAAGTAATTGTCTTCTTAAACTTAACCGGTTGCACCACCTTTGCAGCAATAACTGCAACCAAACTTATAATATATTATTTTATATTCGTCTTTCACATCACTGTGAAGGAATTAGCCCATTGTGATATGCAATAATAGAGGAAATCAGGAAGGGGTGCAATATTTTTCACGGCACTGTATATTGCATATTTTTACTAATGTAGAAAAACTTTAAAGATAGTAGGCACACAGCATGGTATGTTACTTTGCTGATTTTCCAATTATTTTATGCATGGACTAACATAAAGAAAATTAAGCCTTGCCATGATTGTTTTGCTGCATGCATAAATCATTCCCTCTCTGTGGTAGCCTGATATATGCCAGTCACATAGCGGTGGATTTCAGTGACGCATTTAGTGGAGCACTCCCACTTAGCCACATGCAGTGACTTTTCTGCATCTTGTAAGAGCAATTTAAAAAGCTCCATAGCAATAATTAGTATAATTAATACATTTTGGAAGGGAATAACTAGTTTAACACCCTTTGTTAAACCACTCTGTGATTCATATTAGATGATACATTTCATGCTGAATTCAAATGATATGTATACCTTTCAGGTCCAAGTCCTTGTTAAACAGCATGCAATACTATGTGAAGGAAGTATCAATGCAAGATTTAAAAAAAAAAGGGTTTCAACATCTGTCTTCAATAAATTATTGGGGATGGGGGTGAGGAGTATGTGGACAGACAGAAATTTCCTGCTTCACATACAGCAAATTTGAGCCAGCATCCAGGAGGGGGACAAAGCAAACAGATGCCAGGTCAGGCTAAGCATGACAGGCCTAGATTTGTAAAACTCTCTTTCAAGAGACCAGCTTGTGACAAATCATGAATGTATTTGTGCTGTAAAAGTGTTGCCACTTTCCTGTCTTGAAAACAGTAAGGTGAGACACTCATTCATTTTTAGATGCTACTATTCCCTGAGTTCTCTTTTTTGCACAGAACCCTAAATATAGAAGTGATCACCTGGGCTATATTTGATCTTAATTGGCTCCTCATTTCCTGTTCCCGAGTGCAAGTCGGCAAGCAATTTAGGGAGCTCTGCTGGAATTAAGCTGAATGTTTGTTCTCTTCTTGGTGTAATTCTGACTGTTGAAACTCAGATTTTTTTTGTAATCCTTTGAACTGACTTTGTTACACCGGCATTGCGGTTTTTGCTAAATTAATGTTTTTCAGATACCTTGGCTCTGCTGCTAAATTCATCCAGTTGAAAAGATAGGCGTACTATCCTGGATTTTCAACTTGCTCAGTCATTAGTTTAGTAGATGTTTTTGGGCAGGACCCTTTTTTCTTTGTGAACTCTATCTGAAAAGCATGTGGCCAATATAAGGAGAAGGAGCATAAGATTGGTTGGATTGGTTGTGCAGTGGTGCTGCTGTGTTGAAAAGAAAGTGAAAAAAAGGGTCGCTTTGGTGGCAAACCGCTAACCAAATGGCTGATTAACATTCAGTAATGTTAGGTAGCTGGCAGCGTTTGCATTAACTGCATTTGGTTATGTTTGGTAATGTTAGCTGCCCGGCCATGATGGCCAAGGACTTTGCTGTGGGTCTGAAATTTTACAAAGTAGCAACTTAAGGCTGGACTGTAAGTTCTGAATCCATCAGTCTGGAAATCCTACTATCCTGTATAAGTTATGTATTTGTTTCTGGATATGACTAGTTTGGGTACTACAGGAAGATATCTGTGGTTGGGGAGAAGTTGCATTCTTCATGAAATTCATATGTATATTCACGTTCACCATTCATATTTGGCAAATGTGCGGTTCTCTGCTTTTGTAATCAAACACAAAAGCAAAAATGAATTGATGCGTTTGGGAGTAAGCCTGCTTATGTTACATAATTTTGGCGTGCGGCAGACTAAAGCAGACTGAAACTCACTGGTGTTGTCCAAGCAATGGGTAACGTAGGTCTGCTCCTTCCCCACTAAGCTAAATCTAGTGAGGGAAGTGGGAGTTTTTGCTGATATATCAAGTTCAGCATTTTGGCATACTTGCAAATTCTTCTGTGTATGAAAGGGCGAATGGTATTGTTGTATTTTTTTAAGAGATGCAACACAATGTTACAATGCTACCTACAGCTAGCCAGAATAAAATTTTATTGGTGGATGAGCTGCGTCATCTTGTGTAGTTGAGAATGAGGGATTAACATGGAGGTGACATTTTTTTATTGGAAACACAGGACTGAAGCAAGAAAAAAAATCCTGCATAGTATGCCTTTAATGGAGCTGGTGGAAAGGAATCCCATACACCAGCAATACCTGCACTGAGCGAGTGTTTGCTTTTAATTTATTTATTAAAAAAACAAATTTGGGTGGAGGGGGGGTGGCTATTTCAAGTTATGGAGAATCAAGCTTGGAAATTGGTACTCACAAGTGTTTTTACCACTCTGAATGACTTCTCATTCCCTCCCGCTCAGCTGTAAGATGCAGGTTTGTTATTTGCAGGCAGAGAGCTGGAGCAACGAGTTTATAAAGCAATCACAGCGCAAACCCATCCAAATACAAATTACACAGTGTTAACAATGCTCTCAGGTAAAGAGTACTTCTTCAACAGTCAGGAAATTAAATGGAGCACTTATAAGATCAAAGTCATTTTGTTGTTATTTGACCTGAGATGGAAGGATTTTTGAAGTTGTAATGGATTTAATAAAGCAGCATATCACAAGCAGCAGGCTGCACGGATGGTGCAGTGGGTAGCACTGCCGCCTCACAGCAAGGAGATCCTGGGTTCGAATCCCCATCGGCCGGGTCCTCTCTGTGCGGAGTTTGCATGTTCTCCCCGTGTCTGCGTGGGTTTCCTCCGGGTACTCCGGTTTCCTCCCACAGTCCAAAGACATGCAGGTTAGGCCAATTGGAGAGTCTAAATTGCCCATGGTTATGAGTGTGTGAGTGAATGGTGTGTGTGCCCTGCGATGGACTGGCGACCTGTCTGGGGTGTATTCCTGCCTTTCGCCCAATGTACGCTGGGATAGGCTCCAGCCCCCCTGCGACCCTGTTCCGGATAAGCAGGTTAAGATAATGGATGGATGGATGGATGGATCACAAGCAGCAGAGTAAGAAATTTCAGTCAATGAGGAGGTAAAGTGGATGTCCCGCTGAATTGCATTTCCGGTATACAGCTAAATGCTATGCTAGCACATAGATGGCAGGACATGAAGCATTAAATCACTCTGCAACCACAAAATTACAAGGCTCTATATCATCAACAAATGATCGACATGCAGCTTTTCATTATTGTCTTAAAATATCATAGTTACGAGCGGACGGTTAGATTTGTGTACCAAACGCAACAACCATGATGACGTGATCTAACCTCAGCTGGCCAGTCTCATGGGATGTACCAATGCATTTGTGCCCATGGGGGTTTTTTTCCCCCAATTGCACATGACATCAGTTGCAGGTTGCCATTGATAGGCTACTGATTACACCAATGTATCCTATTTGTAATCAAGTTTATAAGTTACAATAATGGCGCTTAAGTTCGATTTTTAAATTGCGCGAGTCGGGGTGATAAATAAATACTGACACCACTGTGGGTTGCATTGGGTTCGTCCAATTGTGGAAATGTCATCACCATGAAAGGGAAAACATTATGGGAGACGGAGTGTTTTAGCCTAACTGGGCAATATAAAAATGTAAAACAGGACTCTTTTAAATCCCATCATATTCAGCATATAGTCATGTTTTTAAACCATGAAACACATACTTTGAACCCAGACTTTAATGCTATATAGTTTGCCGATATTTAGCTCTCAACGCTCTATTTAATTGGGAGCAGTATACTGGAAGTTCCATTCTCGAAACAACCGCTTTACCTCCCTATACATGTGTCATTTTCTTTGTTTTTATTACTTTGTTTGTTTTGAGTTGATTCAGATGGTGCACCTTGAAATAGACATGGAATGTTTTCTTGAATCAGAGAACTGTCAATCCCCACAAGACCTTCAAAAACAGAATTATCTGTCACTATGAAGCACTGTAGAGATAGCAAACATCCCTCCGTTATGAATACTCTCATTAATCTCCCCATGCCATATATGAATGTGCAGTTTAGATGCTGTTTTGATGTCACAGATTTAAGGGAGGCCATGTGTGTTAAGCATTCTTGAAAATCATTTCATATTAAAGTTATGTCATTTGTCAGAGTGGATATGTTTTTCTTTTTTTTTTCATATATTTTTTATGTGCGTGTGTGTGTGCGTCTGTCCGTGAGTGCTTGCATGTGAGTGGTTAACACTGTGTGTGTCAGGATTTCTCATTCATGTAGGCTTCAATGTCTCTCACATCAAGTGTGCATCCACTTTCTCCACAGTTCACCTTAGAACTGATAGGTAGCCATTTTTAGGGTAGGTGGAAATGCTTTTTGAGAGCTCAGAAAGCAAGGCACCATAAATTGACAAAGGTCTGATGCAAGCGGCCGATCCAAGGATTGTTCCCACATACACTCACCGAGCACTTTATTACGAACATTTTTACTTTATTACACCTACTTATTCATGCGATTATCTAATCAGCCAGTTGTGTGGCAGCAGTTCAATGCATACAAGTTACAGGTAGATACGGGTCAGAAGCTTCAGTTAATGTTCACATCAACCATCAGAATGGGGGAAAATGTGATTTCAGTGACTTTGACCGTGGAATGATTGTTGGTGGCAGGGGTTAGAGTATCTCAGAAACTGCTGATCTCCTGGGATTTTCACACAGAAGTTCATGCAGTTTGCAGAGAATGGTGTGAAAAAAAGTGAACAGCAGTTCTGTGGGAAAAAACTCATTGTTAATGAGAGAGGGCAGAGGAGAAGGGCCAGACTAGTCAAAGCTGATAGAAAGGTGACAGCAAATAACCACACATTACAACAGAAGAGCATATTTGAACACACAACGCATCAAACCTCTAAGTGAATAGGCTACAGTAGCAGAAGATAATAAGTCTAAAAAATAAGCTTACGCCTCTAATAAGGCTAATTAAATATTTAAGAGCAGAAGTTGGCCAACAATCCTGAAATGGATCGGCCCATGTTGCATATACCTGATTTCATCTGTTTAAATTAGCACCTGGCTACAGACTTCAAAAAGTATCTGTCTAAAAATGGGGGGAATCAATACGGAAACATGTTAAAATGTTAAAACATATGTGCATACAAATACCATGGAATGAAAGCTGATTGTCAGTACGTTTGTCTCATATTCATCTTTGATCTCAGATCCAAATGCCTTAAATATATAGCAAAAATAACTCATTTTCATCTACCATTACAATACTTTTGGAGGGCACGCTGTAAGTATTATAGTCAGCGATACAGTGAAATAAATAATGCAATAGTTATTCAAGTATTTTGCCTTAATTGTTTTCCCCTTGATGTTCAGTCCAGAGAGGATGAATGTAGCTGGATGGAAAGTGGGAATTGATGTTGGCAGGTCAGTAAATGGTTGTTTACCTTCAGCCGAAGAACTCCAATCAACGCCTGACAGTGCTGATAGAGCAGCACCACTGACATGACAAATGAAACCAATGGTTATTACAGGTATAATACCTTACGGAAGGCAGGACTTCATGTCTGTTATAGAAAAAGGGTTTTGGGCTCTCAGATGGTTCAGTTGGTAAAGGACCTACAGTAGCTAAAGGAAGAGACTGGACTCCATATTGTACAAGTGCATTTTAATGGTGGTTATGTCAGTAAACAGGGAGTCTACAGAAACAGGGCAGAAATGATCTCATCCTGACTGGTGTAGGGTGTGGTTAAGGTCGGCCTTAGAATGGATTGGTTTGCCGGACAGCCTATTATGTCACCCGCGAAGGTCGTCATGAATATCAATTTAACACAATGGAATGTCACTCTACGAATTAGTACTGGCTCTAGAGTACGGTGTCATCTGGGTGGGTGTAAAATATGAATTGGTTTGGAGGCAAAGGCTTTGGTGGATAGCACATGCTAAAAATGCAATGCTCCCCGTGGGTGAAACTTTAGAAACACAATTATCAATGTCAAATTGGGGATAAGATGAGGGAAAACGTTTCTGTGTTTACACCCACGCACACACATGTATAGAATACCAAGCAATCATCTACTTTAGGCAGCCAGACAAGCACTATGGCTCATCTCCCTGCTGGCACGTGGGCGTGAATAAAGCACTACTCATCCCTCTGAATTTGAGATTAATAGCACCCCTGTCTCTTCAGAGTGTCCTTCCTTGTTTTGTAATGTCCTTTCTCCCATTCTGTCTTGCAGATGATCTTAACCTTGGACTCATTTTTTACTCTTAGAACTCTTAGAACAATTTATTTTACTGTCGTCCTCTTACCCTTTTGAACAAAATTGTCATTCTCCCTCTCCTTTGGCCTCTCTGCCTCTGTTCCTGCCACCATTGTTTGTATTGTCATCATCCAGTTTGTGTCCCAGACTTGTATGATTCCCCCCCGGTCATGTATGCGTCAAAGAAGATTACACGCAAAACCCAATCAGTGCAGGTTGCGGTTCTGCTGCGATGAGTCTGTGTCCTTTCCTCTTTGACCCCTGGAGTCACATTGGATCAATCCAACACCCGCAGTAGGGAGGGAGCGGAACAGTAGAGGTTGAAGCGGTGTCAAATTTGCAGCCAAACCAGGACTCCAGCCAGACCGGCCTGTGATCTTTCCCCAAGCTCAGTGGTTGGTGGCAGGAAGAGAGGCAGAATCACTGAGGACTGGCTCAGATCATCCGTGCATACTCCATGGCTTCACAAACCCGTCAGCAATTATCCTTTATAGGACCCTTACATCAAAGGATTCACTGGCTTTCATATACTGAGTCACCAGTTTGAGGTTGGGAGCAATTCAAATTTCAGTCAGACGAAGCATATTAGAAATCAACATATCTCCTTTGTCATTCTATATAATTCCCAGAGTAATTGCTTCTTTTTTACTGCCCATAGACTTGCTTCAATGACACTGGCCCCTTCAAATTAAGGGGGAAGCAGGGTGTGGTAGGTATTACGTTGGTGGTTTTATTTTCACGCTTTCATCCTGTCAGCCGAGAGAGATAGAGAGAGAGAGAGAGAGAGAGAGAGAGTACTTTTTGATGTACTTTCCTGAACATCGGTTGAGTCATCCACATGCATCATGCTGCTGGAGAATGTCTGTCCTCCTGGGGGTGGAGACAAGAGGTGTAGACCACAGTCAGGTGCATTTGTACTGCTGATGACAATGTAAAATAGAAACCCGAGACAGAAATCTAGCTAGAAAATCGAGTCTGTTCCATCCTGACTGTCTGCAGCTGACCCTCAACGATGTTTGTGTCTCACCTTAAAGCCCTACGCACCCTGCACAGACATAAAACCCCATTTCATATGTTCTACCTGAGCGATTTGTTTACTCGCAGCTACACGGTATAATTTATGCAGCGGAAAATACTTTAGAGGAAGAAGAAACATTGCTCCCTTTCTTAAATTATTCTGTCACCACAGGGAAACGGGTCTGCTTCTGAATACAGGATGGCTGTGCATCAAAAAATGCGAGCTGCATAGAGTATTTTTTCTATTTATTTAGATGAGTAGTATCTCCTAGTCTTCTTAGAGGCAGGAAAAGTGGTGTAAAGTGGTCAATTTGGTCCTTTTTTCAGTAGGTAGATTGTCCTTCACAGTTTTATGAGTTATGAGAGAACTTACAATGAATAATGCACCAGGAGGGAGATTCACAGCACAGTGAGATACATGAATTACAAACGTGAGACAGGAACTGAAATCTGAGTGCATCACTGAATTTCACTGGCAGTGAATGAATGGCAATAAAGGGGAGTCTAGATAAAGCCAATCAATATTGTGGTACAGATTGTACAAATGGACAAAAATAAACATCTGATATTTTTTTGGGGCTTGAAAGCCGTCTCTCTGTCTAATGCATTTAAAAAAACGTCAGTACGACAGCTGAACCATGCCACACTGCCGATTAAAAAAACTTTGGACTTGCCATGAAGGAATAGTTTAAACATGGGGAAGCACTGCCTGTACCTTCTACCCCATGCAGTACATGGGCTATACTTCCTGCACAATGTTTCACTACCATTACACCACCTTGAAAGCCTTCTGAAGTCTCAAAAATGCTAACAACCCCAAAGGGAATGATGACACAACTGAGACCTATAACGTCCAAGCCAGGCATAAATATTAGAAGACAAGTTTGCTTTTGGTAGTGGGAAAATACAGCCTGTGGTCCTGATGGCAATATCTACCTTTAATATCTCAGCTCACCATGATGAAAAAATGGATTTTGTCCTGTAAACTGATAGATGATCTACTGTAGATAATTTGTTTAATGATGGAGAGGCTTTGATTTTATTTATTTTTGTTTGACTTGAAATGTGTTTGGGTAGCGAGAGAGCCTGTGTATGAGTTGGCAACCCTGTTGCTATTTAATTCAATAACCTGCCAAATACAACATGGCATTTTAACTCAGATTAATTATACATTAGCTATGAAACAAAAGCATAAAACTAGCTACAGATCTATTAAGACAATTTAATAAACTATTCCAGTGAGCAAAATCTGGAATCTAGACATCTGTGAAAATTTCGTTTGAGAGATGCTTTGACGTAAACATACAATGTTAACCCCAATATTCCTCCCGTACGGCAAAGAATCTTGGGGTGACTCTTGATAACTGCCTCACACTGGCTCTACAAGTATCCTCCACTGCCAGAACCTGCAGGTTCTTTCTGTACAATATACGCCGTACCCGTCATCTCCTGACGGAGAAAGCCACCCAGCTCCTAGTCCAGGCGCTCGTCATTTCCTAGATTACTGCAACTCCCTCCTAGCCAGTCTCCCAGCGCGCGCCATCAAGCCCCTCCAGCTGGTCCAGAATGCTGCAGCCCGTCTGATCACCAGTCAGCCCAGGTCGGCTTATGTCACCCCGCTTCTCATTGGCCTCAGCTGGCTTCCTATTGCCGCACGCATCCGATTCAAGGCCCTAGTGTTGGCATTTCAGGCTGCTAAGGGGACCCCACCTTACATACAATCCTTGATCACTCCCTACTCCCCAGCTAGACCACTCCGTTCTGCCAGCTCTGGTCGCCTTATGGTTCTCTCTCTACGTGCACCTGGCGGTCGAGCTGCACGTTCACGCCTGTTTTCCGTTCTGGTTCCTCAGTGGTGGAATGACTTGCCTACCACTGTCAGGACAGCAGAATCCCTCCCCCTATTTCGACGCAGACTAAAAACACACCTTTTCAAACTCTACCTTAGTCCTCCCTCCTGATTTCCCCCGCCCCCCTTTCTGATATCTCTATCCCCCTTGTCTAACCCCCCAAAAAAAAGAAAATTGCGCTTATGATGACTATATGTTTAGAACAGCATTTCATGTGTATTTTCCTAGTTATGGATGTGATGCTTTGACCTGTGGAAGAACCTATGCACTTGTAAATCACTTTGGATTAAAAGCGTCTGCCAAATGACTAAAATGTAAATGTAAATGTAAATATACTGTTGCTCAGTTTCCACCTGATAGATTGAGCATGGCAGCATTTTAGACATGAGTGAGAACTTCTTTAGCTCACCATCAGGGGTGGTGAGGGGACATGCTCATTCCCTTTGGCACAGTGACATTTGGCTGCTGCCCACTACCTTGCTGAACAGAGGTCCGGTGGAGTAGCAGGGTGAAAGGAGAAGGAGCAGGCTGGAGCAGTCGCACTACAGCGTTCAACCCCTGCAATCCAATCACCCTCAGACCCCATGCATAATGGAATTTTTATAAGTGCTCCATGCTTCCACAGACTTGTGATAAACAACTAATAAAATCCCTCTCGCTTTTTAATTTGAATGCTGCTGCGCTCTTTTGGCGCTTTACCAGTCTGGCATGGCACAAGTGCAGAGCAGTGGAGGCTTCCATTAGATCTCTCAGCCCCAGCACTTGTGTCAAATAAGAGCCCTCTAATTATGCGAGGGTATTATAAGAGGCACAGAATACTAAGGATTGAGTCATTCAGTAGATGGCCTTGAAGGACAAGCAAATAGACTTCTGACTTTCAACACTTTCAGTGATAGAAACACAACGCAACAGTGATAGAAATGTGTTATGCCTGCCAACATATCTAATTTTGCTGCTAATGGTGACATAAGTATGTCAAGACTAACAGCATGGTCTTGTACTGACACCATAATGAGGCAATCATTTTTGATTGAGTGACAGGCTACATTGTGTTAAATCATTTCATTTCTCTTGCACGTTCCTCTTCTGCAGTCTCTGTGTACTTTACTACCAAGCAAGAGCCCCTTAGAACCACTACTGGAATCACTGTTGGCAAATCACGCGAGGCAGGATTCATTGTAATTCAAGATCTACGGAATCTATTGAAGCCAGAGACCGCTTAAATTCTGAGAGCGTTCTTCTCAGTGTCTGGCCTGATCTAGGATATCCATCTGATGAGCCTTATTAATCGCTGAATATTCAGCTCCAAATTTTCTTGACAAAAGAAATTCTATAAAAATAACAAAAAAAGCTCTGTCCTTTAACGATAGAGATGTGCTGCCCCCTTCAGGGAATATTGAGGAAGTACATAAACATTTCCTGGTGAATGCCTTTATTGAATTTTTTGCAGGCCCATGCTGATTTTCAGCTGATCTACCATCAGGGAGACTCCAACTCTCCCCACTCGTAAATGTCACATTGCACAGTCAACATGATCTACAAAAATATATATTTGCCACAAAAATGTCTCTCAGCTGAGTTTAGACAGCTGAAGATTAGCAATGCAAAGGCAATTACTTATTTTAAGCCACTGCTGGACATTGTGTTTGGAAGGAAAACACAAAAGAAATGCCATGCTGTTTCTAACACAACACACTCTTTTCAGGTCTAGCAGTGCACTCTGCAGGTAACAGAGAAGAGAACAATCGATGTTATAATCCACACTTTCGGAATACCTAAACAACATTAGAACTGTATCATTCATATATGATTTAGTGTGAAACGGGAAATAAATATAACAGAAGAGTATAGTTCCAAAGGCTTCAACTGAATTTCTACCTGTGTACTTCCCCATAAGTATATTTTCCTGGAGTTTGCAGGGTTCTCAAGACTCCACATTAATGGATGAAATGCACAATGCAGGAAATTGACCTATTACTGTTACATACTGTACTGTAGAACTGCAGAAATCACGAAAGCCGCTGCATTATTTCTGTTCATGCAGTTCACATAGCTTATTACATCTGTTAGACTTCCATGGTTTTTTTAAATGCTTCATGAATTCCAATATTAATTTTAACATCACAGGTCCCAAGTCAAGTAGTTTCCTGTTTGTTATTTCAATAGCACATTTAAACATTAGTGAGTACTGTATGATATATGCCACTGTTTAGTTTTTATGAATTACTGAGCTTGCAAGGGAAAATGAGTGTTAACATTTACATCATTGTTTTCTGAAGGAAGTTTAATATGATGGACATCTGAGCAAGGATTCTGCAGGAACCCTTCCTGGCCACACTGGGTCCCATGGAAATCATATACTCTGGCTTCCTGCTTCTGTGTTTTGCTTTATAATTCACTTGTGAATTAGCTTCAGCTTTATTTTCAATGGCATTGTCTGTCAAAGGAAAGTACTGCATTCCCATTGTTGTAGTGGAAATCATACAAAAAATACATCATAGGCAATTAGAGCTTAGAGAAGCTTAACTGTGAATGGTCATTGTGCCTTTAAGAAACAGTCAAGGTATGCTAAGTTGCATTTGCCTTCTCATCAATCTAATTCATCACAAATGTCAATGTCTTGTGCCCTTTGCCACCGTCCCTACAATGATTTTGTGCTTCATTGGCCAGTGCAGTGGGATGCTGATTTGCAGTACATGCCCCACAAATTGGTTGATGTGAAGATGGGATTTATCAATTGAGGAATAATCTAAAAGTAGCTAGCTAGCTTGTGTTGCCAAGATACAGTATAGCTTACATTTTATTATTTTAGCCTACTGCTAAGTCATGTAATTGTTAGGCTTAGGGTTTTCTAAAGTTTACATTTTGATTATTTTACTGATTATTTTACTTTCAACTTTAGTTGCTTTGTTGTGGTCACCCACATTAGAAATTAAAAGGTAATTCACATTATTACATTGCTAATTGTTAGATGATATGTTTAGATTTTTGTTTGTTTTTCAGAGCCTTTTCTGGTCATAACAGCGTTGAACAATGGATGAAAAACTGCCTTGGCCAGACCTCATTTGTGCCATTAAGTTCTTCTTGTTTTGTGTGTTTGCGTGCGCATGCATGCATGCGTGTGTGCATACATGTGTGTATGTTTATACTCTCATAATTTCCGTTATTTTTATTATCTCTGCTGGCCTGGCTTCACCGATGAGGCTACTGCTGCCAAAATCCGTAATTTTGAATGAATAAATAAACCGGCTTGTATACATGAATATCCCTTGCTGTGGCAGAGGCTGGGACTGGGAGAGTGGCAGGACAGCTTGAAAAGAGAGATCTGCCAGCTGCCTGGAAAGAGCCATCGACTTGAAGGTTTCTGGGAGAGAATCCCCGAGGAGGTGCGCTTAATCAAACCATGTGCCTAATCCTGTGGTGGTGGGGGTGAGATGAGGGGGGTTGGGTGGATTGACTTGAACAGAATCTATCCCTGCTGTGACTGCTCCACTGCTATGAGAGACATCATGCAGACAGTCTGCCATGGTCTTTGCTCACCATCTGATTTAGTAATCGATCCCTGTTCTAACCTCTTTGTGTTTATTTGATGGGCCATGGACAGATGAATGAAACATCTTTGTTTTGAGGCTTGAGAGATTTTGAGCTCAAAATGTATCATAACAGTGTTTCACATGCCATTAAAAAGAGTAGCTCCCCCACCACTTCAGGAATCAGGATCCCCAATTTTAAATATGCACCTGATCTTCAGTTTGAACTGTACTGTCATTTCTAATTTTCTCAAGTAACTGAAGAAATGTAAAGAATACTGACCATTATGTTGCACTAATGAACTACCACTCCAAATGTAAACCCTGGGGAAACATTGCAAACAATGCTTCCAATAGAGAGGTTTAGAGTTGAATAGAGAGGTAGTTTAAACATCTGCACAGCCACTGTCATAAAACACTGACACTGGCAACCATGGGTGTAGATTCCTATATAACTGGTAAGTAAATATATCTGTTAACAAGCAGCAATTATTACTTGATCTGTGGGCCACATTAATTCTTAATTATTTTCTGAATATTGAAGCAAGGTGGTAATATAATGACTCTTGGATTAACTTTTCTCCTGATAGAAAAAGTGCATGTTCTTTCATTTGATGTCATGCTTTCACTGTTAACAGTGAGGAGGAAACTAAGTAATAATGGAAACTAAGTTTATTAGCGCCCCTTTCCCAGAAGCAATGGTAAAGTCTGTTAAAGAAAACTGGAAGCAAAACATACTCTCACATACTTTTACATATAAAATGTTAAATGTTGAGAAAATGATGGACAAAAAGTGGAATTGTATCAGAAATAACTGCATGGATCTTAACTAAGAATGGGAACTATGAGTCGGAATATTATTGGAACCTCCCCGCCCACTGACCGACATGCACACACACACACACATACACACAAAGACTTGCACATATATCTCTAGATGGCAGGCTATGCGGATTCTCTAAATATGCTGTAAACCAGAATATTTAGTTGGTTGATCTCTCACTCTGACATCATACAGTCCCTGAACATGGAGAATCTGATCGTAGAGAGCCTGGCCTCACTTACTCTTGAGTGAGACGAAAGGCATCTCCAGGCCAGCGCTATTGATTTTCTTTTTCTTTTTTAACATTTTGCTTTAAGTTGAGGAGTGTCCAGGACTATACAATGGTACTCAGACTAACTCCTTTGTACTTTGACCAGTGTTAGCCTCATGCTTCATCATTATTGCTTTCTTAGTGAGATGAAAAGCTGGTGCCAAAGACCAGCCATGGAAGAACATGACAATTTCAGCTTACGATGAAAAAGGAAAACCATGCAGTATGGCTAAAAGCACTGAATGAGTGTCCTCATGTCCTCGGGTTTTGCAACCCTGCAGATAGTTGATTATGCAATTTCAAAATCCAAGACAAGGGCTTCTGTTTTATCAGAGAGATCATTAAAACTGCATTCACTGAATGATATTTAATTTAATTATGATCATTTCCGCCCCTGGCCAAATTGGGGCCCTAAGAAGAACTTTGTTTGAATAGTGTTTTGTTGGCAGGAGCGTGTACCAATTAATAGAAAGCGTAGACTGAACTGTCCTATATACAGTAGAACCAGGTTTCCCTTCCATATAGGCTACATGCCTTCAGCAAGATTGATTTTTGCAGTTAACCCCTTAAGTCTCATCAGCCCAGGGTGGGGCTGGTGAGGGTTTTTTTGCATCCATTAATTTTTTTCATGGTACAATTTTCAATCGCTATAGTAATAGGATATACCATTAGAACCGTGAGTTTTAAGGTTTTTCAGTCTGTATATCCTATTTTAAGATGACGTTGCTTTAGCAATGACAGTTCCTTATTTTGTAACATGTGGGTAGTAAAGCACGTATAGGGGGATATCATCTTCTCTGCAATTTGAAAATCTTCATACTACTAGAAATAAGCTAATGTCAGTGTCCTTTTCACGACAAGTGTCCAGCGGCCCAAATGCATAGTAGTGTCAGAGATACGTTGAAAGAATGTCCATTGTTTACTTAGAATTTCTGAAGCAATTATCATTGTTGATGTTTCACCGCTGTTTACTTCTACAAAAGTACTTGTACATAGACATTCTATCATCAACATTTTGTGTAGGCTCTCCTGAATACGATGAGCCCAAGTTCAATAGTCTCTGACCAGTATTTGTAAAGTAGCTGCAGATAAAATGTGTTACCCTCATCCGTGTGCGAGAGAATTCAGTATAACTTCAGCTCATCAAAGAACCGAATATGGGGACCCATAATATCATTTAGTTTCCATATGTCCTTTTTGAGTCCCCAAATGTCCTTTTTGGAAAACAACCTAGACATAGATTAGAAAAAATGATACAAAATGCTCATTTTAACTTCAGGGGTTGTTTCTCCTGAATAATTGTTCTACTGAACCCAATGGAAAGAAATACACCCAATGGAAAGAAACAACCCTTGAAGTGATCCATCCACATCTGCATATCTGACAACAGCATGATGGTTTGAGGCTCAGTTGATACCTTGGACCCTTTACAACTTAAAACCATTTAGTCAGTAAATGTGTTTATACTGTATCAGCATAATTTACAGCTGAACCTCATCCCACTCCTCCAATTCCTCCTAAGAGATCCTTTCAAATGAAAAGAGTTTTGGTTTCCAGACTGATGATGTTGATAGGTCACAGACATCAGGAAGTCATGGCATGCAAAGGATATGCAACCAAGTATTTAAAAAAATGAAGCTTTTATATTACAACAATGTTGAAATAAATGCAAACAGACATTTTTAAGCAAATTTATTGGGAAAAATACAGAAGATAGTCTTATGTCCAAAATGTGAAAAACGGGCAAAAAAAGTAATGTCTTTTTTTTCTTCGACTCAAATGCATAGTCAATCACGTTCGTATTACAACCACATTGAAATGAATGCAAACAAACTGTTTTTTACTGTTTTATTGGAAAAAACATTTTTCAGTGGAAAATGAAAAAATACATAAAACGATAGTTTTATGTCCAAAATGTGAAAAACGGGCAAAAAAATTTAATGTTTTTTTTTTTCTCAACTCAAATTGATAATCAATCATGTTGATATTACAACCACGATGAAATAAACACAGACATTACAGACATTAAACTATTTTATTGGGAAAAACATTTTTCAGTGGAAAATGAAAAAATACAGAAGACTATTTTCCATTGTCCAAAATGGGAAGAAAATAATAATTTTTTGACTAAAATGGATAGTCAATCACGTTGATATTACAACCACATTGAAATTAATGCAAACAAACTTTTTTTTTTACAGTTTTATTGGAAATAACATTTTTCACTGGAAAATGAAAAAATACAGAAGACTATTTTCTCATGTCCAAAATGTGAAAAATGGGCAAAAAAATGTAATTTATTTTTTGCAACTCAAATGGATAGTCAATC
The DNA here is from genome assembly GCF_963514075.1 of Conger conger. NCBI lineage: Eukaryota > Metazoa > Chordata > Actinopteri > Anguilliformes > Congridae > Conger > Conger conger. The sequence continues at coordinate 17,946,640 of NC_083774.1, read as the reverse complement.
ACGTTGATATTAAAATCACATTAAAATGAATTTAAACAAACTTTTTTTTACAGTTTTATTGGAAAAAACATTTTCCATTGAAAAATGAAAAATTACATAAGACAATAGTTTTATGTCCAAAATGTGAAAAACAGGCAAAAAAATTAAATGTCTGTTTTTTCTCGACTCAAAGGATAATCAATCACGTTGATATAACAACCACGTTGAACTAAATGCAAACAGACGTTATTAAACAATTTTATTGGGAAAAAATGTTTTCAGTTGAAAATCAAAAAATACAGAAGACTATAGTTTTATGTCCAAAATGTGAAAAACGGGCAAAAACATAAAAAAAAAATTTTTTTTTGACTGAAATGGATAGTCAATCACCTTTATATTACAACCATGTTGAAATAAATGCAAACAAACTTTTTTTTACAGTTTTTTGGAAAAAACATTTTTCGGTAGAAAATGAAAAAATACAGTAGACTATAGTCCTATGTTCAAAGTGTAAAAAATGGGCAAAAAAATGTAATATGCTTTTTTGGATCAAATGGATCGGCAATCATGTTTATTTTACAACCACGTTTAAAAAAAGTGTGTGTGCATTTATTTTAAGATAGTTATTGGGAAAATGTTTTTCAGTGGAAAATATATAATATTCTTTTGTCCAAAATGTGAAAAAAAATTTATTCTTTTTTTCAGTTTTCTAAAAAAACAGAAAACTAGAAAACCAGAAGTGACGTCCATTTCCAAAACCAAAAGTGACATAAAGACTGGTAGTGATGTAATTTTTTGATTCTGGAAGCGACATAATTTTTAGAAAACAGAAGTTACCTAATTTTTGATAACCAGAAGTGACGTCATTTATGAAAACCAGAAGTGAAATAATTTTTTTAAACTGGAAGTGACGTCAATTTTGAAAAATGGAAGTGACATAATTCTTGAAAACCGGAAGTGACGTACTTTTAAAAAACCGGAAGGGACGTAAATTTGGAAAACTGGAAGTGACATAATGTTTACAAACCAGAAGTGACGTAAATGATGACAACCAGAAGTGATGGAAATTTCGAAAACCGGAAGTGACAACCACATTGAAATAAATTAATTTGAATGTGTTTTAAGATAGTAATTGGGAAAAGTATTTTTCGCTGGACTATTAGACTATAGTCTTATGAAAATGTTATATGTTTTTGTCCACTCAAATGGACAGGCAATCACGTTTATATTACAACCATGTTGAAATAAATGAACAATTCTTTACAATTCTATTGGGAAAACTGTTTTTCAGTGTAAAATGAAAAGATACAGGCATAAGCATGTATACATTATTCTAGAAGCTACAGGCTGATGAAGAAACCAAAGTATCAAATTTGTAATAATATAAACATTGGCGGCACGGATGGTGCAGTGGGTAGCACTGCCGCCTCACAGCAAGGAGGTCCTGGGTTCGAATCCCCGTCGGCCGGGGCCTCTCTGTGCGGAGTTTGCATGTTCTCCCCGTGTCTGCGTGGGTTTCCTCCGGGTACTCCGGTTTCCTCCCACAGTCCAAAGACATGCAGGTTAGGCTGATTGGAGAGTCTAAATTGCCTGTAGGTATGAGTGTGTGAATGGTGTGTGTGCCCTGCGATGGACTGGCGACCTGTCCAGGGTGTATTCCTGCCTTTCGCCCAATGTATGCTGGGATAGGCTCCAGCCCCCCTGCGACCCTGTTCAGGATAAGCGGGTTCAGATAATGGATGGATGGATGGATATAAACATTATGATTTGTCCACATTTTGATCACTGAAGAAAATGTGTAGCATTCCAAGAGAGTAATAACATCAATTCCCACAAGATGGCAGCACAGAACTTTTATGCTCAGAAGGTTTCAGTTTTCAGCCATGAACTGAAATATTCAATCACGTTAGAGCACCTTTAATGGCAGGGTATTTACTTATTGTGTGATCTGTATAGGAATAAAAAGGACTTATATCCCTTTTTATATGTACATAGTCCCCATCAGTGACCAAAACAGGGACATCAACCACTTCCTTTGTGCAGGTGTTGGAAAGCTTTCAGTATCAACAGTAGTCTTGATTCTTGGATTTTGATTTAGATTTTGGTGTTTAACGGCAATAACATTGCCCATTTAAACAGAGTTGTGCCAATGCCAGTCAAGGAAGCTATTATGAGGCTGAGAAATAAGAAACAAAACAGTTAGAGACATAGGCCAAACAATACACTTATCAAAATGATGATACATACATCTTAAAATGAATTGAAATGGGTGAGACAGTTTTACTTTTTTTTACAGTTTTATTGGAAAAAACATTTTCCATTGAAAAATGAAAAAATACATAAGACGATAGTTTTATGTCCAAAATGTGAAAAACAGGCAAAAAAATTAAATGTCTGTTTTCTCTCGACTCAAAGGATAATCAATCACGTTGACATAACAACCACGTTGAACTAAATGCAAACAGACGTTATTAAACAATTTTATTGGAAAAAATATTTTCAGTGGAAAATCAAAAAATACAAAAGTGTATATATAGTTTATGTCCAAAATGTGAAAAATGGCCAGAAAAGAAAAGAAAATTGTTTTAGACTGAAATGGATAGTCAATCATGTTGATATTAAAACCACATTGAAATTAATGCAGGCAACTTTTTTTTACAGTTTTATTGGAAAAAACATTTTTCAGTGGAAAATGTAAAAATACATGAGACTAGTTTTATTTCCAAAATGTGAAAAATGGCCAAAAGAAAAATAAAAAAAGATTTTTTTCGAATCAAATCGATAGTCAATCACATTGATATTACAACCACGTTGAAATAAATGCAAACAGACGTTATTGAACAATTTTATTGGGAAAAACATTTTTCTGTGGGGAATGAAAAAATACAGAAGACTATTTTCTAATGTCCAAAATGGGAAAAAATAATAATAGTTTTTTGACTCAAATGGATAGTCAATCACGTTGATATTACAACCATGTTGAAATAAATGCAAACAGACGTTATTAAACAATTTTATTGGGAGAAAATGTTGTCAGTTGAAAATCAAAATATACAGAAGACTATATATAGTCTTATGCCCAAAATGTGAATAATGGGCAAAAAAAAATCAAAATTGTTATAACTGAAATGGATAATCAATCACGTTGATATTACAACCACGTTGAAATAAATGCAAACAGACGTTTCTAAACAATTTTATTGGGAAAAAACATTGTCAGTGGAAAATCAAAAAATACAGAAGACAATTTAGAGTCGTATGTCCAAAATTTGAAAAATGGGAAGAAATAATAATTTTTTTACTGAAATGGATAGTCAATCATGTTGATATTACAACCGCATTGAAATTAATGCAAACAAACTTTTTTTAGTTTTATTGGAAAAAACATTTTTCATTGGAAAATGAAAAAATACATAAAACAATAGGTTTATGTCCGAAATGTCTGTTTATTCTCGACTCAAATGGATAATAAATCACGTTGATATTACAACCACGTTGAAATAAATGCAAACAGACGTTATTAAACAATTTTATTAGGAAAAAATATTTTCAGTGGAAAATAAAAAATACAGAAGACTTTTCTTATGTCCAAAATGTGAAAAATGGCCCAAAAAAAATAAAAAAACGATTTTTTCAAATCAAATCGATAGTCAATCACATTGATATTACAACCACGTTGAAATAAATGCAAACAGACGTTATTAAACAATTTTATTGGGAAAAACATTTTGCAGTGGAAAATCAAAAAATACAGAAGACTATTTTCTTATGTCCAAAATTTGAAAAACAGGCAAAAAAATGTAATGTCGTTTTTTTCTCGACTCAAATGGATAATCAATCAGGTTGATATTACAGCCACGTTGAAATAAATGCAAACAGACGTTATTAAACAATTTTATTGGGAAAAAATGTTTTCAGTTGAAAATCAAAAGATACAGAAGACTATAGTTTTATGTCCAAAATGTGAAAAACGGGCAAAAACATTAAAAAAAAATTTTTTTTGACTGAAATGGATAGTCAATCACCTTTATATTACAACCATGTTGAAATAAATGCAAACAAACTTTTTTTTACAGTTTTTTGGAAAAAACATTTTTCGGTAGAAAATGAAAAAATACAGTAGACTATAGTCCTATGTTCAAAGTGTAAAAAATGGGCAAAAAAATGTAATATGCTTTTTTGGATCAAATGGATCGGCAATCATGTTTATTTTACAACCACGTTTAAAAAAAGTGTGTGTGCATTTATTTTAAGATAGTTATTGGGAAAATGTTTTTCAGTGGAAAATATATAATATTCTTCTGTCCAAAAAAAATGTAGTCTTTTTTTCAGTTTTCTAAAAAAACAGAAAACTAGAAAACCAGAAGTGATGTCCATTTCCAAAACCAAAAGTGACATAAATTTCAAAGACTAGTAGTGATGTAATTTTTTGATTCTGGAAGCGACATAATTTTTAGAAAACAGAAGTTACCTAATTTTTGATAACCAGAAGTGACGTCATTTATGAAAACCAGAAGTGAAATAATTTTTGAAAACTGGAAGTGATGTCAATTTAGAAAAATGGAAGTGACATAATTCTTGAAAACCGGAAGTGACGTACTTTTAAGAAACCGGAAGGGACGTAAATTTGGAAAACTGGAAGTGACGTAATGTTTACAAACCAGAAGTGACGTAAATGATGACAACCAGAAGTGATGGAAATTTCGAAAACCGGAAGTGACAACCACATTGAAATAAATTAATTTGAATGTGTTTTAAGATAGTAATTGGGAAAAGTATTTTTCGCTGGACTATTAGACTATAGTCTTATGAAAATGTTATATGTTTTTGTCCACTCAAATGGATAGGCAATCACATTTATATCACAACTATATTGAACTGAATTAATTTAAATTTGTTTTAAGAATGTTTTTGGGAAAAGTGGAAAAAGACTATAGTCTTATGTCCAAAATGTGAAAAATGTGCAAAAAAATGTAATGTCTTTTTTTTTTACTCAAATGGACAGGCAATCACGTTTATATTACAACCATGTTGAAATAAATGAACAATTCTTTACAATTCTATTGGGAAAACAGTTTTTCAGTGTAAAATGAAAAGATACAGGCATAAGCATGTATACATTATTCTAGAAGCTACAGGCTGATGAAGAAACCAAAGTATCAAATTTGTAATAATATAAACATTATGATTTGTCCACATTTTAATCACTGAAGAAAATGTGTAGCATTCCAAGAGAGTAATAACATCAATTCCCACAAGATGGCAGCACAGAACTTTTATGCTCAGAAGGTTTCAGTTTTCAGCCATGAACTGAAATATTCAATCACGTTAAAGCACCTTTAATGGCAGGGTATTTACTTATTGTGTGATCTGTATAGGAATAAAAAGGACTTATATCCCTTTTTATATGTACATAGTCCCCATCAGTGACCAAAACAGGGACATCAACCACTTCCTTTGTGCAGGTGTTAGAAAGCTTTCAGTATCAACAGTAGTCTTGATTCTTGGATTTTGATTTAGATTTTGGCGTTTAACGGCAATAACATTGCCCATTTAAACAGAGTTGTGCCAATGCCAGTCAAGGAAGCTATTATGAGGCTGAGAAATAAGAAACAAAACAGTTAGAGACATAGGCCAAACAATACACTTATCAAAATGATGATACATACATCTTAAAATGAATTGAAATGGGTGAGACAGTTTTACTTTTTGATAATGTCGGCCAATCATATATTTCTACCCATGCACATTCACTGATGGGTGGTATGGTGTAGCTAAAGAGCTCACTGAAGCATGGCAGCATTTATTTTGCAGTGGGCGTTTAATCTTATTCCCTCTATGAGATTAATGGGCACACATCTGGAATGAAAATGATAAACAGGGCAGAAGGTGTACAGTCAGAAGGTGTACAGTCTACACAATGATGTTTGGAGAAGAAGCTCCAAAGAAATCAAGGGATAAAAACAAGCAGAAACTGTTGAAAGATTTAAAAATAGTCTTGCATTTCCTGGTCACTCTTTCTTTCATGCTATATACTAATGTTGTGAAAAGGTATTTGGCCCCTTCCTGATTTCCTGTTATTGCATATGTGTCACATTGCTTTCAGGTCTTTAGACAAAATGTCATATTAGACAAGGGGAACATTGAACACTTTCTTTAAATTATTATTTCATTGACTTCATGAAAAAGCTATTAAACACCCATGTCACCCCTGTGAAAAAGAAAAATTGCCCCATTAAACGTAAATAGTTGTACCACCTTTAGCAGAAATAATTGCAACCAAATGCTTCCTATAATTTGATCTTTAGTCTTTCACATCCCTGTGGAGTAATTTTAGCCCACTCTTTTTTAATTCAAACCAACAGTTACATTACATTACAAGGCATTTAGCAGACGCTCTTATCCAGAGCAACATACAGTTAAGTGCAGATCAAACACAGGAAACACAGGAAACACAAGAAAACAGTTTTCAAGCATTAGTTTTGGGTCCTTCCATCGCATCTCTACTGGGTTCAAGTCAAGACTTGATATTATTGACAGATTACTGCTCATGAAATGTGGAGTGGGTTCTTGACAGTTTATAAATATACAGCACAAATACTGTGCAGTGTATGTATGGCAGACTGAGCAGTGTGGAAGCTGTAATTGTTTTTTATTGCAGCACACAAAAGAAAGGATGCAAGTCCTAACATTTTAGCAGCGGTAACAGAACTTTAAATGGCAACAATAATTTACAGAGTATAGTTTACATTACTCAAAACTATTTTTTGTTCTCATTTTAACTTATTGATGTGCTTCGTTAAGGGCATCATTCAGCTCCAGGCTCCTCTGCACTTCTTTGTTCTGCAACATTTTATCTTTAAAGCCCATACACAGGGGTACGAAGACACATAGAAATGTGAGTATATATATATATATTTTTTAAGATATTTTTTAGGCCTTTTTCAGCTTTATTGGACAGTATAGTATAGAGAGACAGGAAGAATGGGAGCGAGAGAGGGAAAGACATGTGACAAATGTCAGATGGTCGGATTAGAACCGCCGACGTCGCGGCTCGCAATGAGCATGAGCATGCAGTGCTCTACAGGCTGCGCCACCGAGACACCCGTGAGTATAATTTTTACCTCCGTTTCCCATTCATAATTCATGACTTTGTGTTCTGCATGTCTGCACGTCTGCACCTTCATGGTTCTCAGCTAGAGTGCTACTCTTACACTTGCTGCACATATCAACCTTCTGCAGAAGGAGGGACAGACACAAGCTTTACATTATCTCCAGGGTAAGAACATTTCTCCTCCAGATATGGAGTCTGAATATGGATTCATTTTTCCCCCCGTTGGATTGATGATGAAGGCAACTTTGATTGTCAGCAGTTTTGAGGGAATGTTTATAAACTGAAATGTGATTGTTCTAAAATTGTTCCTTCTTGAAAATCTATTATTCTCTCGTTTGATTTTATTTAATCCTTATTACTCTCATTCATTATCCTAACCCACTTATCCTGAACAGGGTCGCAGGGGGCTGGAGCCTATCCCAGCATACATTGGGCTAAAGGCAGGAATACACCGTGGACAGGTTGCCAGTCCATTGCAGGGTACACACACCATTCACTTACACACTCATACCTATGGGCAATTTAGACTCTCCAATCAGCCTAACCTGCATGTCTTTGGACTGTGGGAGGAAACCCATGGTAACATGGGGAGAACATGCAAACTCCACACAGAGAGGCCCCGGCCAACAGGGATTCAAACCCAGGACCTCCTTGCTGTGAGGTGGCAGTGCTACCCACTGCACCATCCGTGCCACCCCTTACTACTCTTCCTCTATAAGATAAAAATAATCAATGCTATCAAATCTTCATGAAATTAAAGTTAAAGTTCTCTGGATTCTGCCTGTTATTAATTGGCTTCTAAACGAAGTAGCTGCAGTAATGTTTATGTCTAGTGATCAATTTGCTTGACCAGCGATCAATTTGCTATTTTAAATGACCTACATTATGTAATTCTAAACATTTCCACCGTTCATAGGAAATCTCTGAGAATGAAACATATTTTATCCTCTGGAAAAAAATATCTTTTGAAATGTGTTCCTGCAAAGAATGTGTTTTTGTTCTCTCAAAACAATTAATATACTTTCATATTCATATACATATACATATACATATACATAGATGGGAAACATAATGTAAGTTTGAAATATACACCTAAATGAATACTCTGGAAATAAATAAAATAACATAACAGAAAAAGATAAATGCAGCAGAATAGAATAACTTCTTTTATTTGTATGTTTTTATTTGTGGTCAGTTGTTTTTATATGTATTTAGCTCTTCATATGGGATGGCGGATGATTCGGTCCTCCTCAGTTAACAATAGCCTTCAATGAATTCCTGACATTTTGCAATGTGAAACAACACGTTAATTTCTTTATTTCCCTGTAAACTTAATTATTTCTAGGGATGTCTTGGGAGTATTGTGATGTACGCCCACTACTACATTTTTCCCCAGTATGTAGTCTTTGAGGGTGGCTGGCAAACAGGGGCAATATGCTTGCCTTATTTGTTACTGGTTAAAGTACGATGGGTAAACAATGTCTCCATGATGAAACTGTCTTGCAATGGCACTTTCTCAAGTCTTGAGACCTGAAGGGAAAATGTTCTGGGAATTAATGATTTCTACATTTGTCTGAGGAGAGTAACTTGAAAGTATTGCCTGCATCTATTTTCTAAAACTAAGATGCTTCATTTTAAATATTTTTCAGAGCAATGCTTCAGGTCACATCAACTTCAGACATAAGTGTCAACAGCAATTCTGTGTGGTTCAATAAAGATACGTGTTAATGTTGATAGCAGCAGTTCTGAGGGAATTTTCTAAATTGCTTCCAAAGAATAACAAACAATGTCTCAATCATATACTGTATAATACCTACTGTATTTCCATTCAGTAAAATACTCTACACATCAGATATCACCGAGACATCACTTATATTCTCTTTTTTTATTAAAGCATGGAGAATGTGACAGGATGTCCATTCAAGGAATTCAATTCCAAAGATCCACAGTGAAGATGAGTCAGGTGAACTTTGGCAGTGTCTTTCTCTTCCCAAAGATGCCAGTTAGTTTGACCTGGAAGAATCAAGCATGAACTGATGAAGTGGACTAGTAGGGGGGCGATCTTCTGGTCAAATTATCCCCAATGTCCCAGTGCAGTGATGGGGACACTGTGCTGTAGGAGATGGTGACTTTTGGATGAGATGTTAAACTGAGGTCCTGACTCACTCTAGTCATTCAAGATCCCTTTATACTCTTCTCAAAGAGTATGGGGTTCCCAACTCTGGCTCTTTCAACCTGCCACCTAATTATCCCCTGATACAATTGGAAAAAACATTGTTCTCTCCCTCTCCACCTCAGCTGGTCTGTGGTGAGCGTTCTGGCGTGACATGGCAGCCGTGCCTCACCAAGGTGAGTGCTACACATCAGGCCTCCCCCTTTAGGGTTTACAACAGTCACCTTGCCACATACTCAGACAATAAGAGGCATATTCCAACATTCCTTGATACCTTTTCTCTATGTCAAAAAATCATTTTCCAATGTAAGATTATAAAATATACAATTCAGAAGTTGCATGAATAAACACATTGTTTTTTTGTTTTTTTTTGTCTTAGCTCACTTTTATTCCACGTCCTTAGGACAGTTTAGAAATATCTCTGCGTTCACATAGCAGAATGACTAGGCAGATGTGCGTAACTACAGGATTTGGACTTGGTATAGATAAACCTGTAATTGTACTGGCTAACGGGGCTCTGGTTAATATAATTTCCAATGTGATACAGGTCAGTTAAAAAGCATTTGGGTGAGTAATTAATTTTGGAGTTTTTTGGACACTTTAGGCATGTTTTATAAAATATAGTCTTTATTTACAATCTGCTTTAATAGAAAAATAAGCTTTTCTGATCATTCATGTGTCTGGACAAAAATATATGCAGATATCTTGTATTTGGAGAGGTTTGGGGACACTTGAGGACATCTGGGTGCAGTTTTGGGAAAATTTGAATGCCTGTTGATATCTCATTTTTTGCACAAACATATAGTTGGTCCTTGACTAAAAAATGTAGATACTCAGTGCTAAAGTATGAAAACTTTGTATTTTAGTGTTTCTTTTGTGTATACTGTATGTACATGGAATTTGTTCTGTCTCAAATCTCTTCTTTAATGTAAGTCTTCAACCATGTGTGGAATTGTTTTTGAGACATTGACACTTTTATAGGCCTAGTACAAAATAGGTGGAAATTGCCCTTAAGGCGGGGCAAAATGGAAAGAGTTAAATATAATCGCTTGATGCCTTTGATCCTGGGTAGGGGGTGAAAACCCCAAAGCACCGTTTCTTGCAATGAGCGTGCACAATCCCAGACTAATCTCAGTAAACTGACTGCATAGTGGTGTGTAGAGGGGCTTTGACAGATGCCCAACAAACTCCAGTCCAATTCCCTAAATAATAGATGATACTCCAGGGACATCAACATAATCCATTCATCTCTTACGAGTATAGACAATAATTTTTTTAGCAGATATGCTACCATTTCCTGAAAAATGTAAAAGCATGACAGTATGTCAATAAACTTGTGAGATTAACTTCTATATCCTATTTATCATAATCTTTATCTGATAGGTATGGATAATTAATTTGCTTCCTCTGTCTCTGTGAGTTTCCATTATGGAAGCAAGAGCAGAAAAGGGGTGATACTTACACCACTCAGCGTGCTTGTTTTCATCTGTGTTGTAACACATTTCATTTTTGCCGCCTCGCAAGTCACTTCAGATGCTGTGGATTGCACAGTATTACAGAACCTCCCCTCTGTATGACTCGGGCTCTTTAACTGGTAATTAAGCTAATTTCCTCCTCTTGCCTCAGTGACTTTTGGACTCAAAAGAGCAGAACAATCACAGGAAGCCCTTTGGAGGAAATATGGGCAAGCACAGGACAGCACTGGAAGTCCAGATTCCAGCAGTCCACACACAGTAGCACTGAACTGTCACAATTGTCCTCTTCCTCAAGGATCTATTGCTCATTTTATGGAATAGTACAAGAGCGGCATTTGGACATTTGTATTGAATCTACTACAGGTAAGAAATGAATATGGTTTTCTTTACCAGCATTTTAAACAGATTTCCGAAGCGATGCCTTTAGGCATGCTTTCCAGGTTAACAGATCCGATTAGATCGGGTACTCGTGGAGGGGCTCTTTTGCTAGTTTTACACCTTTTTTTTTTTTACATAAGATAATTAATTTCATATTTGTATTTTTGCTTGTATTTGCATCTGAGTTGTCAGATTAACTTAGTTGTTGATTAAATAGTCTTATCATCTTCAGGAACCCATACATTTTGAGGAACACAATTTCTTGAATGTTTATTCTCCCATATTTTGTCACACCACATCTGAGCTGGAAAGAAATTCTGAGCCAGGACACAACATGATCAGAAAATGCTCATGTCAAATGTAGTACCTATGTGCTGTGAGTGAACAGGACTGACTTCATCATTTCACTATGGCATGATCTGAGCAATCAGGGGTGAAACAACAAAAAGACTTAATAATTTAAGTGCTACTGTATATGATACTATTCGTTTGACTAAGTTACCTATGCTGCTCTTTTGGTGAAAAAGCACATACTGTAGACTAACTCCAAGACACGCAAAGTCACCAACTTTCTCCATCTGCTCAAATATTTTAATCTATTTTGTAATTTGTTGCTTTCATTGTTTCTACTGGCAGCTGTTTACTTACATATTTAATAAGCAGTCTTGCTCTTGAGCTGCTGAATAAATGTATTATCTTCAATTTCAGTGTGGGGTGTATTTTAAGGTTGAAGCTTCGTTGAACAGATTTCCTGTTGCCACACTGTAATTGAATGCTTACATTTCATGAACTATGTGCAGTAACTTGTGAAACACCACTTAACAATAGTCAATATGTTTGGCCTATGCACCTACATTTGTTTTTCTTATGCATAACAATTTTTCAGAATCATGACAATGCCATAGTAAACTGAAAAAGGAAAGGATTTTCTTTTTAGCTGCCAGATGTATACTGCATCACAAACAGGACTCTGCTCCACCTGAGTGCTTTCAGTTCTTTGGGTCAAACATTCCCCCAGTATGCATATAGAATATGCATGTCCATGAAAATGAAATAGCATGGAACTTTTAATCAATAAGAAATCAATCAACAAGTCAGTTCCAAAAGCTTACCTGGCACACTGCCGTATATTCATGCAGGAGGTCACAATTTGTGTTACATTTCTAACCATGGTAACTATTCCAGTCACTCAGTGGGAGTGAGTGGGTAGGTTGTTGCCAGCTGCTAATCCTATTTAATCTGCAAGCCACACACATTCTATGGGAATCTGATTTATTTATCTGATTGATTTATTCATGAGGCTGAGAAATACAGTACATCACATACACAGGCCAGACATTAGGTTTTAGTTGATGACAGAAGAATTCTCACCATAATTAAGAAAAAAACAAACAAATACCTGACCATGTGATCAGAAACACTCTCCAGGAGGCAGGCATGGATGTCAGTGACTAGTGTCCATAGAAGACTTCACAAACAGAACTACAGAAGTGACACTGCAAAATCCAAACAACTTGTTCAACGCAAAAACAAGATGGCCAGGTTACACCTTGGTAGGAAATACTTACATACATACATACATACAGTAACAGTCAAAAATTTGGACACACCTTGCCTTTTTCTGGATTTTTTGATTAATGTTTTATTTCCACTGTTTGTAATCAAGCAATTAATATGTGGTCAATGTGCAGATTCTCATATTTTATTAAATCAAGTTTTCATACATTTTGGTTGCACCATGTCGTAATTAAAGCACTTTTATACATAGCCCCCCATTTCAATGTTTGAGACAATTTAACAATGTCAAATAAAATAGTCATGTTTTGTATTTGGTTGCATATCTGTTCATATCCATTGCATAGCATGACTTCCTGATGTCTGTGACCTATCAACATCACCAGAGTCTGGATATCTTGTTCTCAGGTTGTCCTACAAGCAATACTATTACTCTTTGCATTTGAATGGATGTCTATGGGAATTGGGGGGTGGGTCTAGATTCGGCTGTAAATTATGCTGATACAGTATAGAACACATTTGTTGGCTAAATGACTTTATGTCATCAAGGGTCCAAGGTATCAGATGAGCCTCAAACCATCCTGCTGCTGCCAGATATGCTGTAGATACTACAAGGGACAATTATCCGGATTAATTTTCCTGTTGAAGTTAGTGGAAGAATTGTTCAGGAGAATCAACCCTTGAAGTATCTACTGCATAGCTGGAAGCAGCACGGTTGTTTGAGGCAGGTTTGATACCTAGGACCCTTGATGACATAAAGCCTATGTATAAAAAGTGCTGTAATTACGACAAGGTGCAAACAAAATGTATAAAAACATGATTTAATAAAATATGAGAATATTCACTTTGACCACATATGAATTGCTTGATTAGAAACAGTGGAAATAAAACATTTATCAAAAAATCCAGAAAAGGGCAAGGTGTGTCCAAACTTTTGACTGGTACTGTAAAAGAGTGTAGAGTTCTGGAAGAGTGCATTATGAGAGATGAGACATGCTTCCACCGATACTGGCTAATTAATTTTCTTCATTGATGATGTAACTGTCGATACAGACTTTGAATTGTTTGATGACTAATCTAAAATTGTGTAGTACAGAGGCAAATCAAGAAAAAAATATGCCTTTGTCCCAAGACTTATGGAGCTGACTTTATATACAGTATACTCTAGATATACTGTACTGTATGTTCCATATATACAGTACTGTGCAGAAGTCTTACTAGCACACTAGACTTTATTAGGTACATGTTTATTTTTTCGTGTGTGTTAGTATAACACATTTGAGATTTCCAAATATTCATTTTCTAAAAAATTTAATTTTACAGAGACATTATTGTATTTAATTAAAAAAGGAACATATCACTGTAAGCAATTGACTACTTTTTACAAAAATAACTTGATCAAGGCTGTCTGAGATCAGAAGCAAGGAGCCAACCAAAGTCTGCAGAAGAACAGTGGCAAGTTCTCCAACATGCTTGGAACAACCTCCCTGCTGATTGTCTTATAGAACTGCAGGACAGCGTTGGCTATCTCAGAGAAGTGATTCAGTTTTAACGCCGAAGGGTGGTCACAAAAAAATATTGATTTGATTCAGTTTTTAACTATTCTGTCAAATTACCCAAATGTAATGTAAAATGTATAGTACGTTAATTTAGGACCTTTCATTGAATTATTTATTTATATAAGAATCTTATCTGTAGGGAATGTTATACAGGTGCCTGAGACTTTTGCACAGTACTGTACGTACACCGTATAATCAACCAATCCAATTGTTTCAGAAGATGCTTTGAAGTGAGCAGATTACCCAACATATAATTTTCTCAGAAATACTATGGAAGTTTCCTCTGTAGTTCTGGAGATAAGGAAAATCAGCATGTTCATTTATTATGGTTTAACACCATTTTTATCCAATTCATCCGAGGTATATCCGCCAACGAACACATCCCACATTACCTTTGAGGTCTTCTGTAGCAGGATCAAAGAGCAAATGTTTAAAAGCATGACACACTTCAAAAGGTTTATGAAATAATTGGAAACAAAAACAGATGTGCGCAGGCAGGTACACATGCAAAAAAAGAGTTTGTGCAAGCATAAAAGGCATTCTACAGTATAATCATGGTTCTTCTAGTGTCTCACAAACAATTCTGATTAAATATGCACAAAAACCATATCCAATAGAGTTCCATAATATGTAAATCATGCCATTACATGAGTAACAATTAGAAATTGAATTGGATTAAAGATTTTATTTTGCCGATTATTTTAAATATAGAAATATGTCATATTTTTTATATGATCATTGCTGATAAATGTGGGTCAGGAGAATTTTAGGATATTAATTTTAAAATATTTCCCATTTATTTAAAAAAGTGAGATGGCAGGCTTAGATTTACAATCAAATGTGTTGAGGTTACTTTCTGAAATTGAACCCTGATATTGGCCACAATATACTTGGGTAGTTTGCTAATATCAATAATGTTTGCGATGATGATTGGTGTATTTGTGTTTTATTTGTTACAAAATGAACAGCTCAGCCTATCCAGCTGGTCTACTAGTAGAATAATAATGAATACATAAAAGTAATATAATTAAATTAAGGGCAGCTAGTGACCTTTTTTGGCAATATTAGATTACTGAAATCGTGGCTTAATGATTGTAACTTCTCCCACAGAGAATGCGGCAGTCTGTGGTGAAGCAGGTGATGGGACAAGCAATGTGGGCAGAGTTATGTGTCTTCGCTGTCCTTATTGGCTTAGTTACCACAGAAAGCACAGCCAACAGAGGGACACCTAAACACAACGCAATACAGCAGAGACATAAAAGAGATTGGCAGTGGAACTTTCTCTTTTTGGAAGAGGAGAAATCCAACCCCCCACATTATGTAGGAAAGGTAATTATCTTATACTAGTTGCATCAAAGCACAGGGAAAGTTGTGCTTCATTCTCAACCTAAATACATATTGTGCATCTTTGAAAATCCTACAAGTACACTACTACTAGTAGGATCATATTTCATATTTAGACTTTACATCCTGGTCTTCAATGGTCAGCAAAGTTGAGATCAGACTTTAGCATAAGTAACTGGATTTTGTAAAATGGAAGTATAATAAGCATGACTTTCTCTTGTGAATCAGCCCTGCTTTACAGATAATATGCATGTATTTCATGGCCATGTAATACTTTGTAATCGTATATGGCAGGCACATACATTTCTGTTTGTTTTATATGCGTTATTTATATTCAAATGGCTGGTCTAGGAAAGATATGAAGCTTATTTTGCTCAATGCTTTATCTGTTTGTTTTAGTTTATTGTATCAATCATAAGTATACATGTTGTGCAATTAACCCAGGACCTATGAAACTATACAAAAGTGCGTTAGAATTACTGATAAAAGACAACTGTAACTTCTTTACTTTCTTTTAAGCTAAAATCAACAATGGCCAGTGATCAGACAAAGTTTGTCATAAAAGGAGACGGTGCCAACTCAATTTTTCAAGTCTCTAGCCAAGGAGACATTTATGCCATGAAGAAGCTGGACCGGGAAGTAAAGAGTACATACTACCTTACAGCTCATCTTCTGGATATCACCACCAACAAATCAGTGGAAGCTGCAGAACCATTTAATATCAAAATTATTGACCTGAATGACAACAATCCTGTGTTTCCATCAAGCTACAACGGATCTATCCTTGAGAGATCTGCCACAGGTACAGTGATGAAAAATAGTTTACATTGCTTATGTGATATAATACCAGCAGTCATATCATCTATAGTACAGTATATGGGAAAATACAATTTAATGTACTGGCATCATCTATTTCTTGTCCTTTATACTGTATGTTCCACAGGAACACATGTGCTGACAGTGACTGCTACTGATGCAGATGATCCAACTACTGCCAATGGACAAGTTGAATACAAATTGCTAAATGAAAATGATATCTTTGAAATTGATAACAGTGGTAAGATATTCTCAATAATAAGAAACTGGGCATGGTTTATTCAGTAAGTGCAAATATTGAGATACATATTTTTGGTATTCAATGTTTAATACTGTAATTTTCTGTAGCATTCCTATACATACTTCATTTGAAAGATTAATGATGTCTTCATTTGTTCTCAGGGAAAATTACAACAAAAATTGACTTCCTAGACCGGGAGAAGCAAAATGCATACATAGTCGTGGTTCATGCCAAGGATATGCCAGGCATGAAAACTGGAGGCAGTGTGACCACCACAGTCACCATCACCATGAGCGACATTAATGATAACATGGCCACCTTTAAGAAAAGTAAGACCTCCTCCATAAGTATCGTCATCTGTCTTTGACTTTGTATTTATTTTGAGTTGTGTCTTTTTACAGAGATGTACAGTTTTGATGTCAGAGAAGATGAGGAGGAGGATTTTAAAATTGGTACAGTGGAAACCGAGGACAAGGATGAGGAGCAGAACAAAGATCCAGTGTACAGCATAGTGGCCGATTACACCACAGAGCCCAAATTCACCAGTGTGTTTAAGATAGAAAGAAACCCATGGAAAGATGGAGTCCTCACTTTAAAACAGGTATCCTTGCTCATGGCCTGTCTAATGACTAGTTCTGATTAAAGCTACTGAGATGATTACACAAGAGGACATGAACACATACATATCTTTCAAGGACTTAAAAAGCATGACTGAAAAAAAAGATCCAGTTAAGTCTTCCATTTGTTAAGGGAAAAAACATAAAACCCATAAACCCTTCAATAATGTTGACATTGGGCTTTTGTCAAATTACGATATTTGCGACTTGCCTGCCCATTTCTTTACAGAAACTGGATTTTGAAAGCAGGAAGGTGTATACCTTTGATGTTCAGGTGCATGAGGACAATCTCCAAAGACCTCCTGATGACCAGGGTGCATATGCGGACACCAAGGCTAAGGTTATCATAAATGTGCTGAATGTTGATGAGCCACCTGTATTCAGCAAAAAGGCTTACACCTTCAGTCTTCGGGAAGATGCCAAAGCCTCCACTAAGATTGGAGGTGTCTTGGCCAGAGACCCAGATGCAGCCCAGCACATGATACGGTACAGTTTCTAATGTTTTCACATTCCTTAAAACACAATTCTGCTTTACACTCAAGCATAGTGTCGCATCCACAATATAATATTTTAGCAAACTTGTTGAAAAAATTTAGTTTCAAACAATGAGATTTAGTATGAGAAAATAAAACACATGAAGCTGTTCGTATTACGTAACACAAAAAACTGAAAGAAGTGCTGATTGGATATAGGGACGACAAGTGATGATTGTTACAGCAGGTAGAACAATCTTCCTTGACAAAAGCTACCTCTAAATACTAAATATATTCTAAAAGTGCTGCACCAAGGAAGAAAAACCAAGGCAGGCTATCTCCGGGTGAAGAAAAGGATAAAATGTCTTTTTTATCCTTTTCTTCCTTGGTGCTGTACTTTTTTAGTTCATTTGTTTCTTCTTCGAGGCACCTTTTCTCAAGGAATAATTCTTTGTTTTCAGCAACAGTTTGAATATTTACCCAATTGAATCCTTTCTTATCTATAGCACTCAAGATCAATTCAGCCTCATATTAATATTTAATTAATACATCTCTTTCATAGATACTCCATAGACGACCCAAGATGTCCAGTAAAGATTGACCCAAAGACTGGTGACATGTACACGGACAGGACACTGGACCGGGAACTCATCGCCTTCCACTCATTCTACGTGACTGCTGAGGAGCACACACCCAAAGGCACTGAAATGTGACCTCACCCTTTCCCATGGCACATTTCCCAGCATAACCTTGATCCTTTTTCCTCTGAACATACAGTAGAATCATACAGTCACAATCATTAACCAAGCTGAACAGAACAAAAAAGCTTAACCAGTCTATTGTTGACCACACATCAGGTTACCTCACAACTGACATGTAATGTACATATAGCTTTTAAATGATTTTAACTTTTGTGGAAAAAGTCAAGAAATCTACAAGTTAGATATGTACAAAACATTGGGAGTGTTTTTGGCATGGGACACACGTCTTTTTATTTTTTATTTATTACTTTATTTATTTTATTTAAGCAGTCTTTAACCAATGTGAGTAACAGGTATTGTGTAAATGGTTTAAATCTAAACAAAAAATGTTTATGCTCATTATTTTTATGAATATTTTGAAAAACATGAATTCAGCTAGGGCTAAAGAGTGTTATAGGTCAACTTAATATAGCTTACTATCCAGAGTGATAATAAAAGTAATGTATATTG
Organism: Conger conger; assembly: GCF_963514075.1. Classification (NCBI taxonomy): domain Eukaryota; kingdom Metazoa; phylum Chordata; class Actinopteri; order Anguilliformes; family Congridae; genus Conger; species Conger conger. The sequence goes on along the minus strand of NC_083774.1, from coordinate 17,927,745 downwards.
TCTTTTTCCCTCCCCTAGCACTGAAATCTTATGTGAATGTAAGCCTTGTGGTTCTTGATTTCAATGACAATGCTCCAGAGCTGACAGACATCCAAGACCTCTTTGCGTGTGAGGATGATGGACCTGGCATGGTACAGTAACAGTATTTAGTATTTATACAACAACTGCCATGGTTCAAATTTTTTTCCTGAGATTCATTTCACAATATAAATAATATATATGCCCCTTCTCTTACAGGTAATCGGAACCATAGGGGCATCAGACAAAGATGATCATCCGCAGAGATTCATATTTTCTCTTGCAAACCCAAGCCCACATTTCTCACTCATCAGTGAAGGCAGTAAGTGATATTGTAATTTCAAACACTGACATGACAGTCCATGAACAATGCCCACACCAGATAATCCCAGACCTCTTCAAAGGTGTTGTTACTCTTTAAAACTAATCTACATGTGGGAAATACAGTACAGTGTATTTCAAACTATTTACAATTCTCTAAGGTACACTATGCTTTAGTTGTCTAAGGAAATCAGCTGGTTGGTTGATCCAGACATATTGCTGAACTTTTTTATATTGCAACCACTGTTCTTCTGCAGACTTTGGCTGTCTCAATTGCTTCTGACTTGTAAAGTAAAGTAATTGCAGAGAGCTTTGATCAAGTTTTTATCTGAAAGGTCTTTTCAGATAAAGACCTTTATTCTGGTTGAGATGTCAGTTTATGGTAAAAGATGACAAAGTATTACAGGTATATTTCTGAACATTTGTCCTAAAACACATCATTTTTACCTGTCATTAGAACCTTAAAATAGTTCATTGCTTTACACTCCATCAACATGCTATTGGCCTGATAGTGTCCCATAATTTCCAATGGCTAGGGACACATGTGGCAGGTTTTAGAAAAATTCTGGTACAATGGATTTGAGAAATGTTTCATATTTAACATCGTATTTCTGTTCTTTAAGATCTCTCCTATCTGAAAAACATCAGTTTATCCATTACCAACCAAATTCCTGCTTAGGCCCAAATCTCTGGGGAGTGATTTGTGGCACTCTTTCCGTCTTCAAAGTGGGAAGAGGGCAGGAACTGCTGCTCCACACACTTCTGTTAAAATGTGATAGTGCTCATGCCAATCAAAAGGGGGGCTGGAGCACATTAACAATCAGGTTGCTGGTCAGATTTATTATCTTATCATGATTTTTTTTACGGTAAAATTTGTTATTTTCTACTGACACACTAATGCAGAAAACAAAAAATAAATATCTAAGACCAAATTTGTATTCTAAATCTAGGTTGCCCAAGGCTTTTGCAGAGAACTGTAAGATGTCTGTATACATATTTGATGTGCAGGAATACATTACTCTGTGGTAAGAATTGACTGGGGAAAAGGAGGCTGTAATCATACAGGCACCAAAGGTTGCTCCCTGTCAGCCAGGCAGCGTGTGTGGTATCATCCAATGTGACAGGGGCCAAGGCAAGGTACATTCTCCAGATCTCCAGAACAAGCTTATGGCAGGATGTTATCTGCATAGCTACATGTAGGCTGTGGGCTGCTTTGCATAAGGCGGTGAAACACTATTGTAGAGCAGCACTGTGTGTGCCAAAGTACTGCACATAAGTACGTTACATAGGTGGACAAGATACAAGCATATTTTGAAAGCCCACACATACTGAACAGTGAAAAAGCTGCTGGTGGGATATGTGTTGAGCTCAACTCCCAGGTGAACTGGAACCAGGAACAAAGTCTAGTTTCCATGAGGTATTTTTAGGTCCAAATTTGTAACTTTAAATAACAAAGTGGCTTGACAAGAAACTGAAAAAGTTTGGAAATTGCGCCCAGAAGTTATAATGGTTGTGTCCAGATCTGGTCCAAAGAAGAAAATTCTATAAGCAAATATAATATTTCACTCCAATATCAGGTCAGTTCTATATAAAACAGCTGCATTAAAATTGTCTATAAACTTATCTTTACACACAAATGCACAGACACACACAAATGCATGTCAAGTCATGTCATGTCAATTTCAAATGCATGTCAAGCTCCAGTCAGGCTACTGAAGATGGATTAAATGATAATTACAAGGTAAACTACTCACGCTTTGTTTGTGAAAAATAAGGTATAAAATAACTTTTTTTCATGTCATCCAAACCAAAAAACAACAGTGAGAATCTGTTGTACATTTCCATTAAACATTTTGCTGTGTGTTTTGCCTTCACTAGGTAGTACTGCCAACATCACAGTGACACAGGGAGGCTTTCACCTGGATGACAGGCGGGAGAACTTAATGGAGATTGTGCTGGAGGATAGTGGCTCCCCTGCTCTCAGCAGCACCACCACTGTCACCATCCGTGTGTGCAGCTGCGGCAGAGACAGGAAGCACTATTACTGCAAGCCCGCGTCCCCTCAGGCCGGTGTCAGCACAAGTGCCCTCGTTGTCATTCTCCTCTGCATCCTCGCCGTACTGGGTGGGTTCAAATGCTGGCACCAGACACACGTCACAGCAAATTTCTCTTCTGTTGTCAGTCATTGGTCACAAGTGATTGGTTTAAACTGCATATGATTAATTGTTTTAGTGATGCACAGGAGAAGTTTGTTTCTGCAGCTTGGATGAGCAAAAAGAAAATCCCCTGAGAACAATGGCATTTATTTATTGCCTTCAATAGAAGCCCCTCATGTGCACATGAATTACATAACACTCACTCAAAACAAACAACAAATACTCTGAAATACCCCTTTGCTGTGCGCAGTGTATACATTATATCAATCTGGTGATTGTGCCTATTACACTTCAATAATAATAATCATAATCTTAATAATAATAATTTTGTTATTTAGCTGATGTTTTTATCCAAAGCAACATATAGTTGATTATACTAAGCAAGGGGCAATCCACCCTGGAGCAATGTGGAGTTAATTCAATTTTTTGATTGCCAGAAATACCAGATTTGCAAATAACTGACCTGGAAAAGAATGGTATGAACTGAAACTAGGGACCGCTTCTATTCCCTTACAAATATAGAAAAGTTTGAACACTTTATAGAACATGCATAGCAAGTATGTTGAATTTCAATGACATATACTGGATGAACTATATATATTTCTCTTCAAAAAGTAAAACTCTACAAAGCTCTAAAATTAAAGCATATGAAACAGAAGCTGAAAAAAGCGAGTCCTGAAATGTTAGGGCTGCTTTCTAAAGTTCTCTTTAAAATGAGCAACCAGTTTAGACCCAAGCAATCAGTGGAGGCGTGCGGTGTACTTCAAATTTAATACTTAAACAACCAACTCTAGACCACCATGGCTCTCCAGGAGTAGGGTTGCCCACCCCTGATGTTAATGATGAAAACGGATGATTCTAAAATTCTAAACTATTTTTGTCTCTTAACATAGTCTTCCTGATAGCCATCATGTTGAACAAGCGGTGCCAGAAGGACGATCTGGCCACCATGGGAAGGAGCTCCGGAGAGATCTACGAGCAGCTAGTGGCTTACGATGAGGAGGGCGGCGGGGAGATGGACACTAACGGCTACGACGTGGCCCTCCTGACCTCAGCAAGGAATGAGGGCAGGCTGCAGCAGGTGCCCGCTCTGTACGCTGCTGTCAGGAGGCCCCTGGCAGACAGGGGCCACGTGGCCGCCATGATTGAGGCAAAGAAGGAGGCGGCCGACCTCGACAGAGACGGAAGCCCGTATGACACCCTGCACATCTACGGTTACGAGGGGCCCGGATCATTCACCAGCAGCCTGAGCTCCCTGGAGACGTCCTCTTCCTGCGCCTCCAGCCTAGACTACGACGTGCTCAGCGAATGGGGCCCGCGTTTCCAGACCCTGGCGGAGCTGTACAGGCCAGACAGCGCCGAAAATTAATTACTATCAATACCAAGCTCAGAGCCAGCAGGCAGCCTTCGATTAAACTGAACTTCCATTTTGTTTGTCACGCTACCGCAGACCTTCTTCACCGACTTTTCATGGAATACCCTTAAAATGTCTCTCGCTGACTGTCCCAGGTTCTGACATTCTGGATATTCAAGGCTTTCACCTTGCCAGTGCCTTGTGCACTCTATTGTTGTAGGGTTTTGTTCCTTTGTACTATATTTGTCCCAGTCATATTTTTTTCAAGTCTCGTTACTTTTCTGAAAAGTGTTATACATATTGTTACACAAAATACACCCAAAGGGCATTACTGTTATTTAGGTCCTGATTAAACAGTGACACAAATCACAGTAAATGGCACATATCTCAAGCAATGGCTCATTGGCATGAAACTTTCACAGCACAAAGGTTTCTGAAAAGCAGATCATTCTTCAGTTATTTTGGAAGGCCAATAGTATGTTGATGGAGTGTAAAAAAGCAATGAACTAGGTTTTTAAGAATGCTGCTGGGTGGCTCATTCGGTTAAGTCTGTGCTGTGGCGCAAGGAACAGCCTCACAGTCTTGGATTGAATCCAGATGTCAGTACCAACTGTGGCTGGTAGCTCCATAGGGTGATGTGCAATGGCAATTTGTGATTGCGTCTCCCAGTGTATGAGAGGGCTCAGTCAGTTAAGATAGCGTGGAAAGAAGCAGGCTGGTGACTGGCTGAGAACTGGGGCTGTCCACACACTGAATCAACGGTGAACATGGTTGTAGTTGCATACAAATGGACCTTCCAAATTATTGTAGGACGGGAATAGGACATGTTAAATTGGATGTGGCTGCAGTAGCAGATAATTGGACATTTCAAAATAAAGATGGAAATTGGACATAATTATTCAACCTCAGAATAGACACCAAATTTATAATAAAAAACAAAATGTAAAGATTATGTTATGGTCAATCTGTTGCTCTTTAGCGAAAAAATATGTGTAAAAATATGTATTTTCTTCTTCTTTTTTCAATTGTGAAAAAAGTGTGTTTTGAGTATTTATAAATGAAGACGTATTACTGCTAATAACCGTATGCAGCATTGTATGTAAATATCTGGTACTGGCCAAGTATATTCTCTTTTTAACTAGGAAAATATTGAGTCATTCAGGGATTGACATTGACATTGACATTCACTCCTTGTTTAATTTGGCAGGACTCAAGAACACATAGTACATTCAATAGACCATCAAGTAGCACAAATCGGAAAAATAAACCTTTTATATCACAACTCCTGAACCAAGACAATAACTGCAATGACATTTGTAAATGATTACTGATATTTCAGTGAACCAATACACAATTTCACAAAGAAATTGACTGCATTAAAACAAACATATATCCACAATTGCAGCTGCATAGACAATGTATTGACATAGATTCATAATTATGGGTCACCCTGACCGAAACAAATAATTGCATCTTAGCTTCACTCCATTTGTTTTTCCCCCCAACAATTTTGTTCTACTAGTCCTGGTCCCATAAAACACAGATACAATGTGAGGAAGTCAGCCCACGATTTTCCTGTTCACATTCCTGAAGGGTTGGACTCCCACCCTAGACACAGCTCACAATATCTAAACAAAACAGAATAGACTTCCTCCACATGCGTTGAGGAAGACCATTCCCTGTTTGGCTGTCATTTGACTGCAAAAACACTTAGTGGCTCTATTTCCATCTCTGCATCTGGGGAAAAAGCTGCAGTCTGTAGAATATAATGAAGTTTAATCTTTTGCATCATGAAGAACAATTAATCAGCAACTAGTGTCCACCAAAAAGCTTTTCCTGGCATACTGTAACAGAGGTTTTTTTACTCTACTTCATCATGTCATTTTGTATCAAGTCCATGTATTTTTCATCTTTCATATATTTTTATTGTAGACACCCGTGTAGTTTCAAATCTGCATTACTTTTTCTTTGGGGTCAAATCATTGAGGTCATGTCTTTTCAATCCAATTATGGAATTACCTGAAAGACTTTTTTTTGTATTTTGTATTTTTTGTACAATCAGAATGATATTTGCATTATACTGTCACTAAATGCACATGCAAGCAGGGGTGCTGTAAAGAGGGGGTGGGTTAGGATGATTCCAAGGGCCCTGACTGACAGGGGCCCTCAAAAAATATTACAACATGGTAACATCTAGTGATGGGGCCCAAAGTGAGATCCTTTCATGGGGCCCAAAATCCCTGGTGCAAGACACAAAATGTCTTAATAACAATAACTGCTTTTTTCAAATAAGTTGTTGTTTGTCCCAAATATGTGTAAATGCTTTTTTACTGTTCAGAACAGAGGATATCGTTTTATCATATTCATATGCCCCATGACTATGTATTCACTGTAAATGGCTCTTGACTTTAGTCTATGTTTCCCGTGAAAAATAACAGTACACACCACAGAATGTGCATGCAGATATTTATGTTCACTGTATGTACTGTACATGCCAATAGGTGTCAGTATTTGGCAACTGAAGTGAAAGGAAACGTCCACAAAATAATGCATCTCAAAAAATGTACTTCAGAGAAGTGAGGTCAGGAAAGCTGTCATATATCCACTGTGTAAGATCACTGACATTGCTTTACCATGGGGCTCAATGTTAAAATATATATTTTTTCAGAAAACATTCAGTAAATTCAATAGGTCATTACAGGGTAAATAATTGCTGATTGTTTTAGTTTCTTGGTTAGCAATCAAAATGTGCCTTTGTGAGTATATGTGCAGAATATGCCCTGTTTGTATTGTATATGACAATATGTATTGTAGATGATACTGCCGAATACTCACAGACAATTTTATATGACTATAAAATTTGTCATAGTCTTCTTCTGATGAAGAGGAATATACTGTAAGCCTAATTTCATGGCTAAAAAAACTAAACTTATCTGACCCACACTCGTCTGACCAGGGATGGATCTAGATTTATTTTTTGTGCAGGGAAAAAAATATGAGAAAGCTCCTCCAAGCTCCACAGCTGACTGTAATACACTCTGTGTTAAAACAAATTATTAATCTATACAGAAACATTTTTCTGATAACAAAATTGGGATTAATGAAATGGTTGACTCCAAAAGGTTTGTGCCCTGGAGGATAGATTGTCTATCTCTCCGACAGCCATGCCAGCATTGATGAACCCTGCTGAGGAGGTGCCAGCCCACAGAAGAAACAGACTGTCGAGATAATGAGACACACTAATCGAGGCACACAGGAGGATATTCCATAATCATGCCGCATTTCATGGCACGTTCTCAATGAACTTTCACCAGAGACGTCCAAAAGCACTGGAGCAAAGCTGTTCTGAAAAGAACATGTCCTCTGACACTTTCCATTCTCAAAACCCACTAGTAACTAAAAACTAAATTTTGTGCCCACCATTTCAAACCTGATATCAGAGCAGCCAAAAGAGCAAAGCTGCAAAAACTTGTGTGATGTGTGCCATAATGCAATATACATTAATATACTGTACATTAATTGTTATTATTAATGGTTATATTGTGTAATGGACTGGGAAATGGGTTTTGCTACTGGGTGGGGCACTACTGTTGCACCCTGAATTGCCTTAGTGAACTGTACACTTGGATTTTTGTGAAGATGTAATCTGTGTTGATACGGATACGAGTGATTGCCAAAAGCAAAAATGTACTGTGAAACAAAAAGACAGGGCATTGGACCAGCTCATATGTAAACACTTTTGCTTGCACATTATATCCTCCAAGCCAAATTTACAGAGGGAGTATGTTAACCTGAGAAGAGAGAAATAAACAGAAATCCAATCTAAGATGTGATATTAATGTGCCTGTTCGTCAATGAGGAAAGAGTGTGACTGCGAAATGGTTCTTTTGGCATTGGACATTCAATCTGGAAGAGCAAATAATTTCAATCGCAGACACTTATTTAGAGAAACGTAGTGAAGAACAACAGAGAGCCTCAGGAATACAAAGATGTCATTGTGATGTCACCAAGAAGGCATAGATTCACAATTATAATAAATAAAGAAACCCCAAAAATGTATATTGTTGTCAAAAGCAAATATCAGTTGACGGCTAACTTATCTTTACACAGCTATAGCTACAAAATTGTAATCCCAAAAGAAAGCCCAAAAAGTAAGAAAGAGGACAGCTGGAGAGGGTCAGGGAAGCTATGGTGAAGAAGCCATGTAGTGGTGCCCACAGTGGAAGGTTACTCTCACCACCAGGGGGCAGAACAAGAAAAAGTAAAATAATAGAGAATAAAATGCCATCATGTAGTGCTGTAATTACAGAACAAATCTACTTCAAAAACAAAAATCATTATTGGAGAATAGTGCAGTGTGATTGATTAAAGCATATGCAGTGTATTAAAGCATATATGGACTGTAGAGAAACATACAGATCTTTTGATGCATCTTGTCACAGTAGGCCTTGACAGGACACAGCGTTTCTACACCTGCTAAAGGTACCCAATACCCCAGTTCTCCCACTATATTAATGCCCCATTATATAGAGAATAACAAAAAATATTGATTATACCATCTAAGTGTAATTATCAGAGGCATTTTGACAGTATTGGTGTTATACCTAGCAGCCATTGAGAGTAATGCCCCAAGCAGGCAACACAAAGCTACTGCTGCAATTTGTGTGGTTCATCTCACCAAAAAGAAAATGTGTGCCTTTGATAGCGACATTCATCTTGGGTGGCTGCTTTTCATCTCAGAATATATTCCATGTACTGGTAGGAATATTACATCAAGATGAGCACACGGGTCAGAATGCCCAGAGGGTTTTAATTCGGTTGTTTGTTTATGGAAGGAAATTTCTGTGAATCTGAAAGAATGGATGACAGCACTGAAATAGAGTTGCAGTCTGACTGATATGCCCTTTCTCTCTGTGTACTCCTAAGTATGATCCGTGCCTTCCACTCTGGTGCCCTCACAGGAAGTGGAAAGAAAGTGGCCATCAATCAGGCTGCTGAGGCATACACCCACTCATCAATACACACACACACACACACACACACACACACACACACACACACACACACACACACACAAACGCACACACACACACAAATACACACAGAGAAAAAAGAGAGCACAAGAGAGAGCACAAGAAAGAAAGCCATGCTCTCTCTGAGTGTGTTTATAATGCCTTCATATTAATATATTCATTTTAATAGGATTTGTAAAAAAAAAACTGATCCACAAAATCTTGGTTATAGACGACAATGGGTGTATATGTGAACTTGTTGTTTTCCTACTCCCGGCATAACTATGGTGCACAATTCTCTTTTTTGTATATCCCCCCTAATATTAAATCCAAATTTGAATAAATTCAAATATCACTGGTTTCGCACTTTTGTGAATTAATATGGGTGATTACAGCACACACAAACTGTGAAGAAAAGACTCATATTAATTAAACCACCACTGTAGTCCTACATGTAAACACAGTGGCAGGAGGGAGGGGGGGGGGGGGGGGTGTTCTAGTCTCATCTCTGGTGACCAGATCCCAGACTGTACATCCATAGTGAAGAAGACTGTCCTGAATACAACCAGTTGTTATGTCAGATGGGTTTAAGTGAATGTCAAGGAAGTTTGCTTGAATGAGCACACTGAAAAGGCTCAGGGCTTTGAGGAGCAGAAAGTGCAGTTGTTAATTACATTGCGTTCGCTAGAACGGTTCACAGCCCTGAGTTGTGTTTTTGAAAACTGGCATTTTCTTGTTGAGAATTGAAACATTGATGAGGAAATAAAATCAAAAAGATTGTGGCATGTAAGGAAGAGCTAACAGAAACGTGTAGCCAGCTAAACAACAATGGTATCCCGATATATTGGTTGCTTAGTGATGTTATTTAATTCCCTTTCTTCGGGGAAAATAGAGTGATGCCTATGTCACCTGAGGCACAGATGGGATACCTGATGAATGAATCCATAAACAGGCACCATCAACAGAAAGAGCAGGGACCCATTAACCACATAACCATCAATATGGTTACATAAGACTGCAGTTCCTGCTTAAAAGCCACCTCGGTTCATTCTCTAAAAACAAAGCTACCAAACCAAATCAGGTTTACATTACTATTACTATTTTAAATGTATAATAATAATAATAATAATAATAATAATAATAATAATAATAATAATAATAATGATCATAGTACGATGTCATATTCACCGAAGTAAAAACAGTTTAAAAATATGCTTTTTAATTCTCGAAATCAACACTTATAAAATGGCATGATCGAATAAAAATGTAGAGTAGCCCTGCACTTGTCCAGATTAGCTAATGTTGCAAAATACCGCGTGCGTGACGAAACATTTTGCCGAATTGTTAATACCCTACTGATTTTCCAGCAGCCAAGCAAGAAAAGCCCATTGATCTATAGCGTAGCCTTGTTATCATTAGCTGTCACATCAAAATGAACCAACACCTGTCTTTGGCAGAACTACTATCATGATTCGGATCATTTAAATGCCCCTTTTAATAGTAAATGGTAAATGGTCTGCATTTATATAGCGATTAATCGAATCTGATTAGCGTGGAACATTGCAATAGTCATGAATGGAACTTAAGTAAAGAAATGGGAGATGGGGTATTACAATAGCCTACATCTGTTCCTGCCCCCACCCCAAAAATGTAGTTTCCGTTATTTTATCGACTTGTGTACGAAAACCTGCAGCGTTCAGGCATTATTTCTGTTTTTAATTAATATATTGTTTTCACTATCTGCGGGATTTGAGAAAACTGGTTATGTGATCAGGCGATGCTCAAGAGTATAGGGATATTAAGCAGCCTATAGTATACGTTCGTTATAACGTACAAGAAACAATAAAAGCATTTAGCTAAACAGGAAATTAAACGATGTGACATGACCTCATCAGACCTTCAGCAGAGATGATACAAAATGTTATCCTTTCGAGGTTATGTCTACAAAGAACTGCAGTGATTCACTTGCAGGTGGCAGCAGTAGCTATAATGTAGCCAACGGAAGAGAACTGGAGACGCTGAAGGTGTTCTTCGAGCTGCAGCAGTGGCCAAACACATCACTGGTCTCAGGTTGTGTTTTCGTGTCCTTTTTCGTAAGGAGTGAACTGAATGGTTTTCGTTGGATGAAACGGATTTGATTTTAATATCGAAAGCTGAAGGACAAACGCACATCTCCATCGTATGGGGATATTACTAGTCTCCTGGGGTAAGTAGGCTAGCTAGTTTTTCTGTGTTTGGCATGAGGATCTGAGCAGGGAAGTTGTACTGTAGCTGGCATAGTAATTACATTACCTTGCTATCAGCTGTAATATTAAAAGCAAGCGGTGCGTAAAGAAATTGCCTAGGCTGCCCTTACGCTAACCTAGTTTCATTTCAAGTGTTCAGTAACTGTGGTTATTATGGCTGTTCAATGGGTTACATTAGTTAACCTACATAATTTGGCTATTAACTCGCTGTTGAAGAATATGTAGGCTACTTGTACCGATACAGTGTTTATTTGTCCGAGATAACAAATAGCCCGATTAGTATGCATGTGGGGCATAATGCGCTAGTATTGAGATTTTAGGTCAGTGCTCAAGTTTTGCCTTGCAGCAAAAGGATCAGAACTTGTTTCTTATAGTCTTGCTCTACATTAATAAAGGCTGCGATTCAGTCTTCTAGCTGCGAATTGGACAATCAAACTGTACCTTCTTCACAGATGAGACTATGTAGGCTATAGGCAACATCCAATCCCTGTTCAGACAGCAAACCGATTGTTTCTGTTCACGTCATTGGAAATCTCTTCCAGTGCCTGTGGTGGGTTGGCCAACATATTTCAAACGTATATTTTACTATAAATAAATATAACACTTTAAAAGGAGCAAATTGTGCAGCTGAAAAAAATAAATTACCATAAATCTGTGGTACAGTATAACCCATACCAGAGGTTTTCCCAAACACTGATGATTTATTTCATTGTAATTTACTTTCTCTATTATCACATTTGAGGTAAACTGAATCCCAATAGAATTAATAGTGTCTATAATCTAGGACATGTTCTGCCTTTATCCACATTTGTGTCCTGTAGAAATTCCCTGCCCTTGATGCTCAACTCATAATGTTTATATTGTAAAGTCTTTAAAATGTGCAGCTGGATTCATTGTACATAATGTACATGTACATAAGCCTGGTGAGGACTCGGTAGTAGACAGTAGCCTGAAGGCTTAAACTTCCACATCTGCCTTAATGCGTTTGGGACAATGCTATCTGTTCATTAAACACTAATATCAGCCTTGATAAACGGGTGGTTCATGCAACAATTGTGTTGCTAAGCCTGTAACAAGGAGCACTCATCAAGGCAAAACAATGTTGACGCAAGCGCAAAATGTGATTAATGTTCCTTTTTCACTTCCCTGCCTCTCTGAAGCATTCTTTCTCCACACTCCCCTGGTCATTGGCACTTCCCGCCCAATAAAAGTCAACAGAAGCTCCTCCCAAGCTTGTAAGTAATCTGTGCGTTTTACATGGTGATCAAACACACATTAATGCCTCGGCGCATGGTGCATAGTAATCATATGGGCCCTCGTTCATGTGTCAAACATCTTAGTGTTTTTTCTTATCTTAATACAGAATGAACTAATTTCACCAGCTGCAGGTAGTGTGGTGAAGATCTGCTGCCTTCTGTGACAACTGATATCTCAGTGCTTGTTTCTGTTTAATGCAATTCAGCTGTATTTGTGTAGCACTTTTGCAGTGGGAATACAAACAAAATGATACTCTAAAATACCTCTGGCTAACAAATACCTTATTGCCATGCATGGTCTAATGAAAATTAACAGGCAATCTTATCCCATATGGTAATTATGAGTTCAGATGCCATGCAAAGGAAAGGTTGAGACATATTTGTCTGTCAGAAATGAGTTCACCTGATATGCTGCAGGCCAGTGTTGATGTGTAGAGAACAGATTCCAGCCCTGATAAGCACCTTTTGTGAATGAAAGACAGAGGTAAACCCTTTTCAAGAGGTCTTCTCCTGTGGAAATGAACTGGAAAAAGCGAATAATACGCTGTCATGTGGGAGGCTGGGGGGCTGTGAGCATGCTTCATTTATAAATTGGGGGATGGGGGCTGTCACTCAAACCTTCACCGCTCCTTCCATCTCCTCTGCCTGCCTTTCAGATGAGGAGATCACCGTTCTCTGTCAAAAGGAGGGGCTCCAGTTCAGCAACTGCCTGGTCAACTGGTTGAGATGCCACTATAAGAGAAACTGTGGAAGGGAGTACATGTTGATGAAATTGATCTGCTCAGGTAAGGGGAGCAAAATTGTGCTTGGCTGCCTTGCCATGTTATAGCTTCATGATGCCTTTGTCGTGTTTGTTGACACTTTCAGTCCCATCATGTGCAACACAGCATGTGAGCTGCAACGATTCATAGATGTCTGACAAAAACAAATGGATTAAAGCTGACAAGATTTCTTGGGGTTTGCTTATATATGCTTATATATACTTTTCCTCCTCCAGTTTTTGAAGTGCTTTTCAAAGGCTTTAATTGTGTCAGGTAGGCATCTGTTTGAAAGCATCAGTTTTCATAGACCTGTGAATTCTTTGTGTATAAACAACCACACAGATGGAATTGCCATTGGTCCTCGAGGTCTGTGACAGGGGTATCATTGACACAAATCTAATGAACATCTCAAGCGACATCTGTATTTTGGTCCTAGCTGAGTCGTGTGTTCTTGCAGAAAAATGCTTCCAAAATGAATTAACTGAGTGGGGATTGGTGTTACTGAGACGTTTTGTGTTCAGGGTGGTTTTGCGTCTTTCACTGCTGTATATTGAAGTTCAAGGCATGTTCTTTAGAAGTATGTTCAGTCAGCTATTTTTCTGATTAATTGTTTTACATTTTTGCAGTAGGGGTGGTGATAGCTAGTGTGATTTTATTGTTATTGTTATTGTTATGTTAGACAAGCACAAGTTAAAGCCTAAAAAAGGTCTTGTTACTTTTAATCACACGGTAAAAAATGTTTTTTTTTTATATCATATGATTCTAGATGTGCATAATAGTTTATTCAGTTTGAAATTTAAAACTCAGATAATGCAATTAACAGCAGGCATTTCATTTTTTATACAGTTGGAATATTCTAGCCATTTACATTTTTTTTTGTTTGAAACAGACTACAAATGTGTACAGTCGTTAGCCAAAAATAAGCAAAATCATTGTAGCACAGGAATATTTTCCTGCATACAGAGGAAAGCAAATGCTGTGTGGTACTGTACTCAGATTTGTGGGTAGGAGGCAGCTGGGTAGCTCATCCACTTAAGGCACCAAACTAGTTGTAGTGCATGGATATGCTGATAGTAGTCACCCCTCAGAACAAAGCAAAATTGGCGATTGTCCCGACCAGGGATTGTGTCATTTGGCCTGAATCCGGTGATTGCAAGTCAGCTTGTTAGGCTGCATTATGAAGCATCTTTGTTTGATTCATTGCTATACAAGCCCAACTTGTGGATGCGGTATGATGTGAAGTGGCGTTTGACATCACATGCTTCAGAGGCAAGCACAAACGTGTCAGCTCTCTCCTGAATAGACCAGGGATTCCAGCCGTGAACGCTATATGACTGGATATTCTAAACGTGAGGAGAAAATGGGGGAACGGCCACGAGCATGTATTATATGAAAGCAAAGCATTCATTCACTAGCTCAGAGGTAGAGCAACTGCCACTTCAACAGCCGTGTACATCACAACTAATAAAACTTTACCTTCAGTAAAAGGAGATCATTTCATACTGCTTTTTGTTGTGGAATCCTATTTGTTTATTATATTCTGAATTTAATTAACATTCCATTCAGATTGATTTGAAGTTTAGCCTTCAGTCTTTTCTGCTTGGTAAAAAGCCACAGCTACATCACCACTAACCCCTTGCCCCTTCATATTACCTTGCTCTGGAAAAGGCCGCTTGAAGCAAAGACAGCAGTTATGAAATCGTAACTTTTTTTTAAGGCATGACCCTATTGGGTTAATGGCTCTGTTTGCCTTTAAACACCTCTCTGAAAACAGCCTGTCCTTTGCCTATGTTTACTGCCATCGCTAATGTGACTTGACCTTTCACTAAATTGTTTGCATAAGGAGACAATTTTGCCTGCAAATGGCTGTGCCACTAACTAGAAATGTCACATGCTCTTTAGGGTGCCACAGCAGGTTTCCAGCTGGTTTGCGGTTATAAACCAAAGGATAAAATAATATCATTTAACCTGTTCACATGCGAAAATACTGCTGGTTTATGTTCCTTAATCATGATTGTATTACAATAAATGGTTTTAATCAGTACAGCAGCACAATGCATGGAAAGCCACTCACTAAAGTTTTATCTAGAATAAGATATGTATGTTTCCTTTTAAAGACTTCCTAGTGAGCTTTCTGCAAAATTGTGAAAACATTGGCTGAGTATTCTTTTAATGAAATCTGACACTTTATTCACATTCAAAATCATTTCACAATGAGGGAAGCTGCCTCCACCTGAAGAGCTAATGGTAGAGGATGTTGGCCCTACTGTGGCCTGTCAGAGGTTTTTCACAGAGTGGTATTACATTAGTGGCTTTTGGCAGACGCTCTTATCCAGAGCAACGTACAGTTGATTATTCTAAGCAGGAGACAATCCTCCCCTGGAGCAATGCAGGGTTAAGGGCCTTGCTCAAGGGCCCAACGGCTGTGCAGATTTTATTGTGGCTACACCGGGATTAGAAACACCGACCTTGCGTGTCCCAGTCATTCACTTTAACCACAGCGCCACAGGCCGCCCTATATATTGACCCCTACCCTAGCTCTGATCTATAATTCACAGCTCATCTATCTCACGCCTGAAAGTCACCGTTACCCTTGGCTGAAGTGGCTTCAGTGAATCGGTGTGACATTTCAGGTCGAAAGCAGTCTTTCATACAGGATAACCAGTGCCCTCCAAATTGATTCACACCCTAAACAAAGATTCAAAAGAGGCATGTTGAAGTTCACACATCAACACATTCACTTCACTGTTAGGACAAACACAACCACTGGAAAAGTGGTAAATCTGCCTGGTAGAGGACACCTGCATCACTGTGGGGGCAGATGCTTTTGGAGGCAAATAAATAAATAAATAAATTATATATATTTTTTTTTCTCTATAAAATACTAATACTAATCAGTGAAACCAGTAAAAAAAAAAAAAAAAAAAAAAAAACAAGTTTGGCTTTTAGCAAGGGAAATTACTTTGCATTTGCGTCACTCTTCCCAGTAAATATTTCCCAAATGTTTGCCTTTTTCTACTGCTTTGGCAGTAGTACTACTATGTAAACCACCAAAGGAAATCAATCTTGTGTGGATAAAAACAGAAAGCTAAACATCTTGCCTAGGATAATGTCTTAGTATACTGTCTTGTAACTTGCAAGCTGGTTCACCAACTTCAGATTACATCATTAGCTAACAAGATAATGACAAAAAACTAGTAAAATATATTGTAACAATGTTTTATCTAACATTGAAGGAACCATGATATTGCGCATAAGAGTTTTTCTTATTTTTTATCAGATTACACATTTTTGGAGACGACATTGTGGATAAAATGGATAACCTTGGACAAGTTAATGCATTTTCAACATCCCGCTAAGTTAATATTTGCAGATGGTTGTGGAAAAAGTTTAAAACACGTCTGAAGAGTCACAAGTTGCACCCAAGACAACTCTAACCAAAGGATCTGATCCATATCATTTTGTCAAACCTCAATAACTAATTATTCATACTGATTAGTATGGATCACCAACATTTTATAAAAAACAGTATTAAGTGATACAGTACACATTTAATTTGATGGATATATGCTACACTGCCACAAATGGTATATGGAACCAGAACAAAATCCCTGGGGTAAATTAGAAGCAGGAATATTCTCCCTTTTTCCTCAAACTGAATTAATGGTTATTCTATCAAATGAATAATAAAAAAAGGTATTCACAATAATTACATTGTTTATTATAACTGGCATACATGTGCATTTTACTGTAGAGCTTGAACACTATCATTAATCCCTGCAGAGTATCACAAAACCTTTAGGAACAATTTTTCAGACATGGATTAGATCATGTCTGAGACTAACTTTTATTTTGAATGGAGATTCTCCACACAGAACGTAATTCAGTCCAGAATAAGCTCAATCTTCATCTGTGAAACTGAGTCTTAATGTTGTCCTGCGATGCAGCTGTTCTAAACATGTCATGCCCTAAAAACTGGTAAGAAAATAATTATGCATGTAGTGTATGGCTAGAGTGTAAGCCTGCAAGATACTCAAGCCTTTGGGAATTATCATCAGCAAGACTGCTCAGTGTTGCAGTCTCAGTGTGTGTGTGTGTGTGTGTGTGTGTGTGTTACTCCTCTTGGCTAATCTGATTGCCATGTTACTTATCCCATTTTAAGGTGTGTATTAATCGCAGTGAGGGCAGTGAATCTCAGTGTGCTTGTTAACCTCTCCTGTTATACATAAGGGCATAAGTGCAGACATTCAGATGGAGCGGCCTTGCAGTCCCAAATGTGATCTCAAATGTGTGGGGGGAAAAGGGCAGTCGGCCTTGCAAACAAAGCATAATGAATAGCAGTAAGCTGCAGGTTAATTGGTCGCTGCATCACCAGAGCACCTTTCCCAGTGGTGACCTTCTCCCAGCTGCAGTCCCAGCTCCTGGAGAGTGGAGGCAGCGAGACCTTTCTATCAGTCTCAGGTTTGAGAGTGCTGCACTGGGCTCCCTGAGGTGAGCATGCTGTGCATTTGTGAGAGTGAGGCCTTTCTCACAGCGAGACACCCTCCTGCCGTCCCCACCACCCTGCTCCAGGAATCGCATTTCATCAACAACCAGCCTGTAGGGTCTTTTGATTTGTGCGTGTCATGTGTATAAGTGGGAGCAAGGGTGTTTTTGTGGGTGTGTGCAGGTTTGTGCTCTCAGTTAAAGTCAGGCCTGTGGTCGTAGTTGCGGTATCAGCACTGCCAACAATGTGTCATGTCAGTTCCATAGTCTAACATTTTTTGCTTGGTTTCGCAAACAGTTAATACTGTACTTGAATTTTTACTGACTAATCCATCTTTTTGATAGCAAAACACTGATCTCTTTACACGTGTAGTTCAATAATACAAGTTTGGTCAGAAAAACTAGTTATGTTTCACATCTTGAGGAATGAGTATGTTGGATAATATCTTGCGTCTCATCGTGCACCAGTGAACCCGTCTGCTGAATCGGTGCCCACAGTCTGGCTACATAAGCTGCACTTAGTGCCAGCCTCCAACTTGACGTCTGTGCAAGCTTAATTGGTGAAGTGCAGAGGAAAGTAAGCAATGACATCATGTGTTTCAGAGGAGAATGCACGCCTGTCTGCATTCGGCCAAGCCAGTATGGCCGGCATCCACCAGGAATAAATTAATATTCAATAATGAAGCTGTTTTTATTCATGTTTGCATGAGCTTCCTCTGGGTACCAGTTCACTGGAGGCGTTTTGCTCACTTGCAAAAGAGATGTCAATCTCAATGTGACTACCTCAGTTAATAAAGGAGTGGCTGCACACAATTACCACTCATCATATTTATCTTCAATGACCATCGCACTGCACTGACGGTCTCTGGCCACTGATAGCCATGCAAAGAAAAAAGGGGAAGGGCCCCAATGAAATTCTGCTTTGGGCAGCCAGAAGGACAGGGGTGGCCCTGCCTGGGCCTGACATCCAGCCCAAAGAGATAAAACAGTGGAGCAGTAGCAGAGTGCAGTAAAGAAAGTAGTCTTCCTGGACAGAAGTAGTCTGCACTGCTTTTCATATTGTATACACAGGAAGCCTTTTTTCAAATGAATGTACCTTCTTGTGCTTATGAAAATAATTGAGTTCAGTAATAATAATCAGTAGTTCAGTGGCAGGATTAATGTAGAACCAGCAGCAGTCAAGCCAGGTTGCCTTTGACAAAGGAAAGGAACCAAAGTCAATGTAAGATTGGAGTTAGGTTTATGAGTCCAGTTGCAGACTTATTATCCTGCTTGCATCCTAATACTGATGGAGTGTAAGCCTAGACACATTGTGGAAAGGCTAGATTGTAGATTGTTGACTGTAGAAGGAAAATTAGTCACAGGTAATGTGCTTGTCTTTCCACAGTCTTTCAGGTTCTCCGTTTCATTCCTGTGAATCATGGTAAGGCTCTTCAGATGGTGTGTGAGCTTGCATGCAAAAACTAGGCATGTGATTAAGGGACTTATCTTCTCCTGTATTGTGAGTAGTTGGCATGAAAACTGGAGGAATATTTTGTAACTTATCTATGAACAAGAAAAGTGTGGCTTTAGTAAATGGCAAGCATTTGAAGCAATTGTAAAATAGCAGCAAATAAACAATTTATATTTTAAATGCATTGTAATTGCTAAAATAACCCATCTCATCTGAAAACCAGTATGTTGCATCTTAACCAAGTCCAGGACTTATGTAGGAGGTATGTAGGATGTATTTTTGATTCTCTGCTGTACTATATGTCATGACTCTAGAACCCTAGAATTACCATGCTCAGTCTGTGTGTGTGTATGTGCGCATGTGCGAATGGGTATGCGTGCATGCATGTACATTTTGATGCCACAGAGCTGTTGAGCATAGTGTAGTGGTCATCAGGATTGCAGCTGTCTTCTATCTTATCAGATGGGTGGTGGAATGACCTTGATCTGCTTACACAGCCTCATGTTAAACTGATTTTGGACGACAACTGTACAACTGTTGCAGAGCACTGGCAACCTACACAGCGAAAAACAGGAAACACTAGTGGAAAAGGAGAAGATACTCTCCCTAGATTGCAGAAAACAGGATCTGTCAAATAACACATTTTTACTGTGACCCCTTAGAATGCATGCCTCCATCACATTGACTATCGTTCTTGTATCAGGTTAATACAAGGTCTAGGAACCCTGCTGTAGGGAATATCAAGGACCATGCACTCCCAGTCTCAGGTGTGTTTGTGCATGCACATGCCCTTACGTTTGGATGCTTTGTCAGTACAGCTGTCAGCCCATCACATTCAGTATAAGCATTTGCCTCCAGGGTTATATTATGGAGGAATTTGTGTTGGTGCCACAATCTGTCAGTCAGTGGGCATTGAGGATTGCTCTCTTAGAGAAGAACACTTCATGAATTACCCATCAGCCTCCACACTGAGCATGCCAAATTGCTTTTTCCGAGGTTTTCTAAGGAGCAGAGCTGGAGCTTTCATGTCCAGTTAGGAGATAAGTTTCCCTTCACTGCAGCTGAAATGTATTTTAACTGTTTAATGACCACTAGATCAAATCTAAAATCAGTGTCCTGATATGCCATATTAAACATTGAGATATCTCCATTAATATTAATACAAACAATGTGCTATATTTATAAAGAAATCGGCACTAAATTTGGAATGAATGCTGTGGGAGCGGAAAAAGAATGTGGACGTTTACATTTGTAAAAGAAGGGTTAATATTCTTTAGCAGGGCAATATGTACACTAGATGGAAGTTTACAGCAGATGTAGATGCAATGCTGACTGGTAGGAAGATGGTAGAGAAGTGGAGAAATGGAGGAAAGGAAGGACAGGTGAAAGAGGCAAGAAGTGACAGAAAGTGAGAGGGAGAAGAGAATGCGGTGATTATGCAGAACTGAGGGAATGCCTGTCATGACCCATTATGGAGGGTTGATTTTTTTTTTTTGCTTTCACCCTTGGTGTCAGTGCAAGGAGGACAGGCCCAGAGGGAAGGTTTGGAGAAGGGCAGTGTCACTTCTGCACAAGTGACAACACGGAAGCAAACAGCTTTGTTCAGACTGCCAGGGAGATCTTCCACCCACTTTGATTCTGACTATGCACGATGAACCGAGAGCACCAAGAAACTCCATGTACCCAAAATATGTTAATATTTCATTGAAAATAATGAATTTTTATTTGATAATTTTATTATAAATTATCACTAAATAAGTGATTAAGCTTATTTGAAGAACAATACATTAGTATATATATATGATAGTTTGCAGTTCTGTAGTTTGCAAATTTGTTGATCCTTTTTTCCTCATTTGAAGAAGTGACATACTGACACAAATTCATATTTCCACAGGGGTGCTGACTAGTTACAACCAATGTGCAAAATGCATAATCATGCATACACATTACAATAATAAAAGCAGTTTGAAGAGGAAGCAGTTTCAACATTCATCTTTTCTGTGAATGTGTTTCACATTGCATCACAACCATGACTGCATAAGTGGATTACTGTGGTGCACAGTTATCACCGATACCAGTTCAGCCAGTATAGTGGGAGCCTCTCGCCGCCTACATTGGGGTAAGGCAGGCAAACACACTGGTCACCAATGCATCATAGCACCCACACACTCTTTGCTCACATATCCATATTAACCCAACCTGCATATCTCTGCACTGTGGGAGGAAAGCAGAAAAGCCAGAGGAATCCCATCCGGACTCAAGCTCGATAGCTTTTTTGCGAGACGCTGACAGCTCTACTCATTACATCACCTTGCTGCCCCAGAGCTGATTCAGTAATATTTAAACCATTGATAAAGTACTTTTGGGGTCATATATTACTTTTCTTGTTGTTCTTTTGGTCTCCAGGAGATGGTTGTCTTTACCGTACAGCCACAAATAACTAAGGATAATTAAGATGCATTAGAACGACATTTATAAAATACTAGTTACAATTCATGTGATTTACACTGACCTTCATTTGCCCTGGGTGAGGGCCTGCCTCTCAGATATAATGCATACTTTAGAAGGGGGTATTGACAATATAGGCGGAGGTCAGACTCAATTTTCAGTGATGGCTTGGGTCAGGTATCACTCACAGCAGTGCCATCCTCAGCTTAGCGGTCCACGCCTGTCTGTCAGGTGGTTCTGATCATTCGACAGGTCTTCAGCAAGGTTGGCAATCAACACTGTGAGGATATGGTCTACTTTATCTGATCAAAAGTACTTTGGGGGAAAAAGGTGAAATGGTTTTTAGATTACTTGGTGGAATAGAACACAACAGTGAATATATTCTGCCTTTGTTTGTTAAGCCTCTATATTATTACCATCCTCTTCAAGGCGTAGACCTAATAAAAACATCTTCAAAAAATGAATTATAAATAAAGGCTAGTATATCCTTTGCTTTCAGCAACCTGCTTTTGTGAGTCTGGTCAGGTTTTCAAAAGGCACAATCTTCATTGATAATATTTACTTGGAATATAAAAAACAATTGTATTCAGCAAAATTGCTATTATTCCATTGTCATGAATTATTGAGTATAGCACGTCTCCTTTCAAAATGTCTATTTGCCAAGCATGGAATTAAAAAATATGTAGTATGCATTCTGTCTGTGTGGTTTAGTGTTACATTATTTCAGCTCATTTTTGCAATGGAAGGGTGAAGGAGGGGATTGTCAGCATTAATGACTTTTTTTGATATTCAGCAATGAACATTATGAAATGTTCCTCCCTATGAATTAAACATTTAAATGGAGCAAGATGAAATATTAAAAACGGCAGACTCGAAAGGAAGGAGTGGTCTGGAGAAGCCGGCACCACTGAGAAATGAAAGCCTGGTGGGAACGCCCAATGGGAATCAGTATTCCGTTGGTGTATGTGACCGTGTGATGAAAGTACAAGTTAGCGCAGGGTCTGGAGGAGTGTCAAGTAATGCAGCACACATACAGAAAAATAAACCTCACAGTGGCCCATAGCATCTCTCTGGTTACCCCCTCTCTCCGTGCAGAGCGCTCGAACCAGAGCAGGCTGGCCCATAGAGTCTCTCTGGTTACCCCCTCTCTCCCTGCAGTGAGCTTGAACCAGAGCAGGCTGGCCTATAGAGTCTCTCTGGTTACCCCCTCTCTCCCTGCAGTGAGCTCGAACCAGAGCAGGCTGGCCCATAGAGTCTCTCTGGTTACCCCCTCTCTCCCTGCAGTGAGCTCGAACCAGAGCAGGCTGGCCCATGAGTACTCAGACTGTCGTGACAGGGGCAGCGAGGCCAGCCTGCTCGTGTCACCGCTGGTGGTGGCGGGCATCGTCATTGGGCTCGTGCTCTTCCTCTCCTGCGTCACCATCATCGTGGGAAGCCTCCGTAAGGACGGGCGTCTGCACAACCCGCATCTACGCTCCAGTTACGGTAAGCCCAGAACAATAACCCCCACACCCCCCTCGTCCCCCTATCCAATGTACAGATAGATCTATAAGTTCATTGAGAATGTGGAAGATTATTGTTATTACTCAAATTATTAGTCATGAACATGGTTTATAACATGTTCATCATTAACATGGTTTATATAAAAGTCTTGTGTAAGTCTTGGTCTGCAGTCAAATATTAGTCTGAGAATTAGAAGTCTCACTTCTGAATCGTTTCCACAGGTAACTGGGAGGAAAGAAAAGGCCTTGTTCGCTTTGATACTGTAAATGTAGATGGCATCACATAGTTAGAATTAGCTTTTTATGCATATTAATTGAAATAAAAATGTGAACATAAAACACATGAATAAACCAAACAAAAATGGTAAAAAGAATCAATGTAACAGTAATCATTTTCTAACCCCCATCATTTTCAAGCTTCAGTGTATTTATTTTGTTCACTCAATATGTGATCTTGAGATCTGTTGTAACAAGACACTGTTGGCAGCTCCTGACGGGTTCTCCTATGGAGGGTCTATTGGAGAGCTGAGGTCTCCGTGTATTGAAGATTTACCTCCTGTGTTCGATTTCGACTCTTATATGGAAACTCTGTCCCAAGTCAACGTGATGTACCCTGACGCCCCACCCCAGTAAGTCATCGTCTGAGATGCATGCCTATATCAACTTGTCCTCCACATTGTTTGTGGTACATGAAGTGCCATAGGTTCAGTTCATTACATTAACATTCCATTTTTGGTTGGAGCAGGCTTCATTCTCGGTTTGTTTGGCTAGCTCACATTGTGACATATTATTCATCAACAGTGCAGGATGTTTGTTGAAGTAATTCAGGTTAACCATCCTCAAAAGCACATAATTACAGTGTTGATACAGAAGTGTGATACAGTAATATATGCCTTCATATTCTACTGGATGTGGCCCATATTTTCCTGGCATGCATGTTGAGCTTTGGGCCCCGTGTCAAGTCTGTGCAGGAACCTCTCAGCTGTCAGCTAATGGGGTAGCAAAGTGATGTGGTACTGTGATATGGATTGACCTCTCAATGGCTGGAAAAAAAGCATCTCCTGGTGATAATGAGGCTGCTTCCCCGTGAAATGGATGGGGAATTGGGAGGGAGAAGGTGGATGTGAACTCTAATCAGTAATGAGATCGCATTACCGCCAATGACAGAGAAGCATAGCGGCACTGTAATGCGTTCTCCCACAGCTAATGTAGTCGTGAGACATGTGCACACAATACACAATCATTTTGGAGTGAGATATTGATCAGAGTGATGAAACAAAGGAGAAATCTCAGCAGACTTTTTCTACACAGAATGCAGAAAATCCATAAAAAATTGTTTTTAGTCCAAAGCAAAAATCTAAATAAAAAAATGTGTGGCCTTTCCTGTTTTAATAGTGGATAGCTCATGTTTGGATTTGACCCTGCCCTTGAACTTGAACCTGAACCTGAACCATGCTATAAGCTACATTACCCTTATCAGAGGCAGACAGCTGTGAGGATGGCACTTTATAGATGAATTTGAGCTAGACTTGCCAGAGGATGTCATTGCTGTCTGTACAGCTTGAAGTGAAAATGGACTGCCTTTTGGATTAAATTAATATTCTCTCAGAGCAGTGGTTGTGTTGCTGAAGCTGCAGTGAGAAGGAGTGAGGTACAGTCAAACTTTAACTGGTTTTAATAAAGCACAGACAATCATTCATGTTGTATGCAATCCTACTCCCAGTGTGCAGCCTTCACTGAAGACTAAACACCACTCTCTGGGCACCCGGACTTACAGGATACTCTCAGTCAGGGCTCTACACTCACTCCTTTAACAATGCAGGGATACTGATAAATGGATTTCCTTTCCAATGAGAAGGCAAACCAAAATTGCAAACCTGTTGCCCTCTTGTCTTCAAACGTCCTCACATTGACACTATCCATATATGTGACCTGTAAGTCGTGATGGCCAATTTCACATGTTTATGTAATAATTTCAATTTTTGGGCTTTCAACTTCATTGTCTAGAACAATATCTTGGCTTTGATAATCTGAATTTCTAAATGTCAAATTCAGGGTAAAAACATAATTTAAAAAAAATATAAGATTTTGAAGGTGAAAGTAACACCGGAGTTGTGCATTGTCTGGAGGCTAGCCAACTTGTCACTGTTCACCACTTTTCACAACCACAATAGCTGCATTCATGGCTACGTGGTAATGTATTTGCTTTAATGGTCTGAATATCTTGATGTCAAGAGTAAATGTTGGAGTAAAAATATAGTTTTAAAGGCTTTATACATAAGATCACAAGTTATAGCCCTGGTGTTTTGTAAGCCCAGTGTCCGTAATCTCCCAGCTTCACGCAAGTCTTGCGACAAAACTTTGAAGCTGTTTTTCTCAAAAACATGGTTTGGTGGTCCTCAAAATGAAATGGAACAACTCCCTTGATATCTGGTGGAGAGAGATAAAACTTTGATATTGTTAGAAAGCTTACATTTCCCTCTTTTGATTAGTTTATGCAACTAAAAATAAGTTTTTGGGTCAATGCAACTGATTTTGACAGGTCACATATGTATTAGGTGATTATTAGTATTTAGCATAACCTAACACCCTTATATAAAGGCATAACAGAACACAGGTAGGGAAGTCTGATGGTTTACACTGAAACCAGCTGGGACAGTGGTCCATCTGCCTCCACTGCAGTATGAATGTCTGAAGCCAACCCTTGCTGTTGTCAGATGTTTTATATGGGAGTCTTGACAGGTAGGAGTCAGAATGAGACACCCCCCTGCCCTTAATAGCTTGTTCCAGGGAGGCACTATATTATTTACATTTAAATGACAGTTTTACTGCTATATCACACTCCTCTGCCAAAGCCCAATGAAGCAGCTCTTGAAGAAGCTGAAATGACCTTGTCATGTGTAACAGCCAACAGATTATGGACTATTACTGCCAAAACACAGGCCATTAGCCTGCACTGAATAGAATATATTCAGCTGGGAGATATATTAATCTGCCTTGTTTCCATATCGATCGCCCACTCCATTTAGAGGATTTATCATTAGATCAGTCTTGAGTTGACACACAGAGAAGGCAAGTGTGCAGCTGAAATGTGTCAGGAAAGATATACTTTGGTGACCAGAGGAGACATTTTTTAATATATTTATGTGGTATTCCCAGGCACTTATTGTACTTCCCATTCACATCAGGTTATTCACATTGCACACATCAGAGGATAGCCTTTACTTTTCAGTCAGTTCACTTGCAATTAAAAATGAATCACCTGTTAATTTGGCGTTCGTAATACTGCACAAAACAGTGTTATGTAGGCAAATTAATATTGTCCAGGTCGGTATATTGATATACCAACCTGGGAAAGCGCATACAGATTTCACCCAGAAACTATCAAATGCTGCAGAGAATCCCACCCACTTTCCAGGAACAACATAGTCATCATTTATTTATGAATGATAGCCAGAGGAACAAACTACTTAAGGTAACCCGGGCAACAGAATCTGATTATTCAAATGGAAGCGGAGGAAATCTGCAGGTCTTTGAGGGCTGACGAAAGAAAATCTGTTGAGCTGAAGCTGAACCATTGCTGTGGTTGCCTTCTGATGAAAAATGCAAAGGGCAATATGGATGTCTCAGAGTAGTAGTCAACATTTAGATATAAAACAATTAGTGCAAGGGAGATGCATCACTTCATTGAAACAAATGTGGTCCCTATCTCCTGCAGCGATGGGGTTTCGAGGCATTACGGAAAACAATTTTGCAAACATTAGATTCTTTGAAGAGTATATGGTCACTGTAAACTGTATCTGACCAGAGGGGTCAGTTCTTATCCTGGGTAGAACATAAAGATCACTGAAATACTAAACATGTACTGCATATATCCAATGCTTAATCTTGTTAATGATTTGTAGTGTAGGCAATGGGGAACTCATTTAAACATATGAGCCTAGTTACCATGACTCAGAGTTCCACAAAGGTTCCAAGCAAACTGTCCCACTCTTATTGCAATGAATTACAACATTCAGCAATTTATGATTCATATAATTTATAAACCTCACTGAAATAATTAAAAACCAAAGGTAATTATGTTTCCTGTTGTTTCAGTTATGAAGAATGCGTGGGGCCTGGTGCAACACAGATGTACATCCCCACTGATGACCCCCCTCCATACTCTCTCACGGACCCATGCCAGGGAAGGGACACCCAGGCAATGCACAACTGTTTGGAGATTGAGGTTTCAGATGGGGCGACGGGAAGGCTGCATACAGTAGCCTCCATCTCCCTGACAGCCCTCTCTACGGAGGATGCGCCCCCTTACGAGGCTGTGGTGGGTGGCCAAGGCCAGGCCATCCCCCTGATTCCCACGAACCTGCAGATGAAACATGCCTCTGCGGACACCAGCACCCACCAGCCCATCTCACACAGTAACCTTTTGGCCAGAGCCAGTTCATCACCTGGAATACAACAGTAACCTACAGAGCCTATTTGTTTTTGAAAGGGGTACATTTATTGTACATGGCAATTGCCACAATGTCTGTAAAGACATGAAAATCAAACAAGGAGTTGCGCAACATGAACCTTAATAATGTTCTGAAACCTCCAGCATCTCCGGTTTTATCTGTACACCTGCCCTCTGCATCATGAGGCATTCACCACACTGCCCAGCCCCGCCCACTCTTCCTTCATCTCATGGAACACTGCCATGGAAACAGAGGGCTACTGGGGAACCTTGTCTTTTTGCGGTTTGGTCTCAGCCTTAAATTATTTCATCATGTTTATGGCTTTCAGTACCATATGTTCAGACAATGTAGTGTATGGAGTCTTTTGTCTAACACAGTAACTTTCACAATTAACACCAGATTACCAGCAACACTAGCGTAACTGTTCAAGGTAAAAATACAACAAAAAAAGGCCCATTATATGCCTGTTAAATTGTGCTAATATAACTTTGTGTTCATGTGGTAAATAAAGCAACTCTTCGACCAAGTAAAAACCACATAGAAACAAACGCAATGTTAATGGTATTTTGCAAATTAAATAAAGTTAGATCACGAAAACTAGATGTACTAGTAACCTTACCTGATACAAATAAGAATACTTTTTGGTAATGTTTCAGTATATTACACTATTTGCATAGGAAACTAGAATGGTATTTTGTAAGCTGTAACAAAATACACTTAAGTAATGAATATGTATTCTACAATTCTGGATCTACTTTCTGTTCCAATTGTCTTATACATTTCATATGGTATCCCTGACTTAAAAAGCAATCTGTGATAGGATAGAAAGGAGTGACTACTTGGTTACTGCCTATGAATTTCCTTTTTAAAGTGAAATGTTCTTTTTCATCTCAATTTTCCTTCAGAGTTGATTAACATTTATTTGGATTTTGAAGTATATGCACCTGCTCAATATACTGTAAAATCTGTTGCCACTGGTGTAGCTGACGTTTTATAGAAGAATCCAGAAGAATCTATGGAAGAATCTATATATGGTATAAAGTGCATAGCTACATTTACGATAGGTCCTGGTCTTCATGTTTGTAAATTGAATGAGTGTGCCTGTTCATGTTGATTAGAAAAAAGAACCATCATAGAAATCCCAAAAGGTCATGCTGCCTTCAGGGCCAGTGCAAACATCAGCCATACCATGACTCTGCAATCATATCTGCCTAGACTCTAAACATGCACTTGGTCCCCAAGGCACGATTATCCTACTAATCCAACAACATACACCATTGCCAACCCAATGGGTTTGACTGCACATAGTCATTTTTAAAGATAAAATAAATTGCACGCTTAACACTCCAAACAAGATCAGCATCACAAACTAAAACTAAGTTGAAAGTAAACTGAAAAAAATAACAAGTTTTGAAAAAACAAAAAACAAAAAAATGAAAGCTAGAAAACAAGAATAGGCATGTTTCCTGAATGAGGCTAAGAGTGTAGCTAGTATGATCATTTTTAAGACATTTGGAAAATGTCTCTAATAAGTGGCAATAATTGTTGATATGTTGTTTAGCAGTCTTCTGTAATTACTTGTATTCACATTTAGATATTACAGGTAATAAAGTTGCATTTAATGTAATGTATCAAATCGTCACAACCCACAAGTCAATAATAATCCTTAAGGATCCCCAAACCTGTCATTGACAAATAAAAGCATTAATGCGTTGTAGCTTAAAAAATGAAATGCAATGCATTAAATAAAAACAAAAAGCCTAATACAAGAATACAAGAACCCAGCAATGCTCGCCTTTTCCTAAATTTTCCTGATTAGTTTTCCTAAAAATTAATAATATCTAGCGTATCTTGAAATCCACCAGTATTTATGCATCCACTACATGCCCTGGAACGCTATTCCACACAGTGACCACTCTGAGAAAAATATCTAATGTCTATCCTTTGCTAATTTCCATTCATAGCCCCTCGTTCTACTAACCGAACTAACCCTGAAGAATCGCCTGTAGTTAATCATTCAATTCATTTTAATGAATGAATGAATTTTAACTTTTATCCTTAATGCATGGAATCAATCTGGTTGCCCGTCTTTGAACCTTTTCTAGCACCTCTGTATCATTCTTGTAGTACGGTCCACAGAACTGCACACAATAGCTACTCTAGGTGTTGTCTGACAAAGGTATTGTATAAGGCGAGTAAAACTTCCTTACATTTATACTATACTATAGTCAACACACTTGGCGATGTATCCCAGCATCCCGTTTTTCTGCTACAGCACAAGTCTTTTTCAGCATTAGCACATTCCAATTTTGTACCACCCACTTTTAAAAACTGCTTTCCCATTAGTAAGATGTATGTTTAGAGGCAGTGTATTCCACAGGAATACTTGTTCATATACAACTCTGCATTAGATCTTGTAGTATTAGCTGCACTTTACTGGCTGTCCTCGAGTTATGCTAATGACTGTGAGAAAGGCATCTGAACAGAAATCTAGGGTTCTGAGATGCTGAAAAATACAAGAAAACTGGCAGATACACATTTCTGTTCTATTTTCAACTGGCAGATAATTATCAACTTTTTGGAACATTTAGTAACATTAGTCATGAATACATCTGCTCTATTGTATGTTGGTTCTTTAGGAACAGTGGAGTAAGCCTCTAAGCCCTATTTTGAGCCATTTGTCATTTTCAGAGTCCCTCCTTAGCAGCTGACGACCAAATAACTGAGCAGCTGTGAAGATGACACAACCAAGGCCTGCACCACATGACATGATGTCAAATAGGAAGCATATTTTCTCATTTCAAGTCCCCTACCCATCTTCAGAGTTATGTGCCCAGAAGAGAAAAGTGTGTCATCAAGGAATACACCAAGCAGCTTAGCAGTCTTCACTTGTGTGATGGGTAGACCACATAGCTATAGCTCCAGTTTTAGATCACTAGTCTGCTCATCTTTACAGTCATAAACCTCATTCAGTTTGCTTTGAGTGATTAAATGGAGTGTAGATGTGCTATAATATAACATGGAGTAACTAACCTAGCCTGTTTAGTATTAGAAAGTTGATCCGTGGTGAAGACGGAGAACAGGAAAGGCCCTAGGCAACGCCTCTGAGGTATAGAACCGCAGTTTAGACTCCTTCAGGTCTGATAACTTTCTCCATCCAAAAGATAGCAGGTAGCCTAAAGCCATAACATTTAAAAGTTTCAGCTGACAGTTTATGGTCCATCACAACAAATTGATTGAATTTCATTAACTTTGAGTCATCTATGCCTGTTAGTCAAAATAATTATTTATTTGGCTGAAAACCCAGACTATAATGATCAATTGAGATTTACACCAAAGACTTCCATTTGCTAATATTTTCATCAATACACTTGGTGACATTCTGTATTAAAGTATTGAATATCCCAAGCAATTATAGCCTTGATACTGCAAAAGCACTAAAAAAAGCTTTCTTCACAAGGCCAGATCCATGCTGCTTTGATGAGAAAACCATTAAAACCGATCTTGTGTTGTTGTGCACACATCAAATGATATATAATGCAACAATGACTCCCAACTTCCGACTTCCGTTCCTCATAATAAGAAGGCAACATGAAAGTTATAAAGTAAAAACATTTACAAAACTCCCACAAACACAAGCAGGCTGTATACATCCATCATATAATGAATATTGGCTTTGGGGCAAAAGACTGAAATCTATAAATAATTATTTATAAATAAACATAGTACTTATGCAACAGCATAGACTGCTTTGTGGTTTAAAGTGCACCTTAAGCAATGTTTTCTTACCTTCTAGCAAATATCATTAGAAACACCATAACCTGTAATTGTTAGCTTTGTTCCAGGGCCACATAATGAAGTCTGCAACATCCTACTGAACCATGGTCGCAAGGGAAATGCATTACACATTACATGGTGTCTCTGTCACTTTGTTGTATGAGCATTTTAACAGTAATGATCCTTGTTTCCTCAAACAACAATTGTCTATGTATTTGCACATTTTTGTATTTGTGCTTCTTCCTTTCTTATGTCGTAGAAAATAAACAATCCAAGATTTGTTCCTTCTGCCTCTGCGTAATTCAATATACATATAGACTGTATGCTGGGGAAACAAAAATGGTCTCCCTTGAAAATTTGGTTGTTTTACAATTGTAACAAATTGTTCAATGCAATTGTCACATCTTGATAATCTTACAAATATTTCACCCCATTAGTGTAATGCATGGATGTATTATTTTATGAAAAACTTGGTATTTCCAAATGCCACATGTCCAAATGGTGCTCATATGGTGTATCTATATCCACATCCAAATACCCTACTTGGAAATTAACAGATCATTTCTTGTTTACAGATTTTTACTGAAGTTGACCAATGAGCAATGCTTTTTTTATTTTTAAATATGGAACAGTGTTAGACCAATGCAACAATGAACGGATATTGATCATATGTTGTCTATGTAGGCCTCTGGTGCTCAATGTGGGTGCAGGCAGGACCATATTGGAGCTTATAGATCATACCTTGGATTGTCATTGGTTGACATTAATTATGAAAAAAAAGACCATTTGTTTGTCCCACCAGAGACTGTCCTTGGGCATTTGTGTTTGAGTGGAGAGTCACCGCCCCATCTCTCCGTATGCATGCAGTGAGAACCAGAGTTAACTGCATCAGTATTCAAGAAACATAATCGAAAGGCACGTGTACTGACCACTCAGACGGTACATGACGGAAAATGCACACGCACACACAGCTGAAAGGTCACCTGCTAGCACAGATGCAGGCGTGTGCCAACATCAAAAAAGTCACTTGCAAGCGCATGCACATGTACAGTACTTTTTTTTTAACATACATTATACAGCTTTCTGGCAGCTATACGTAACTCAACATCAGGCCATAAGCACAGAAACAGTATGTGGATTTGATGGAGCTGATGTGCAATCCAGCCGATTTCTCTACACCCTTCAAGAAAGGTTTGTCCCCTACCCAGAAAGATGCTCTGCCAATGACCGGCCTTATCTTCCTGTAATTTATCATGTAATTTTTAAATGAACCGTTTGATAAGACTGGTGTCATCAATTAATCTGAAAGCTGAAGGAAAATATCCCTGTTCAATACATCTGCAAGATCTCAATTTCAGATAGTTAATACATTTGTTATAAAAACATATATTAATTATCTGGCTGGAAAGAAACCCATAAGGATAAAGTATCTAGATATGATCAGAAAATGACAAGTACACATATATGGAAGGTAAGTAAACACAGTAAACCGTACCTACACTCAAAAATAAATATACATTCATTTGAATAGCTGAATGGAAGTTCAAATAAATGAATAATCTGTGTGGATTCTATATTCTAAAATGGCTTGGTTGTATTTTGAATGGTGTGCTGTGACATGAATTAAAGCAGGTGATTTGCTTGTTTAAGTTAATTCTATGCCATTAGAAATAACCAATTTCACTAAATCATTGCACATCTCATCCAGTGGCTGAATCCACCCACATCAACACATTTCTTGTTCACATTTCTATCCAGCACTCATCGGTCAAAATGCAATGGTTATTTCATGCAAATCACCTGGAATTATGTCCAAATCAGTTCAGTACAATAAGTTATTCAGTACTAAGTACAGTTTATTTTTTACGACAGTATAACATATGTAATTGACAAAATTTGTACTTTTTTAAAATCCAAATACAAAAAATTGGGCCAGTAAATTTAGTTTCTATAAAAAGAAAAAGCTCCATTCTGGCAGAGCTACTGGAAATTTGTTGGTGTGGACTAAATGACACATCATATCATGACCCATAAAATCAATAGGGCAATAGGACCTCTTATCTTCCTTTGTTACAATATGTTGGTCAATAGTGCTTTTCAATCAGGGGACCATAATGTACGTAACAGCTGTTATTCAGCTGAAGAACTCAAACAAATATATTTTGTAATAATTCTATATCAGTTTCAGTAACAATCGAGCGAGACTGTATGAGGACGTTGGATTACAGTCAGAGGAAAAAAGTAGTGATCGAGCATACTTTTGAATATTCATTGACAGAGATGCAAATTACAAAAACTAATGAATACAAACAAGCAGCTAATTCAGCAATACTGTCTGGAGGTATATCTATCCCTCACTCTTCACTCCACTGCAGCTTCACCAGTGTTTCAGTTTCTTCAACAATAATTTTTTGATTTAACTTGCATGTCCTTTTGTCTGAACCTTACCTAAACGAGGTGAGAATTTTATTGTTCAGTTTTTATATTTATCAATTCCCAACCTTCATAGAAATATGCAGGGGATAGGCCTATCTTTTTTCAAATGAATATACCGCAGTCTGCAGGTATATCCATCCCACCATACTTATGGGAAATATACTGCAGGTACATCAATCCTTACCTACACAATAGTATATTGGGGTCATGTCTATCCCAAACATAAAAACATATATATACATATATATATATATTCATATACATATGTTAAAGATGGAAGGGAGGTGATGAGACCCATTCTCTAAAAGTAAAAATGAAATTGAAAATGAAGTATGTGTGTAATATGAAATTTCACATTTTACAGTGATATGAATCATAATTACTATCCCACAAAGGATAGAAGAGCAAACAATGACCTCTAGTGTATTACACTCGCAAATGCTAATCAAAATTCAGGATGGGACATCTTATACAAATAATAATAATAATAATAATAACAATAACAATAACAACAATAATAATAATAATAACAAATATTATTAATATTAGACATTTTCTTCATGTATTTTTCTGATACCTTCAGGGGCTCATCGACAAAAGTTTGAGGCTTTTTAAGATATGACATTCATGCGCAAGACAAACGCAGTTCCAATTTGTGACGCCCCAACAAACAAACGGCCTATAGCATAGTGGTACATGACTGGGACCCGCAAAGTCTGTGGTTTGATACCCGGTGTAGGCACAATAAGATCGGCCGGGCCGTTGGGCCCTTGAGCAAGGCCCTTAACCCTGCATTGCTCCAGGGGAGGATTGTCTCCTGCTTAGTCTAATCAACTGTAAGTCGCTTTGGATAAAAGCGTCAGGAAAATTACATGCAATGTAAACGCACATATATTCCTATATGAACAAATGTATTAGTCATCCATGACTCATGACTCAAACTTTTGTCGTAAATGTAGGCATATGCATTTGTCATCAACGTATCCGGCTAACCAATTTGTTTTCCGTCCCAACAAGGAAACCGGAATAGTAACAACTGAATCAAAGTCTTACTCGAGTGACATGACATGCTCCTATGAAAAGCGGCACTCATTTGCCTTGCTCACATTTTTCTTTTATTTTTGTATTATAGATCCATCCATTATCTTACCCCGCTTATCCTGAACAGGGTCGCAGGGGGGCTGGAGCCTATCCCAGCATACATTGGGCGAAAGGCAGGAATACACCCTGAACAGGTCGCCAGTGAAATGATTTTCTCTGCTATACTTTCAGGTGCGTGCAGCATTCCCCTTTCTTGTATTTTGCATTGAAAAATAAATGTCATGGCAGCGTGCTGGCGGTTTGTAGTACCTGATTTTTGGAAGAGAATGTGGTCCTGCATTAACTCGTCGGCCTGTTGTATTCCCTCGTTTTATTGTTGTTTGTCAGAAGTACACAATTGTGAACATACAGTCGCTTTCCATATGATTTTGCTTTCGTTCCATGCGTTAAAACCTACTAAGTCGTTTGTCGGAATCTGTGGCGGCAGGGAGCATGCTGTCTGGTCTACATCAAAAGCGGCGCCGATCATCACGTCCGCTTTTATTTGTGTCCAGGAATTATGGGATATGTAGAAGGAGCAATGCAATTATTGCATTGCATTAGTGCAGTTGTGCTTTACGTTAAAAAATAAGTTATGGATTGATTTTCTTTAATAATAATTTTTTTTAAAAACCTTGTACCTGATGCACAGGTGCTGCTGCCTAGATGCTAAGAACAAAGGATGATTGCTTGTCAGTTTTACTTTTCTATTCCCATTCTCTTTTTTTTCTTCCTTTTTGATTGCATTTGATTCTCATAAACTGCCTGCTGGGTCTTCTTTGCTTGGCCCTCCCAGGACTACAACCAAGAAGTTTGGTCGGATAACTATTGCACTACAGGTCATTTCGCTCTCAGATTAACCTAACTGTAAGAAGATAACAATTGACAAAAAAGTGCATATTACAGTCTAATAGAAATTCTTATTGAAATTGGTGATGCCATTTGATTCGACTAGATGTTTTGTACCTTAGAAGTGTGAGAGGTGGTGATGAGTAAGTAAAAAAATAGATATATTGACATGTTCTTAGTCAACCTCATAGTTTCACATGAGATTGTGGAAGAATATATTCACAATAGATCAATTCACAATAGAATATTCACAATAGTTAACCACAATAGTTTTGTTACCCTATGGTTTGTGTGTTTCTCAGTCCTGGCTGAGCCAAACTATTTTCATATCAAATTAAACTGGTATTCAGAACAAATATCCCAGTCTTATAGGCAGGTAGCAGTTGAAATTGTACTTCCCTCTAGGGTCTTTCAGCATACTTATCCCTGGTTATGGGTATGCACTTTATTGTACGTCGCTCTGGATAAGAGCGTCTGCCAAATGTCATTAATGTAATGTAATGTAATCTCCCCTGCAGTGTCGTTACACCAGTGCTAGACAGTATGAGGAATGCTTCACTTTAAAACCATCCCCTCCATACCCTGCATCCTCTTTTCACTGGCTTTAGAATATGTATTCTGAATGTGTCCTCCTCATTTTATTCCACTTCCATTATTAACTGTATATAAAATGTGTTTGAAAACCCGGAAATGCTCCAAATGAAGCAAGAAATGTGGATCAATTAGAATTGGGAAGGCACATTCCTACCATAGGTGAAAGCAAGTTATGGCACGGCAAGGTGTATCCCAGCCTCTCGTCCACTGCATGTTGGGATAGGCTCCCCCCACCCACAAAACCTTACCAGAGTAGGTATACATCAGGAACACAGCAAAGCTTACTCAAGTGTATTCATATTCTTGGATAACACATTGCAGAAACTTTTCACAAGGGGGCATAAATGGACAATTGCAAAGGATAAATTCCAAAATGGCCTGTTCTCATCATTATGTTATGTTATGAAATCAAATTATGTGCAATTAAGAAAGACAAATGTATGTCTTTTTTATATATAAATATATAAGAAGACATTACAAGTACGTAAGTACAAAAATTGCCATTTATTTCTTAAACACATGGCAAGCAGAATAAATGATTCACAGTGAATTCAACGATAGAAAACTGTGAAAGACAATATGCAGAATTCTGGTCCCATTAACAAAAGGGATTTTTATTTCACATAGTAGTAACTTGGGAATACTTTCATAATTGTAATTTAATGAATATCCTAAGAACAGCGTGTGCATGTTTTACAGGTGCTACTTCAGTACAGTTATGCCAGCATTTGACCGATTTACGAATGAGGTGAGTGGTGCAGTAGTGACACATTACATTTGTAAATACTGTTGTGGAATGACACTACAGGTAGCGTAAACAAAAGTTCCCAAATCCAAGCAGTCTGTATAATGTTTGCTTTCTATAACAATGAGATTGAGTCATGTTGAACATTAAATAATTTTACAAACAGAAAATTCTGAACTGAACGGTACCAATACAAAATTGGCCTTCAGACTCGTTTAAAATTAAATAAATACTAAAATATTAAAGCACATATCTGGAACAAATACATTTTCTGCAGATTTTACTCATGAATTATGCATTCCTGCCCAATAATATCTTTTCTTTGTTCTCCTCATATTGACGAATCATCTTTGGGAGATCGTGATCTGCAGGTATCACCTAAAACAAAGCAGAAGTAAATGATAAACACTACTGAAAACAACTGAACTAAAAGCTATATCAGAAAAAAAAAAAAAAAGAAAAAAAAATTGGTGAACTGAGAATGGCATGCATCATACCTTTATGACCTCAGGGAGAAAAACTTTATCAAATGTTTTTCTCAAGAGGCAATGCAACTATTGCATTTATCGAGACAAACTTCATTATCCATGCACCATGGTCAATCAAACATAATGCCCTGAAGGCTAAGTCACTTACGAGAACAGGAGCAGGGACTTTAAATGATGTCTTGTTAATCAGCCAGTCTTCATACAGCTGATGTACCGCTTCCAAATATTCCTAAGAGTATAAGTAAAACACTAAATACTGTATACGAAGGGTAACACAGTCTGCAATGACAGATAGGTGCTGGACATCTGACACTTACCATGGGAATCATTTTCTCCTCCTCCCTGCACCTTTCCTTCAGCCTCTCATAGCAGATCTGTGGTGTAGTCTGCAAGTAAACTAGTTCATACAGAAAAGGACAATTACCTTGCTGTACAAACCAACCAATTAGTCTGACAGCATACAGGAAATTTAATTTACTTCTTTTACAAGGAGAGGTAAGTGACTTCTATTACAACATTGTAAGAAACACTTTTCTGTTTATCTTACAATGCCTGTTCAAGTCATTACATTACATTACATTATTGGCATTTGGCAGACGCTCTTATCCAGAGCGACGTACAGTTGATTCGACTAAGCAGGAGACAATCATCCCCTGGAGCAATGCAGGGTTAAGGCCCAACGGCTGTGCGGATCTTATTGTGGCTACACTGGGATTCGAACCACCGACCTTGTGTTTCCCCGTCATTTACCTTAACCACTACGCTATAGGCCGCCCCTGTTTTGGTTTGACTGCAAAATAGCTTACCAATTAGATCCACAGGAATGTGAATATTCCGAATGATCCATTCAAACCATTCACTCAGAACAGCGAAGTCCACATCTGGCATCTTTCCACTGAAAAATAAAAATGCAAAAATGCTGAGGAAATCCTTGAAAAGACCAAGGATTGAAAAGGTGTAAATTCAATAAAAGCAAAAAAAAAAAAAAATGATAATTACATTTCATTGAAAAAAAATATATATTTCTCATATGACACTGGAGCCTTACATTTAGCCCATGGAAACAAAAGAGCACTAAAGTAGGCCTGTATCCAATTTAATTATCACAATGGACAATGATACCTTCGGTAAAGATTTTCCACAAAGATGTACTTGGCACTGTAGATGGATCTTTCCATCATTCTTACAGGAGCCGTCTGAAGAACACGGGAAGAACATGTGACAGATTATAAAACGAGTTTAACCTGAAAGATCTAAACTCAAAAGCTTGGTCACTCACTCAAACTGTCATACACCCTCACACAGGATTTAATCTTGAAGAGATCCTTATCAAAACAGGTGGAGTACGCACTATTGTGGAGAGGTGACGATCCAACATGGTCAACTGTACGTAAGTCTGCAGGGTGAGACCCCAACGAGATGGGTCCTGGTACATCAAACCCTGCAGGAAACACACAAAAACAGCACAACATAATAAAACCCACCACAAATCAACAAATGACTAATATCATCATTTCAAAAACAGGACCACCTTCAAAAACACAACACAAACTGAACACAATTCAACTTTCAAATACACACAAAACTAACTTTCAATGTATTCGTACATAAACTGAGGCGCTTTCAGTAAAAGGAAAGAATGAAATTCTATAACTTCCACATCAATCCTACCAGAGGGTTGTGCCCTTGAACATTCCTCCATTTGGATACTGGTTCAGTCATTACCTGAAAGGGGAACAGAATTGATCTGAATGCTGTATAGCTTTACAGAAGTAAATGTTTTTGATTGTAGGGCAATTTATTAACTCAACCCAATCATCTGGCCCTATAAGAAACCTGATTGACATGTGATTATGCTATACTAGTATTTATAGTGTCCATTAAACCCATCATGGAACTGTACTGTTTAAGTTCTTAGGCTTACAATATAAAAAACATAGATACGTTCATTATGCATCTCCTCGCTCATTATTTTTCATGTACATTAAAAAAGTAAAGATATACATTACTTTAATATAATGTACATATTTGGCATGATAGTATTTACTAAACACCTTATCATACAGTAAACTTAAAAAAATAGGGACTGATCACAATGAGCTCTATAAACGGCAGTCTATCGTTTACTGCTTACAATGCAATCTCAGTGTTCTAAATAAGGCAACACGATTTGATCTAAATAGATGTGGGATATAAATTAAGTGAATTATCAATCAATTGAAACGTGACTAATACACGAGGACCATGTACCTCTATATCACTCGTTTTACTGAAATGCTCCAAACATGTTGTCTTCCCACTGGCGATGTTGCCTTCAATGCATATCTGAAAAAACATCTCCGGTCAAAGAGCTTGTCTGAAAGATAACAGCCAGCATTTGCGGATACCACATCAGTCTAAAATTCCTCCCAGATAATCGACTGAACAATTAGTACTACTGACTGGTCAGATTCACTCCCGACTCACAGGTAAAGGAAGGGTGGAAATCAGCAGTTCTCGGCTCTCGAGGACCATCATTTAAGTAACGGGCCTACAGCTAACGTATTGGTGCCCATCAGCAATTAATATACACGAAGTTTCAATTAAAAACTAAAAACGTAAAATGCCCTTACCACTAATTGTTTCTTCTCTCCGTTTCTCACCAACTTCCCTTGAGAAGAACACAACATTATATCCTATTTTCAGAGCGCAATGCCGTGATAAATTAATGAAAAGGCAAACAATAAAAGCGTAGTAGGTAACAACAGCGAGCAGCGTGTGAGGTTACAGCAAAGCGCACACAAATGTTGAGTGCCGGTTTAACGTGAATCGTGTTTTTAGGTTAGTTATGTCACACGTTCTCATTGTAATTCGTCAATGTTGACCGCACAGTATAAATGAAACAATGAAGAAATAGCGGTGCTATGAGCACCTACTTCTGTAGCTGTGCTGCGTCCTACTGCTTAGAAGTCTCGCCTGCGTGTTCATCCATGTACACTTCCGGTGTACAGGTTTCTGACAATCGCTTATTTGTCTGTTTAAACGGCCAGCGATTGTGGAATGTATTTGTGCGAAAGTCCTCCTAAAGCGGCCAATGTAACAAGAAGAAAATGACATCTCGCATGCTTCCAAAGCTTAGCACAATGTCTGGAATTATGTCAAGTCGCCATAACGGTCGCCTATTTCACTTCCGTAAAGAAGTGTTCCTGGTACAGTCACTGCGCAGTGCGTGTAGGAGGAGCTCATTTAGTGCTTAAATTCTAAAAGGGGTAGTTCACTGTCTGGAGTCCGGACACAGTCTAGACTTTTCAATATTATTTCAGTTTCACTTGGCGTATTTTTTTAGATTTGACCAGTCCGTTTTGTCTGAAGTACATTTTAGATTACCTACATTCCATAGGTGTATGGGCATCAACGGGTTTGTGGTAGTAAGAAAATACATCTCACGTTTCACACTCCCCTGTGGTTATAAGGACAGTAATGTCTGCCCTCTAACGGACAATTGCAAACATTGTAGCGACTTGATTTTACACTCTTATGAGGGCAAGACTACCATGGGCTGACGTTTGTTAATTCCCGATGTTTAATTGTAATACATTTTGCCATTTCCTCCTTAGATCCAGCAGAAAGTATTTTTAAGTGTTTTTTTCCGGAAAAAATTACAAAAACACGTGGCATTCTAAATATCTTGTATAAGTATTTATTTTATTGAATATCCCTTTCAGCATCGTAGAATTATTGAGGTTCAATACGAGATTAGTGCCCCCTACATTGAACCATGTCTAAATGTATAAATGTACAGCTCTAGCAATAACTCAGGTTTCTCTAATCTGGAAAATTCACTTGAAACACGTGGGTGAAATTAAAACACAATTCAGTTTGTGTTTATTAAGTACAAATTTCTATATGCTTTATGCGAGACTACCAAATCATAGATTTTGAAGAGGAAAATAAGAATTGGATTGTCCATTATGTGTTGAGGTATAAATATATAGATCTTTAATGTAATAAACTAGTTCATCACCTTTATTATGAGGGTCGTGTGACAAAATTCTGTCTCGTCAGTGCACTGATCTTCCCTTTTCAATTACTTATCCATTCTGCGTTATTTTCCTTCTCCCTCCATGTTTGTCTTCTCATTCACTTTTTTCAATCCCATGTCGGTTCTGTCCATCATTCATTTGCACTGTGGTGTCCACTGAGGGAGTCATCATGACAGCACCTCTCAAGTTCCTTCTCAACTTCTCTCTGCAATTGGTTTATTCCACCAAGCTCACCAAACAGGCTAACAGGCTTTAACTGGCCTGATGAGTTTTTATCTTCACCTGCAAGGGCCATTGAGCCCTTCATGTCTGTGGAGACTTGCTATTCAGTCACTGCATTCTTTAGCAATTTTATTATCACTTCCTACTTTCAAGCATTTACGCTGCTGTGTGAGGTCATCATCTATTTCATCATCTCCATAATCTCAGTGTCCAGGAGCACAGATGGTGCAGACAGGCAGTGTACATTGGATTAGTGTCCAAATTGCTTCTCTCTTCAACATATCACTGTGTCATTTCCTCTAGACAATCCTCTAGATATCAGGCTGCAGGTAAGCATCAGGTTGTTACACCCTGCTGCTTCGTTCCATATCATTTTGCAGTTCCTCTCATGCTGAGTTGATAAAAGATCTTTTCACAGGTTTCACTGGTTTCATTGCCCTGTCTATTTGAATCTGAATTCGATTTCATCTCTCCCAAACTGGTGAAATGCTGCTGCTGTTAATATGGTTATTGCATAAATGCATTACAGGTTGGGGATGTCAAAGTCTAGGGCATTTCTACAACAAACTGATTCAATCAAAACACTGCCACTCACAAAACTCTAAGCAGAAGGTACATCTTTCATTAAAGGCAACATTTTGATTATCCCTAAATCTATTCTAGCATTTCTAGCAAAGGTTTTGTGTGAAAACTGCTTCTTAACAGTAATTACAAATATCATCAAAAAAGTGCTTTTT
Source organism: Conger conger (assembly GCF_963514075.1). Lineage (NCBI taxonomy): Eukaryota > Metazoa > Chordata > Actinopteri > Anguilliformes > Congridae > Conger > Conger conger. The sequence goes on along the minus strand of NC_083774.1, from coordinate 17,885,329 downwards.
GACATGAAAATATGACAAGTCGAAATCAGTCAGAATGATTTATTAAATGAAAGGGCTTTTTTGGTCATAAAACCAGTTTTGCCAAATCAACATGGACTGGTTCACAGAGAAAATACATGTAGTATTTGCTTACTACAAAAAAACTATTTCCAAGCTGGAAGAAGAAAACTGATCTGATATATTTCTAACAAATTTTGGGACCATTCACACTCAAAATATCAAAATCTATACAGCTCCTTTATATTCAGATTGTGTTTGTTTAGCTTCCTAAATTCAATGGCATTGACAAAGTATTTAGGCTGTAAAAAAACCCCAAATTCTTCACATACAAACAATAATTTGTACAATCACGCATATCTATGCACAATCACAATGATTGTCACACCATCAACCCATCAGCCTAATGTCTTTGAAACATAGTACAATAGTACCTTAAACATGGGGTCTCTATATCTAGTCAGGATTTCTTGGTGGTATGGCCTTTAACTTAAGGCACCATGGTTAAAGTGAGTGACTGACATCCTTATGGTACACACATTTCATACACTCATATAAAACCATGTGCCATATCACAGAGCTGTAATAAATACACCAGCTACAGCTATAACCCATTGGCTCTCTCTGGCCTTATCAAAACTCACATATACATATCGACACAGTCCACAGAGATGATTGGCTGCAACTCACAACCACAGCAAGCTGAAGGCTGCGGGTTTAGTCAGCAGTGTAAAAATACTCTGTAACATGAATATTGAATCTAACAATTCATTGAATGCCTTTTGATACAGAAGGCCTGGTTAATCTGTCATACAAGGCAACTTACTAGGGCAATAAAGTATAAATTGAAATATATACAGCCTTCCTCTCAACCACCTTAAAAAGACCTCTTCAGACATTGAACTGGGCTCAATTTTGTACCATTCACTTAGTTTGGCAGACATGTTTACATCACAATACAAACTGGAGTGACCATCCATTGATTTCACAAGTTCATTGAGAAGTTTCAATTCCAGGATGCGCCCAAAAAAGTCTCATCCATTGGCATTTTTGGACTTTTGGAAAACTACTACAAGACAACTATTACATTGACTACTATATTTTTTTCATAGAAGCATGCAGCATTCCATGATGGATCAGACTGGTTTGTTTGGCCAAACTGGTCACACTGTGGCCCCCACTGGGGGTGTGGTCAACAGTTACTACGTCATCAGGAAGCATGAGATGCCATTCCGGCATGACGGTGTCGGAAATAACTCCCAGGGAAGAGTTAGTGGGCAGAGGCCAGGGGGAGGTCATCCCTGGGAACATGACATGTGACAGTAGCCCTCCTGTCTGAGCTGGGTGGGTCACTGGGGCTCAGGCTGTGCCTCCCTCTCACTCCCCGGCTTGGTGCGGGCGGGGACGTACTCGCTGGCCTGCGTGCTGCTGGAGCTTCCCACACTCGTGTGCCAGTGCCTCACTCCCAGGTACGTGTTGAAGCCATAGACAGCCATCACCAGGAAGCCAAATATCTGCATAGGAAATTACATATAGGACGTAGTCATAAGATCTTATTCATTGGTCATGTTATTCAAAAAGAACATGATTTAAGTCTAAATAACCGAATTAAACATAGAAAAGAATGTGAATAGTAGAAGGAAGGTTGACTGCAATCTCAGTTTATGACAGGAAATGAAAACATGAGCTGACACAAGGGCAAGCAAAATCTGCATGAACGTAGAATTGAATCAACAGCCCCATTCAGAATGCAGAGGCAGAATAGGAGCCCCAATGCCAGAGGAAATCCCTGAATGTGAAATCTGAGGTTCCAGCTGGGAACACATTGTCATGAAGCACAAACCGACAGCAGTACCCCAGGGCTCTCAGCACCATCCTACAGGGATTTAGATTTGAACAGTCACTGCTCGAGAAAGTATGTCTACAGCTTCTTAGTACTTCATACACTTTTTCTATATCAATTCAGGAAAAGGATTAAGTGTAAGTGTCAAATAGGTTTAAAAAACCATGCTCTGCTAGACTAGTGCAAGAGAGAACTATAAAGAAGGTCCTGTGCTGTCCCCAGAGGCAATGATCCTGAACTCCATAGCTCCATGTGAAATGAAATGGCAGGGTAAGTTATGGTTTGCAGACCAGCAGTTTCTGAGATGTCTGGCATAAACAATAGCCTTTTGACAAGGCGGGAATAATTAATGTGAAATGTAAAGTTGAAGAAGTCACATTTAACGCGACTCCCGCAGTCTTTATATACAGTATGTATGCAGCTAGTATACAGATTTCCCATACTTGATATAATCAGTTATTCACACCATTATTACTCATGTCCATCAGATTTTAACCTATATCTGAGATCCAAAAATCCTGATAATTTTACATTCCCCCTTTTGAGCTAGTTTTGAGTAGTTCTGAACAAAAGAGAATCATAGACCATTGTTCCTGACCTCCCTGGCGAACATATTCCCTTGAGGATTTATGACACAGAGGACTTAAAACGCCTCTTGTGAAGCAGGCCGGCAGCCTGTGAGGAAGGACTGAAGAGAGAGGCACTCAAGTCCTGAAACCCTGGAAATAAGGCACTTTAGCAGGCAGTGAAAGTCCACCATCTATGAGACTAGTAGTGTGGTCACAAGTTATGAGGCTGTGACTCAGAGGAAACAGGGGGTGGGCCGTGCTCACCGCAGCAGTTATCTCGGCTCCAGACATGTGGTTCAGCGTGGCCAGCACAACAGAGGCGAGGAGGAAGAAGAAGGCGCTTGCAGCAGTGTTGACCAGGTCCTGCAGAGATAACTGCTGGATAACTTCTTCTGAGCCTCAGATGGCTCATTTGTAAAAGAAAAAAAAATTGCAATAGGGGGACAACAGCAAATTTGACCAAACTGACTCAATGCTTTTACATGTACCTGTATGCACATCATTATTGCATTTTACTGATCAGTCTGTACAGAGCATATTACATCTAGAAACACTGTGAGCACAGACTCCCCAAAAACACTTATATAAGAGAACACAGGATGTCAAACTAAAAGCACAAATAGTTGTGAAGAAGCAAGTTTACATTTGAGATAACATATGGGGTAGTCTCAGAAGCCAGATGGTCAGATCTCTAGGGATCTGAAGCCGAACAGTATGGGAGCTGCACTTACTCTAACATCAATAGGCATGCCAGGGACCTCAGCTTAGACACTGATCAGATTCTCAGAGGCTGGTTCATATAAGTGTGACTTGTCTGATGTAGGCTCTCTCTATTAAACCAGGTCCATGTCTTTTTGTTTATTAAAGCTGCTGGTTTTAATCATTGCCTTACAACTTGGAACGACTGATCAGTCTGAGCATGGTACCGAGTAGATAGGTATAAGCATGGCAGGGAAAGGAAAGGTTCCTCACAATAAGCCATTGCATGAGACCTGAAACATCTAAGAACAGAAGTAAAGACAGAGAACGAGAAATAAATAGCTACAGATGACATGAGCATGGTCAGCATGTGATTGGGTGCGTGTGGTGAGTCATTGTGTACGGTCTCACATGATGCTACCACAATGTTCAGCTCTAAATCGAATGTTGTTCCAGAAGAACATCTTAATGGCCATCTAGTGCATTAAGATGAATGAGCAGGTCCTTCTGACCAGAAAGCAAGCTGTTGCAATCCTGTTCTGTATATCAGGCTTCAATTATTATTAATTTAATTTATTGAATATAATATATATATATATATATATATATATATATATATATATATATATATATATATATATATATATAATAAATATATACTGTATCATAATGGCATGGATGAACAGATTTGCCTCCAGTTCTACTGCCATTACATTATTTATTTCTTAGTACAAAAGTAAAGAACTGAAATGCCACTGCTATGCCTATCTAAGACAGCTATTCTGAATGTCATATCTAAAAACTGCATGAAGCATCTAAAGTAGTCACTTGTGGTTCTGCATTTAAATATAGACCTCATATCACTACTACCTTCAAAAGGCTTACAGGCGCTGCTTCATTCTACTATTATTCTAGTATTCGCCAAGCCACCAAGTGCACAAAAGGTTGGTAGTTTTTCTGAAAAGCTCTGAATTTGAACAAAAGTTGCAAGTGACAAGGATCGGTAAGGGATTTCACTTCAGTGTGGATACATGGATGCGAGAAGAAGCTGTCAGCCAAAGACTTTTTAAAGGCTGGCACAACTCCTTTAAATGACTGTACCAAATGCTTTAATGTGTGTTCATATGCTTTAGACCCGGCACCATTCAGGAATATGTCCATTAATCTGGTCTATTTTTAGTTTAGTTTATTTTTAGCTTTATTTTTTTACATAAGTCTGTGCTTTGAAAAAGTCAAGTTTTATTTTATTTCTGCTCTTGGCCCTCCATAATGCTTATACAGCCATAAACCTAGGGCGGCCTGTCGCGTAGTGGTTAAGGCACATGACTGGGACCTGCAAGGTCAGTGGTTCAGTCGGTGTCGCCACAATAAGATCCGCACAACCGTTGGGCCCTTAGCAAGCCCCTTAACCCTGCATTGCTCCAGGGGAACTGGTCAGCCAGATACCAGTTGACTTGTTGGTTTCTTTGAGACTGGGAGGGGTACAGACCTGCTATGCCTTGATGGACTCTGGCTTTTCACAGCAGTGCAACATTGTGTCTGTTGTTCTTTGAGACACATGGAAGCATATGGCATGAAGAAGTTTACCATGGACAGGTAAAGTGAATAAAGGGGTCAGAAGCTACACTCGGCAAAGCTACTGTAACCTCATTATACCCATGAATATCATCAAAACATCAATCACAATCCTTCAGAACTTGAGACGTCACCATCAGCATTTCTTCAGCCAGATATCAAGGGCCCGTTTACCACAAAATGGTACTTTCTCACCCACCGAGAAAGCAGATCATAATCTTCTCTGTTCCCAGTGCCAAAAACACCACAAACTGGCTAGCAAATCATCATCCAGTCCAGCCACCACAATTACAGAAACTGCTCTGCTATAGGGGTAATGTCAGAAAAGTGCACCAAGCAGCATTCTCCGATTACCCTCAGACTGCCACGTCATATAAAAAATCCCCCACCACAATGGCTGTGGAGTCAGGCGCCTGCGAGCGATCCAAACAGACATCTCCAAGACATGAACATGGTCAAAGAAGCCTCACAATAGGGTCCCCAGTCATGCTGTTCCATTCCAGAAGAAATCAAAAGGCTATATTTCATGTGGGCCAGGGCCCTTGGCTCTGCCTTGCAACACTGGGGTCCCACTTACCGCTGAGTTGGAGAGTGGGTGAGACGGTTGGTCTGTACCTCAGACCAACCACAAACCAAAAATAAATTCTAATTCTCTAATGAGTCATAGCAACAGAATTTCCTCAATCCAATCTTACACATAACACACACACACACACACACAGAAACCTTCAAAACAATGGCTTTTTGAACCTCAAGTAGCTTTCACTGACCAAGGCAAATTCTCAGTGTCTTGCCAATGAAAAATGAATAGTGTGAATCACATTGTTCACATCAACTGTCTGTAGTAGCATACTGTAATTTAAGAGAAAATGTGGACAACAGATGATTTAACCTGCATTGCTTTCATCTTAATCGAGTCCTGTATTTTTCTTCATATTTCTGTTGGTTCTTACAATTATGCTCTGTAAAATATAATGTTTTTTATGTTTCATCGGCAAGTAGCTGTTGCATGTCCTAATAAGTACTAATAAGAATCCATATAAATCCTCACTAAATAAAATAAAATAAATAAATTCCACAAAAAGATGAAATGCATTGCTAGGGGACAATGTGATGAAGTGAGCAGCAGTACGCACGGTGAGACTCCAGTTGATGTGAGGCACTTTGCTGTCGATGCTGAGGCTGAAGACCAGGAGCAGGCCACTGGTGAGGAAGAAAGCACTGCAGCTGACAAACTCAAAGAAGTACACACTTCCACAGGGCAAGCACTGCATGATGCTCTCTATGCAGATGAAGGCAATGAGAGAGAGGACCTATAAGATAAGAACAGGTCACAAAGAGCAATCTTTCAGTGTACAGAACCACAATACACAATACATATCTTATATCCGTCCAAAGTTACACAAAAGCATTTAGCAGATGCTCTTATCCAGAGCGACATACACAGCTTACACCTCACCTAGTATCCATTTATACAGTTGGACATTTACAAAGTGATTCAGGGCACCTCGCTCAATGGTACAAGAACAGTACCCTACATTAGAATCAAACCTGCAGCCGCTGGGTAATCCCAGTTTACGAACATTTATACTCCACTGCCATTTTATCATATTATATTCTTTGTATCATGACAAATGCACTTCACTGAGTGCGATAGTCAAGGAAGCCACATGACATGTACCACCAGCCATAACTGTAGTTTCCATTTGGGATGCGCTTACTTTCATTAACCCGACTTGACAAAACTGACTCAGGACACACACATGTAATTGACCCATAGGCAAAAGATGATTTTTTTATTTATTAGTTTTGCCAGAAGCTCATGTGCTTCATGAAATCATTTATTTATGATATGAAATATTAATTAAAACCACATCCACATACAGTAGCAGAAAATAAACAAAACTGCAGGGTCTGGAGAGGGACAGGAATGAGGAAGGCAAAGGAGAGTGAGATGGGCTAATTGGACTTATTAAAATGGAGATGTTAGATGTTAGATATACTGCAGGCTTGGGTAACAGCAGTAACTGGGTGGGGCAGCAACAAGCTTGCTGGGTCCGCAATTGAATTATCGTCATGTGTCCCATCTCCCCCAGCCTGCTGCTGGCCCCATTCTTCACCTCACAGATCAGGTTCTCTGCCGGTAATAGCCACTTAGAGGCAGACCCCCGCCCCACCATCATCTGCTATAGGAAGACAGATAGGAAGGGGATGACTCTGGCTGCAAGGCTACACCACGCTCAAAGCACAAGCTCCCCTCTTTAACAGGAATGGGTCATCCATTTCATGATTACAATGTCATCCAGATTACATCATATCAATCTCTGCGCACAAATTAAGTAGTTAATCCAAAATCATTGAACCCGAGGGATGATCTGACCGCAAACTCCAAGAAACATGTTTCACAGACTGGCTGCTGTCCACATACAGTCATCTAATTCTTCAGCATATACAGTACAAGATGGAAGGGGCCATCAGCTGATGATGTGGTAAAGTTTACCAAAGAGACTAAAGGCTGTCAGCTGGCCAGGTCATCCTACAATACTGCACCTAGTTCCTGTGCCTGAAGGTCACCCAGCATCCTCAATGCTGGCAAATACAATATAACCACTCTTTTTTTTTGGCCTTTTTTCAGCTTTATTGGACAGTATATAGTATAGAGAGACAGGAAGAATGGGAGCAAGAGAGAGGGGAAGACATGCGACAAATGTCAGACGGTCGGATTCGAACCGCCGACGTCGCGGCTCGCAATGAGCATGCGGTCAGTGCCCTACAGGCTGCACCACCGAGACACCCCAATATAACCACTGTACTAGAACAGGTACAAAGGAGGGTTTATCCACAGAAATGTTTTTAAATGGCCATAAAGAAACCCAAAAATTCCCTGCAATAGCACCAAACTGGATTTATAGAAATCAATACAGAAGTTGTAAGAATTTTCATCTTAACAGTTGGATACATAGAATTTTCATTAAAAATGTTTTTCATAATCTAATGATGTTAGATTATTTGTGTGCATTTCAGTGTCGCTACATGATTTTATAGCTTCAGTAGACAATAGGTACAATTCAACTGTCTGTCCAATAACTAATACAGCCTCATAAACCAGCCTCAAGCTATGGTACAGAGAAACCACATAAAAAGACATTTCTGATACTGCCACTTTAAGTATATTAAATGGCAGCTGTAACTATAATTCAGTAGGATGACAAGATTGTGTTCAAGGAAGAATAGAAAATTGTAGACATACAACCGAGAGCTGTATTTATTGGTTCACACCACAAACCTCCAGACTACACTGGCCTGTCTGGTGATCTGGCCTTCAGCAATGTTTGCCAGTTTTAGTTTCATAAAGGGCAGATGCCATTTCACCCAGATGAATCAGCACCTGGGAGTGTTCACAGGGACTGGGAATGAGTTTAAGGTCAAAGCTTCTAAAAATAGACCTGCGGCTCAAAGGCGCCTTGTCTCCGATACACTCTGAAGTAAGGACACGGATAACCTGTGAATTGCACAGTACAAGAAAACTAAATGATTGTCAACTTGTAGTGGATGATGTAGCAGTGACTCAATCAAAAGTATAGCCTACTATAACCATTCACAAACCATCATGCATGAAGTTTGCTGTGAAAAGACATGGTCTGCAATGGTCAGATTTGTTGTCTACTGGTCCTGCACCATGAGTCTCATTAACTCAAAGGAAAAAGGGGTATGCTGGACTAGATGTTTATGTTGGACCAGATGTCTAGGGCAGCCTGTAGCGTAGTGGTTAAGGTACATGACTGGGACCCGCAAGGTTGGTGGTTCAATTGTCGGTGTACCCACAATAAAATCTGCAGTCATTGGGCCCTTGAGTAAGGCCCTTAACCCTGCATTGCTCCAGGGGAGGATTGTCTCCAGCTTAGTCTAAATCAACTGTACGTCGCTCTGGATAAGAGGATCTGCCAAATGCCATTAATGTAATGTAATATACAGTTGTACAGTTGCACCAGATGTGTCCAACCTGTGTAGGCCACACCAATGGTGCTGAGAGCTATTACTCAATGTGCAATGTCATTGTTGCATAAATTAAATTAAAACATGTGGACCATTTATCTATACTACCTTTTCATCTTAAATAATGCTAAGGACAGGCACATCTAATTTGTTGATTTTGCAATATGGTGGCCATCTTCTCTACTCCACGGAATCTTCTCCCTGTTAAACACAATAGAACTACTCAGAACTTCAACTCGGAGGCCCTTTCAGATCTTTCTGACCTCCATTTCAACCTTTTCCCAAAACAAATATTCCAGAGCACTGTGATAAAGTGAGTACTGACTGTGCATGGTCCAACAGAGCTAAATCCACACTTTCTTATCTCTGCTTGATAAGTGCAGGCTATGTGAGATGGGTCACCACTTTCGCGACTGGAGCGCACATTTACTGCCCAAGAGCAAATACCAAAACACGTGTGACACAACATGGTGGAAAATATCTCTCCTTGAAAACACCTATAATTTGTACAAAACAAGCATACTAAGTGCCTTTTGTGAAGGAATGAACTAATTTCAGTGGTTCCAGTGCATGCCATTTAGAATATTTTTGTTTCTACTGTTTTAGGGTAAACAAGAAAAAGCACTACTTACTGCTCCATCTTCATGGCTGGTAAATTGCCTTAGGGCTGTGTGTGTGTGTGTGTGTGTGTGTGTGTGTGTGTGTGTGTGCATTCATACACCTAACTGTATTCAAACTTCAACTTTTCCTTTAATAGAAAGGTAATACAGGCATGCCATCTCTGAGTCTCAGGTTATTTAACTTCACTTGACTCAACCACTTGGTTCACTTGAACACATGCTTTATTTCTGTGTTTTCCCATTGTATAACACAAAACACACTGTGGAACAGAACAGAAGGACAAAATTCTGTTGGAGCCATGCACTCTGCAGGTGAACCTGGTTTGGACATGACGTTTTTATTTCCTTTTCATTATTTTCCCTCTCAGGTATCTGGTTTAAGTCCCCAGCCCAATGTAAGACTGTCAGTTGCTCCTCTTATAATTTTCGCATACCCCAGAAAACAGCATTACCCTATAGCAAGAAAGCTTCATACTATTTAATGACAACATCAATATACAATATACAACTGCCCACTCAAATGAACATAAAGGGCACATAAAGTAGATGGGCCAATGGAACATTTTATTATTTGCAAATAAAGTAAAATGTCAAGGCAGATTTGCTCAATACACTACTAAGCATTACGATCGCTTATTACAAATGAAAGTATACACGCTGCTGCTATTGCGGAAAAGTCCTTTCAATCAGGCTACGTGCCACCGACTATTGGGTGCCAAGAACCTGTTTAAAATCAATTCCCGATTGTTGCAACCACTGAAAATATTTTGCTTATATATTTAAAATTACTACATAAACTGTGCTGGGAATCATCCACCTCACCACGGTGTCTTTGAGGGAAGAAATACATCCACGTATAAAAAAAAGCGTGAGTTAGTTTCGTTTTCCTCTCGCCATTAGGCTACGTATGTCTGAGAGGATACGTGAAATTGTCAGTTATACAAGAACATGGTCTACGATGTTTGTGGTCCTGTCAAACAACAGTTAATCATGGTTTTGAAAGAACGAATGCTGTTTGGTCCATGTTAGCCAAAACACCAGGTATGTTCACTGGTCCTAAAATTACGTTTGCTGATTGATAGAACTGTGTAGGGCTACACGCGTTACATGCGGAGATTCGTGCCAAGTTAGATGTGTACAGGCCAGCACTTACCACTTCAATGATTTTTAAAATTCCAAAGTTTGATTTCAGATATTCCGAGTCGCATCGGATTCCCCTGAAGACATTTCTTGAAGTAACTGGTTCAGTTGTCGGTTGATATGGGCTACTAGCCCCAGATATCATTGAAGTGTTGGAGGCCACGCCATCCAATCCATCCGCCTCCTCTGTGTTCATCTTCAGGACCAGTGCCGATAAGATGGACTTCTGTAGAGAAAAACTAAACGGACACTCTGCTGGGTACAATCCAGTGTCCAACAGACTAAAACGGCAAAATAGCAGCTCAGCAATGCATCCACGCCAATAAGGCTACTAGTCTACTGTACCGTATTGCATTCGGTACACTCGAAAGAGTGAACATTATCTCAAAGAATGTAAAAAATAAAATGAAAAAATGAATAGGCTACCCACAACCAGCTGTTATTTGTTCATTGTTAACAAATATGCTGTTCTGCGAAAACGAACATTAAATCACTTTGAGCCTACTTTCCTGTAAATAGAAATATCCTGGTTTTACAGAATATCCAAGCATCGCCTTGTGGTGCACGGCAACGCATTGCACTCTGGAGCCGAAATAAACATTTAAAAAAAGCTAATATAGGCTAATAACGTTAGGCTAAAACGAAGTCTTCACGAGAATTTCATATTATGTTCACAGCGCAGGGGGGACCACTCGTCTCTGAAATTCGCCTCTATAAAGTCAACAATATATTTTTATGTGTGGGCTGAGCCTAAAGAAGGAACCGCTCAGTCTAGATCGGAGTTCAGCAGCAGTCACAACAGAGGAGCATCGGCCCAGATTCGTCACGTGTCACAGGTATGCACCAATGACGCCTGGGCAGGTATCCTGCTTTATTATTTTCCTTTCTTTCTCGCTCTCCCATTGGGAGGTAGGATATTGTTTTTTTGTTTTTTTTCTCTCTCAAAACATCTGTTACATCCTTTTCTCACATTATGGCTACAGTATGTTCTACATATGTTTCTATTTTGTGTGCGTTTTACTGCAGCAATATATAATTGACTGAAAATAGCATTTATAACTATAAATGTGTAATACATAAAGAAAAGTCCAGCGGAATAATAATAATCTCGAACTTTCGGATAACAACTGCTGCGCAGTCAAAACAATAACTGTATTACTAATTAGCATGCAACAATAAAATTAACATAGAAGAAGACAATCGGGAAATACAATTCCGGCCCTCTTTTTGGCAAGTTTAGTTTGGTGGCTCAAAGGTGAATGGATGAAAGGTGAGAGCATCACGCTCACCCCTGGGTAGCCCACACACCATGCGTCTCTACAGTGACCTACATAGTATGGGAAGATATACAGTGTCATTTAAAATAAAGTGCACACTTAAGTACCAGACAGATTAGCAATTAGGCAACTTGTCCAAGCAATCGTAGATGTTTGAACAGCTTGACACGTTTTCCCTGCATTGCATCCAAACAATAGTTCTGGATTGAAATGTGCATTTGTGTTGCATTTTATCTGGAAAGATACGTAGCTGTGGAGTTTTTCCAAAAGTACACTTTCAGCAGATTCATTACGAAGAGGAAAAAAAAAAGTCCATTATATCACGGCAAACGGAATCTAAAACAAGTAGTCAAATCTAAAAAATGCGTCACAAAGCAAAACTATCAGGATAGACAGATACTGTACTGTAGAGTACTGTGGGTAGGGGCAGTTTACCCCTTTCAGCTTGGACTTTTGACCAAGCTACATGGAAACTTAAAGCCCAATCCCAATTTCCTGTACAAAGCAGTTGGAGTACAGCAGTGAAAACAAATCAGATCAGTCAGACGACAGTGATAACTGCCGTCCCTCCTAAAAGTATACACCAGTAGAATCATCAAATACATTAATGTCAATAAAAGACAGACATTGGAAATGTGTAAAAAAAATAAAAATAAAGATTTTAAAAAAGGAAACATTTTTCAATGATCGGTCGAGCAGAGAGAGCTTTAGACTAGTCGGACGGAGCTTAATTGGAGCACATTGTATACACACATGCACCCACACACATGCACGCACCTTGCATGCCAAGCTTTTCAGAGGAAGAGACCAAAAAAAAGTTGCAACAAACTTGGATTTATTGTCAGTTACGCTACAAAAAAAAGAGCATACAAAACTCATCTTTGATTACTCAACTCCTGTGAGCATGTCCACCTCTTCCATGTGAGTACTCTCCGGTTTGAACAATGTTGCAGGACTCGGTTCCAGCACTGAACCCTTACAGTAAACAGGGTACCCAATCAGCCACGGTGCACACCATATTGTTCCATATTCATGCTGTAAAGTGAACCTCATTCTGTCGAGTCACCGTGGGATACCAAACAATTAGAGGTAATATTCAAAACAAAAACATTTTCATAATTAAAGCTTTAATGTTAAATTAAAATGATGACCAATACAGTATGAATCAATTGAAGCAATACAGTTTAAGCACACACATACATTTTGTGGATTTACTTGTATCCGTGTGTGCGTGTATACAGACGTGTATATATATGCTTCAGAAAAGACAGCTGGAGTGTTTTATCAGGCCATTTCTTTTAAGATAATGAATTGGTTCCAAATACTGAGGTTGAAACTTTATAGATGCTATGACCAGCAGTGACAAAAATTATAGGTCCAAATGTTTGGTACAGCCTATGCCTTGCCATAAAACACTTTTTACAACTGATGTTCAGGTGGGTTTCCCTAAAAGAAAAAGGTCCCTGCTGCCAGATTGAATAAATCCACCATTTCAATAACCACCAAACATTCTGGAATTATACACCGCAGACATAGTCTAGATTTCCAGACAGGATGCTATCCTATACAGAATATAGTGATTCTGTATCTTTGGTACCAGGTAGTCAGCGTTTTCCTTTTTTCTCAGTTTAATAGCACATGGCTGCTCTATTGTGATAATCGATGATGGCATCATTAAAAATGCAGAATAGGGCCAGCAGGGTGACTCACTTGGCGAGGACGCCACACGAAACATCCCGGATCGAATCTGGAGTGCTGACTGCGACTGATCGCTCAATAGAGTGACACACGACGGACAGTGAGTTGTGTAGGGTTTGGTAGGTTAAGTCCGCATTTCATCACTAGCTAGCCACCCCATGGACTGAATATAAAAAAGAGGCATATGAAAGCTCTTCCACACCTCCTCTCCTTCCACTGTAAACCTTTCTGCGGTCTGCGATGTGAAAAGCATGGGGTTCGCACATGAACGTGGCTGCGGTTGCAGAAAAATGCATATTGCAAATTAGGAAGGGAATTTGATATGTATACCCCACATTGAGACTATACATATAAATTAGTGTCAAAAAAACATGTTTGTTCAATATCAAAATACACTGCAGGTTGACACTAAATATACCCTTTCAAAACAAACCTAAGCGGCATTAATTTAATCAATTTTAGTTCCAAAGAAAAGTATCAACACAAATGTACAGTGAAAATGCAACTGAAGTAACATTTGCCAACATGCAGTAGACTTAGGCAAGGCTGAGATCTGAATAACCACTTCTGAGTGATGATGGGAGATCGAGTGACAGGTGATGAAGCAAAGAAGAATCACTGCATCTGCCCTCAAAAGCAAAGCAAATCAAATCCTAACCAAAACCAGCATTCCACACATAAAAACACTATCCCCCTGTGGGACAGTTCCATGTCAAGTGCATCATTTAGATAGAGGGAATGTTTAATATCAACTGCCGCACACTTTTGCATTAAAAATGGAGAGCTAAAAGCAATTTAATGTTATTTTGGTGATATTTCATCTATGAAAGTCACACAATTATTAAAATAAACCAAAAAAAGCAACTTTTAATTGCCGACTAATGAGATAAATGGAGATTAACTGTGTGTTCAAAAGGGGAACATCTCTTCTAATGTTAAGGGAGCCCCTTGCAGTCAAACACATTTAAAGTGACTCAACTGTTGAAAAAGGCATACTTCCCATTGCTCATTTTGAACAATTTTAATCTTGGCCACAGCAATAAGCAAAATCTCTTCATACAAATAGGCAAAGACCTACAGAATTGTAGTACAAAATATTAAAATATAAATTATTTTTATAACAGAACAAAAAAAAAAAAAAAGTTTTACCATTTTGTACTACAGTGCACTTCTTGTTCTGCAGACAAGCAGCTGTACTATTACACAAACAGTCCACCATGTCAGGCACTTGAAGATAAGGTAGGTCTCACCAGCTCACATACTTGTAGCCAAAAGGAGCAGCCTTAATGCAGCCTTAACTTGACAAAACCAGATGATGCCTTATTTAAGAAATATTTTTACATAATTTTGTTAAAATAAAGGCGTTCTGTACAGAACAACCAGACGTCCATAATGCATTTTACTTATATTTACAGAATCCTGTTTTTTTTGCCAATGTCTTACAGTATATTCTTATGTTCAATGAGCCAATTATTTTCCTTGTCACATTAGTGTCATGACGTCAGTGGGGTTTAACATTAGTCAAGTAGCAAGACACCTTTTCATTTAAAGCATTTTAGTGAGAATGTAAAAAAAACAAAAAGGCTGGATTTATATATAAATACAACAGTATCATGATATATCTACGTTTTTACACACTAGATATTTCTGCAAGTACTTTAAGTTTTCGCCAAATATATTGGTTTCAGGCTGTTTATTTCATTTGCAGCAGCTGTGTTTTTGCTTTCCTTCCACAGGATCCATTGAAGAAGAAGAAGGAAAAAAAAAAAAAAAAAAAAAAAAAACCACAGCACTTTCCTGGTCCATAGGACGTCGGAAAAGGGCGGAAATGCTTCCAGCTGAGAGGTGGAGATTTGGCTACCTTCCAGAAAGTGTAGAGGCCTTACATAATCAGGCATGCCCAGCAGAACACCAAGTCATGCCTCCCCCCCACACGTTCATCTCAACCATGACAAACATATACCTGATGGCAAGTCTCCACATCAGACAGAACAATGGTCTGTGACTGACAGACGTGCATTGGGAATTTGGTCACATATCTTTCTTATATGTGGGAGTGAGAGTGTGTGCATTTCTTTTGTTTTCTTAAACCGTTTAACACAGATGCTGCAGTAGGGGGCATTTACGCCTCGGTCTCCGTCGACGATGTGTTGTTGGGCGTGACCGGGGAATCCGATTTGCGAGTCATGCGGTCCAACTCTGCTTGGACGTCAGTCAAAACCGGCTTCTGCCCTTAAAAAGAACAGAAATAAACAAAGTAATTTCCTGTAGCTTCTGCGGGGGGGGGGTGTCAAAGACCTTCCGGATCCTTCCCTGTTGATGTTATCATCCAGCATGCAATTTCCATGCTTAAGCGCTAGCGGTGGTACAGCCAAACGAATGATACTTTCATGCACAGACATAAAACCGAAAATGCGTGCATACATTTCTAGTTAGTGTCCAACGGTCACTGTTCAGAGATGGATGGGCCTATTTTGCGTAAAGACAATGACAAGTTGTGAGCACAACAAGCACAAGCTGTTATTTCTTTCATAAGGAGAGGAGAAACAGACAAGGAAACATAAGCCCCCTGAATTATTAGGGGTCCACTTCAGGCAGGGCCAGAAATGGAGTAAAAATAGTTCACCAGCTGGTCTATGCGAACTCATTAATTCAGACTGGAGCTCTCGCCTTGTAGCCCAGGCTAGCGTGCTCCACAGGCCTGAGGTTTGGACCTCCAGCCACCAGTGTGGCCTCAAAGAGCATACCTGCTTTCTTGGATGAGCCTTGTACCCCTCCACCTCCTCCTCCTCCTCCACCTCCTCCTCCTCCTCCTCCAGAACTAGGGCTCCCTGGGGACCCTGTCTTTTTACTCAACAGACTGTTAAAGAAGTTGGCCAAGACGCCCTCATTCGCCGCGGCCCCTGAAAGACAAATAAAAGGACGCCTCAGCTTCCGGAATAGAGAAACATAACAGGTGGGTTCGTTCAGGAGATCTACGTTTTATCTACGGTCTATAAGCATTACATTGCTTTGTGAACTGACATATGGTAACCAGGCAAGGGTTGCAGCCGTTACACTTCATTTAAGCCACTTTCAGCAGGACAGCAGACAGCCGGCACGCTAAGCTTAAGAACAAAGAACAATCTAGGACATGAAGGAATCCTTTCTTTTTTGGAGTTGGTCCTACAGCAACCACAGAGTGGCAGTATATAAACAGCAAAAAACTGACTGGTTCCAAGGAGGCGCCTTTGTGCTTTGTCAGACACACTGGCCACATGAGCCCAGTTCCCGAAGTTAAATTCAAAGCATGGGAAACAATATTATGGCCTTGTAATTCTCCCAGCTACCCTCTTAATTAAACACTCAGGTAAGAGCAGTGGAGTCTCTACCTTTCAAGTTGGGGTCTGGTTTTTTGACAGCGGTCATAGGCGAAACGCTAGCAACATTGGAAGGTCGAGGAGATCCAGATGAGGTTCGGGCAGGAGACTCCTAGAACGCAAACAAACAGCGCTTAATCGCACCGTATACCTGCAGGACTATTAGGACTATACACAAAAAAGGATAACAGCTCTACTGCTTTCAGTGCTAATAATCACTGGAATTAATAGTGCATACGAGACATACACTAGTAAAATAATTATGGCAAATGCATAAATGAACTACATTAATGCTACGTACTGCTTAGTGACATACTGGTATTTAATGGCCAAATTGTACAGTTGCCAATATCATTATTGAAACAGTTGATGAAAACTAAGTTGATGCCATGCATTCTCTTCCAAGATACTGAAGGGTAGCTGTTCGTATCAATAAAAGTATTCAATTTTACTTCCCAGGTTATATAGTATGAAGTGTTCTGTCCTATACAACATTGCGTGTTACCTTCAATAAGAGATGACTGAGTAACTGTGCAAGTCAAGACACCTATATATGACAGGCAGGAATCTTCCACTAGGCTGTAACTACAGGCTCCAACAGACCTTGAGCAAAAAGAGTATTGCAGCTGGATGGTGGGAGACGAAGTTTTACTTTAGTAGTTATGCGGTTGTGTCCTTAGTTCTGACAAACATTTGCTCAGTCTCTCTTGAGATGGTACACAGGATAAGTAAATAATGCACCGTGTTGACTGCCAGTAAGCCTGCTCTTTATGCAGAAATAAAGACCTAAAAAATTGGATCAAGTGTGTTTTCCTGACTGGAAACTCTATTACAAGCAAGAGCTGAGTTTTTCTTGAAGGTGTACTCAGTTATACTTACTGTGGCTCTAGTGGGTGTGGCCGGTTGCTTGGCTAACAACGACTAGGAGAGAATATGTTCAAGGGAGAAACATTAGGACTCAATAGCAGATAATCATGACCAATATGACCAAGATGTTGCTAAGCTAAAGTACCCATAAGAGCTCCAGCAGGACCTGGCAGCCTTGTGTAAAAAAAGCTCTGAATCCGGAAATAATAAAGCCAATAAGGATGAAAACAAGAACTCGCCACCTACAGTTTGTTTGCTGGGAATTGTATTTGGTTTATTTCGATTTTATAAGAATCATCTCTTACCTGTTGCTTCATGAGGAAGACCTGCTCGTCCTCTGCATTCACTTCCTTATCATGAACCAGCTGCATTCACAGAGCAAAAGAAACCGAGACAGAGAGAGAAAACAGTAGAAGACATTTAGAATCGGTAAGTAGCAGAGCAGCAATGCATACCTTTTATATAGCGACAACATTCCTCACCTTTCTTACAGGAGGCATCATGATAAAGTCCTCGAAAGGATCCTCAGCTTTAACCGTTAGGAAGTTTTCATGCAAGATTGAGATTTTCTTCTCGTTGTCCCAACCAGATGGTCTGTGGGAGAATGGTTTCATAAACGTACAATAAGCCATCAGATTTTAATATCTGCAGAGCACACACTGAAATCTCATGAGGTTCATCATCTCACAAGCTTGAAACCGGTTATGTTCGGACCTAAAAGACAACACCATGGATACCATTTGTTAACATCGACTTACAAGGAGATGTGCAAAGCAGAGTATGAAGAGTTGATACTTGCGATTGCGATCACTGAGTTCAGGACCAAAACAGACAGAACCCAGGCCGCAAATAGGCTGTGAATTTGATAAGAGCAGGACTAATTTCAAACACCGATTTCCAAAAACGGATGGCCAGGCAACTACTTACATGAAAACAGCATCTTTCTCCACCACTAAGGCAGGTGTGGTGAGCTGGAAGCCATACATTTTGTGCAGTATGTATTTATACATGAGGTCCAGGTTTTTCTCCTCTTTCACAGAGGTGTACATTAAGGCAGCTCCATCTGTAGGGTGGGGTTAAGGGAAATGAAGGCACAGGTATCTATGTGCACCTACGCACCTCACTGAGGTTGTCGATGCAGGAGCAGATATGGTAGGGCTTTAATGGGTCTTCTTTTTTACCCATTACAGTCTCACCATGTCTGTGCCTATATCTCCGTCCCAGCCTCTGACACGCAGGGAGCGGAAGGATACATTGTAAGCCAAAGCGTCGGATGTGGGACTGGATGAAGTCAAAGTGTTCCTCTTTGTAGTCCTGTTCCTTCTCCAAGGCGCTGACTGCGTCACACTGGCAAAAGAGAAAAGGGAAAGCGCCATTAGAAATAAATACATTTTTAAAAAATAAATTTGCTTTATTAGGTTTATAAATATCCATAGCATATACACACACAGACAAAATAATGTTATTCAATAGAATAATAAATAAATAACAGTGGTAGACTAATAAACTACAGCATTACAGATACAATTTGGAAAGGAATCTAAGAAAATATCATACACAAATGTGAAGAAATATAATAATTCGAAGTGTGAGGTTGAACATGCTCCATTACTCCAGGAAAGAGCCGTTAAACCTGGATAGCACCGGGACAGTCACACATAAGTGCACTTCAACACAACAACCACAAGGTGGGACCTGACAACACAGAGCACAGATCTGACTAGACCCTGTATGAAACAGCGGTAGGCCAGACCCTTCCAGGAACAAAAAATATATATACATTATTATTATTATTATTATTATTATTATAATTATTATTATATATATTTTTTTAAACAGCTATAGCATGTCACCCAACTGAATACACAATGCTGTAAAGCCTTTAATGCTTATTTGATCTGTTTTGCTTATTTTATTTGCATCAAGGTATTCTAATAATACAACCACTACACAATCTGCAGACGTCTGCGGCATTATTCTGATAATGTACAAGCAGTGCCGCTCAGACAACCTGTGAATGTGCAATTCAGAGAAAGCAGAACCAATTCAAAAGCAAGCAGTTTCTCCACAATCACACACATGCAGGGAACACATCCCCTGACAAAAAGAGCTTACAGGGAGAATGCACTTCAAAGCCACCGAAGCACATTTCTCTCTTACGTTTTCAGGCATTTTACAGCCATTCTTATCTAGAACGACTAACAGAGCGCATATTCTGCACAGTCAGGTCAACAAGCCCGTAAAGTGTACAACAGCGGTGCTATTTGAGAATGAAAGCTACATCCTGAGGAGCTAGCCCAGGTCACTATACAATGCTTTATGCTGTGGGGCTGCTCTTGAGATGCAGCATTTGCACACAGATGGATTCCTGATGCAGGTAAAGCATTTCACTCATATAAAGCATTTTCACTCATGGGAAGGACTACTCTTCGCCGTGCAGTAGAAGAAAGCGCTGAGCCCATGTCACACAAAGCACGTGAGGGCGCCGGTGCTGTTTTTCACGAGCGCACTGCGGCAGTTTGAAGGGCTCAGGGCAGCTCCATAATGAGGGCTATTCATGGCTTCTGAGCGCTGCCTCCCGGGCATAGCACAAGGCCAGGGATGATCAGGCACCGAGCAAGAAGAGGCTCCGGAAGACTGCGCTCCCTGTGTCACCCCGGACCTAAAGCACGCCTCCCATTCCATTAGTCATGGCATTTGACAGACGCTCTTATCCAGAGCGACATAAAGTTGACTAGACTAAGCAGGAGACAATTCTCCCTTGGAGCAATGCAGGGTTAAGGGCCTTGCTCAAGGGCCCAACGGCCGTGCAGATCTTATTGTGGCTACACCAGGATTCGAATCACCGACCTTGCGGGTCCCAGTCATGTATCTTAACCACTACGCTAACAGGCCGCTCCCACAATCACCATCACGAGTCACGGTATTACCGCAACCTGTGTCGACTACAAGCATACAGCCCCAGTTAGAGACCAGCTGGCTGAGGAGGGAGGAGACCCCACTCACCTTTGTGCATACTATTAGCACAGGAATGCCCAGGTTGTGCGTGAGAACGTTTTCACCCAGCGGGAGCAGCACGCCCTCGTCCTCTGCCCCGCCGGCTGCTGTCCGTCTCTGGGGAGAGGCTGGGATCGCCTCCTCTGGCTCGGTGTACTCCTGGAAGCTCTTCACCACTGGGGAGCAGATAGAGAGAACCATTATTAATACACAGCCAGGCCTCCACGTTAAGGATTCTTTTTCTACTGGACAGGGTTCCGGCTTGCCCCAACAAATATAACCACACTCAGGAGATTATACATTTGCATTAAAAAAAAAAAAAATCTTCCAATTTCCAGTATGTTTCCATCACCATTTCCAAGATGATAACAAGATCTTTCTTTGACCCAGATAAGATTGACTTATTTAGGCTACTGGCCAAACTGGGAAAATGACAGGTCAATCAACTGGCCTGAACCAATCTCTTGGTGGCCCCAAGCCAATGAGCCCTCCTTATGGTTGAACCTGGACAGCCAAACAGTACTACAGTTCTCATTACAGCACCAACTGGGAAGAGCATGGAAATAGTCCCCTAAATTCAATGGCAACTGCAAATCAGAAACGGTAAACGGTTAACCATTTCAACAAAAAAGGTCATTTTAAATTTAATAGGAATGGGGTATGTTATGGAACACCACACAACTGGAATTGTTTTAGATATTCTTGAAAAATGTCTGATGATTGTGGTTCAAGATCAAAGAATGTTGTCCAGGTTCAGAAAATGTCAACAGGTGGCCTGAGAAGAAAAACATGCACACATAATCAGCTTAATCTGATCCTTTCACAGAACTTGCACAGCCACTATAGTCACTTTTCCAGATTTCAAACAAAAGAGGCCAGGTGCTTTTGTGAGACGTGTAATGTAATGCAATCTCAGAGCTGAAAACTGACGGCCTGGCTTACTTAAATCATAACGCTCTTGGAAAACATTTGTCAAAACCAGAGGGCCTCTCTAAATCAGACAAAAGGAGAAGTGAAAATGTCAACATGCCTTTCCTGCCAGTGCAGTCTCACAGTTATGTCCCTAGGCAGAGTCATGAATTCAGCTTCAGTTACTTTTCATACACCAACATCTTCTAGCCAATCACAAGAGAGTACACGCCTGATTAATTGACCAATTATAGCGGGTGCACAGGCAAACGGTCAGGCCCACAGAAGGCCTGAGGTGATGGGAGTGGAGCTGTCAGCCCTCCTGACTCATTCCATTCACAGTGATTAAATTGGACTGGTTCTGCATTTCCAATAAAAACAGGGGACATGGCATAGCTATTGTCTGTGTATTCCTCTTCAGATGGTTTTGAGGGAAGAAGAGATTTTATAGTATCCTCCTGAACCGTGACCTGCTCTATCAAAATCAGTCGCACTGACCCTGAAACTACTCGAAAGAGGAGAATGTAAGCTTTCTAACGATACCAAAGTTCTCTCTCTACTCCAGAGAAGGGAGTTGTATCTTGCATTTTCAGTGCCACCAAAACATATCATTTCAAAGTTTGGGTCGGGACACTACAGACACAGGGCTAACGAAACTCCGGGGCTAGAACATCATCTTATCTCTAAACCCTTTAAAACTATATATTTTTACTCTGAACATTTACTCTTGAGACTTGACATTAAGACATACAGACCATGAAAGCAAATACATTAACATGTAGCCATGAACACAGCTGATTTGTGTCGTTTGTGACTGGCAAACGGCAACAAGCTGGAAAGCCTCAAAACAATTCACAACTGCTATGGTGTTACTTTCACTACTTTCACATTAAAAAGCTAAAAAACTATATTTTTACTGAGAAGACATGCAGATTATGAAAGCCAAGATATTGCTCTACAAAATGAAGATGAAAGCCAAAAAAAAAAAAAAACAATTTACATAAAAATGGATTTATGTGAAATTGGCCGTTGCGATTTAAGATTATGATGGAACGGGTCGCAAAATTAGCATGAGGCTGGTTAACAACAGAGGTTAAGGTTGGCACAAGGTTCCCACAACTAAGGCGGCCATCTCATCTATCTCATCTACTAGCACTACTAGGCTAACCCTGAAATAGAGCATGGTACAGTTAATCAGTCTACCCAGTAGATTAACACAGCACATCCCAAACGGGCCAAAGCCTGGTGGGGAATTTTGTCTGACAATTTTACTGGATAAGACAACATGACTTATTAATACAGGGTTTCCACATGGCACTGTCATTGTTCCCACTTGTCATTGTTGAACTTCCTCAGAAATCTGGAGAATAGTAAAAATATATGGGGAGGAAGGGGGCTGCCCCAGCCCTTCCTCTGGGGATATCTGTGCATTGTATACTGTGTGGGCACGTACATGGATAGGAAATGCTGAGCTACACTAATCTACACTGGCTGAAGCAACCGGGGGCAGACGATCCTTTAGTTCAAAGGTTAAAAACAAAAAAGACGCAAACAAGAAAGTAGGCAAAGGATCAAACATGCCATAAAATCCCAAGAACTAGTGATATTTTTCAACGGAGAGAGAATGTGCATAATTATGAATCTGATAAACAAAATGGATCCATTAACAGTGCACCAATTTTATATAGTTGCTCAAGGTCCCAACATGCAGTTACCATTGTAATTCTAAGTATGCTCTTCTTGAATTAATGCTTGATTGTGTTAAATCTAACAGTAAACTTATGTTATTTGCCAACAGGTCCCAAATTATTTTACGGCCACAGGCAGATAAGGGATAACTAAAGGAGCCAATAATCTTCTAGCCTCCACCATACTCCATACGATTAATTCCCCATGGTGGATGTTCTTATATTGGGTGAATAACTAAGCTTACATTTTTTGACATGATCCTCTTAATCTACTTATTCTTTAGTGCAGCATTTTCAAATATGCATCTCCCTTGAAAGAAAAACAGAACACAGTAACATACAGGTGAAAACCTAGCTATAGATAAGGGCAAGACCATTACAAGCACTTAACCGGATTTGCTTATACACGTAGTTATATAAATGGACTGTAAAAGAATGCGAGCTATGCAAGCCAGTCAGGATAAGACCATCGGCTAAATGCCTAGCATGTAAATGTAAGCAAATAAATTCGCTCAGTTCACATTTGTCCAGTAAGAGCTCCAGGCCTGCCTCCCGGGAGTCTCAAGAGGCCACATTTCAGCAGCATGAGAAAACCCTGCCCACTGCATAACTCCACCTCCCGCGTCTCCGCAGAAAGACCATGATGCAACGGCCTGCAACAACGACTGGGCACCGGCCTCGGTCTCATCATTCCCGCATGCAGAGTGACATCACCGCCAGACCCCTGCCTTCCCAGCCAGATGTGAACCGCAAGCCACTGTTTAGAGCCTTTCAATAAGATTAGCAGCAGTGCTCATTATCGAATTCGGCGGCTGCGTTTCAATGGGTGCGTTTTCATCAACATGAGCCAGAAAGACCAGTGGCTGTGTATTCCCTGATGCCTCATGATAGTCGTGACACTTTCCCGTCAATTTTCATAAAGCGGCTACAGTGCTTTTTGATGGAGTAATGGATTAGACTAAATCACCCGTTCCGGGGTTTCAAACAGGCCTCCAGATCTCATTAAAAGCCAAAGCCCTACATCACCTGACCTATGCTGCCCTGACTACTTTGCCAAATAACATTCGTGAGTCACTACTTCTGCAAACCATATACCACTCCACGGCACCCAGCAACCGATTCAGCTTAAGAACAATAATGCCCAAGTCCACCAAGCCAACTTATTCTGGTGTGAAACTAGAACTAGTTACACAACGTATACTCAAACAGCCTTTGATTTTTCATTGTTAAAATAAAACCATCTGTTGTGATTTGGTAGGCTATCTTCGTCGTTCCAACCCATATTTCCCTAGAGGAACAAATTCAGGGCTTCTGTAAGCAATACTTTCAGACTCCCTTTTGCACAAAATGTCCGCAGGCTGATATTTTACAAGCACTCAAATTCAGAGCACAAACGCCCAGTTCATAAAACATGCAGTTATTTTCCATATTAATCCGAGGAACAATAAGGCATTTACCGCAAGAGACTGAGTCGGACTGCACTCATCTACACTATTCTCAGTTTCTGGACACTGCACAGCTGATGATGGCTTGAAGGTGCCTCAAACTGCATACCACTGTGGATCACAGTCCAAATGAAAAAGGCCAATGAAAAATTGTCTTTTTTAACATTTTTTTTAAAAACATTTTTATATGACTAGGAAGGTAAATTGACAATTAAATTCTTATTTCTTGTGACAACCTGGGGAATCAAAGTAAGTAGTACACACAAGTGATTACATAACCTATAGTATTGCGCAATATGATTTATGTGGCCAGATGTGGAGCAGAGCCAGCTTCCTGTGAGAATTTGAATAGTATTCCAGGATGATCCCTTCCTTATCTAAAAGTGCCCTGGGAGCTTTTAAAAGATCCCAGAAGTAAGCCAGGATCTTCAGGTTATGGTCTCAGCCGAAAGACACCGACAGCACTGCACCCAGTCACTACACTGGGTTTTTTTTTACATTTTCAAAAAATCTGTTACATAACCATCAGTAGTTCACCAAGATCTCAAACAGCCGCGGTTACCCCTGACAAGTCAAGTGCGAGACCAACATAATGAAGACAATGGATCCCAAAAGAACATCTTGGCTAGTTTACAAAAAAACATTAAAGGCATACTATTGCAGTATTATCACCTTCAAAATATTAGAAAACAAACATGCTCAGTCATTACTATGATACACCGACAACCTGTGTCTGTGTTCACTTCTGTCCAACATCTTGCTTGTCTACTTGTATGCTAAAATTCCTCGGGCTGCTTCAAGGCGTGGACCTTTAATATTTTTCTCCTGTATCTGCAAAACATGTGTCTAATATACTGAACACATACACTCTATGATCCGACAGAAGGAGGACAAGAGGAGACGTGTATGGCTTGGCTACTACAGTGGTGAGCTGGGTTTGCGAGAGATTAGCCTTGGTGGTAAGCAAGTGGCTGGCTTGCATTTGGTAACATTATAGTATGTAGCTGCCGTTATTAGCTAGCCTACTAAATTCAGTTTACGTTCACACGTCAGCTGGCAGGCCAAGATAGCTAGGTCCCACTGCACAGCACTACTGCTTATATTTTCAGGAGATTTTACCAGCTCCTGGGCAGTGAGCTCATGCCTAGCCTCCCAGAATTTCAGAAGACTTCAGATGCCTGATAAAAATAAAAGCACAATGAAGTCATGCGTTTGAGAGTATGTGTGCTTGTTACAGAATTGTGCTTCATTCCAGGCAGGCTAGAGGCAACCACTAACAACTAACACCACTAACAACATTTAGCTAAATGCAAACACGAGTAAAGTCAGTTAAAAAGCTAGCTAAATGACTTGTGTGGAAATCGACGAGTAAAGCATTACATTACATTACATTATTGGCATTTGGCAGACGCTCTTATCCAGAGCGACGTACAACAAAGTGCATACCCATAACCAGGGATAAGTTCGCTGAAAGACCCTAGAGGTAAGTACAATTTCAACTGCTACCTGTACAACAAAGATAAAGCAGATGTTTTACAAATCATATTAGAGCACACTTAATATGCCCATTGCCATCACACGGTAAATTTGTCTGCAATGGCCAGAATGATCTTGGGAGTCAGTGGGTGGGGTTGAGAATGGGAGCATAGACGTTTATGTAAACAAAGGGCTGCATAAAGGCCTGCATAGTATCATGGATTTGACCATGTAGACATGCATAACATAAACCTATACAGGGAAACCTTAGGCAGACAAAACCATTTTCAAAGATGTCTATTCGGAAGGGGACTGAACATAATTAATATATCTTGTTAATTATATATTGTATTAATTCATAGGAATATTCAACCACGAGGTCAGCAACTATCCATCTGGTGACCTATATCCAAGGACCCAAGGAATCAAAAAGAAAAAGAAAACTGATGAGAGGACCAGACAATACAGGCCGAGTCCAAAGTCATAGGTTTGAACCTTGGATATGTCATCAGTCAAATATGACCTTATCCCAGGAAGGTGAGGGTGGGTTTCATGTAAAGATGGATTCTTTGGGTTGGCATGATATTATTCCAGACTGAACTCACTTGTCTGCTCCATCTCCCTCATTTCCTCAGGTGGAATCCTCAGCCTGTCAATGTGGTCTCGCAGGACTCTGGCCCACTTCTGCAAGGACTCCACGATGGACCACGGCCGGGACATGTCCACAACTAACACAGCAAGCGTGTCCCGCACCGTGTCCGCTGTGACGGCAAATTTCAGCAGTCCTTTGTGGTACAGGTCTCCATCCAAGATCCACACGTTGCAGCGCGTCAGGTCTGGGAGGAGAGTACACAGTTTCCTTACACATGCAAACAAACTTTGGTCGGCAGCTCAATGTACAGGCAACAGCTGTGGCCTGGTGATGTAAATCCCCACTAGCGCAATAAAGCCAATCTGGAACTTCACTACTCCAGTCAATACCCACCAAAGTAAAACAGTCTCTGAATACATGCCAGTTCAATACGATGTAGAAAATATTTAACTTTTTTTCTTTTTAACAAAATAATTGCCATAAACCCATGATCTTTCCCCCAGGCATTAACAGTGGAGCTGCTGTGCCTGAATTCACAAGTACCTCGGCAAACAGATAAAAACAAATAAAACCTCAGACTCAACCTCCATAACCTTATGCTGAAGCATTCAATAAATGTGTGCCGTTTAAACAAATTGGCATTGTGTTGTCATGTTTTAACAAGATCAGGTCTAGGCTATACTAAATGACATGGCCACCGCTTATCCTTTGAGGCCATTAACTGTTTTACTGTTTTCGGAAACCCTGAACAAAATATTACTTAAGTCACACTGTTGCTTTTTTTTTCTTCTTAAGCTGACGCATGCTTTAAATGAGACAAGCAAAAGCCTTAGCTTACCATCTCTGTCTTCATCATGGACACTCAAGTACAGATATTCCAGCCCTCTACCCTTCTTGTTATGCTCAGCTCCTTGAAGTTTTGCCATAAGTGTGGTCTTTCCTGATCCATCCTCTCCTGACGGATCAGAATACAACAGATAGTACTTTTTCAATAAAAGGCTTGACATTTTTAAAGACACTTTGTCACGCTTTAGCATAACGCTAAAAGAAAGAAGTTAGATATCTGTATAAATATACACAAGTAAAGGAACATTTAAACAAATTGGTAATTATCTTAATTGAAAAGCAATCTTACACT
This sequence comes from Conger conger, assembly GCF_963514075.1. Classification (NCBI taxonomy): domain Eukaryota; kingdom Metazoa; phylum Chordata; class Actinopteri; order Anguilliformes; family Congridae; genus Conger; species Conger conger. The sequence goes on along the minus strand of NC_083774.1, from coordinate 17,857,444 downwards.
ATCAGTTTGACTTACCCAAAACCAAAATATTTTTTCCAGAAGGTAATTTGGAACTGGACCGGGTTGACACTTCGCTGAGAATTGATGACCTGAAAAATTCAATAGAAAAATGTAACCATGGCAATGGTAGGCCTAGTTACACAGTTGGATAACTATAATTTAGCTAGCTAGCTCAATATCCATCTACAACGGCAAGATTGAATTATGAACTGGGGAGCGAGCTTAAATAAGACTGAAAGAAAATAACCGGCTCATTTTCAGACCCCGTATCTCAATCTCCAGATACATCAGCCCATTATCAAAACGTGTTTGAAACTTTATGTGTTGTAGCTATGCAGTTAGCTGCATAACAAATCACTGAGCAACCGGTGGAAGCGCTTTGTCTGCTAACCAGTAGCGAGCGATAGCGGTATTTTGAAGATGTCCCGGTCGGTAGTTAAGATGCATAAGAGAGTGACAAATCAGGAATATTTAAACAACCAAAATAAGTCTTGGAATTAATACGGGGAAATCCTGAGGTGATTTCTTGGACTTGCCATAAGTTCTGTCCTTCTTCGTCTTCGTTGCCGTTTTCCAGGGTGTCACCAGCCCCGGCTGCGCCCAACAGCCTCTTCTCCAGCACGGGAGCCATCTTGTTTCTGCAGCCACAAAAAGAGGCATCACTTGGGAGTTTGAGGACCCTAGCGTAATTTACATCTGCACTAGTCCCCTCCCTCCAGTTACGAGCATGTGGAATATGATCGATATTTTTGGTGCTTATTTATCATGCCTTTAAAATGCATCAAGATTATACTACGGTGAAATTAAAAATATACTATATTGTCAGGCAATTAAACAGGCAGCTGAAGCGCGCCGTTTTTCGAAGAATGATGTCATTATGCATGTGCAATGCATGGGCCGACCACTGTACGCGCAGTGAGCCAAGCCACATGGAGGGAGCAACCCTGACTTTGGAACACAAAGGACACCTAGCGTTACAATTAAATATTGCATTATAGAAAAATATTAGGGATGATAGCCGCCCTGTTTCCAATGCAAAAGCGTACCAGTAGTTATCTCATGAAATATGTATATTAATAAAAAGGAATATTAATATTATTGCAATAATGAATCATGAACAATTGTGAACCTTTAATGAAATGTACTATTTTCAGCATATGAGGTGTGTCAAAAAATAAATGAGACAGAGGCTGCTGATTATGCAACTCAGTAGCTTCAAACGACAGTGAATCTGGAGCAAAGGACTGATATCAAGTTTGCTAAACTGGGGAAAAATCTTGCAGAGATCCTTTCCATGCAGGAAGGAGTGTACGGGGAGCAGACAATGTCCCATGCACGTGTCTTTGATTGGCACAAGCAGTTCACCGAGGGGTGGGTCTTATGGTCCTTGGAGAGCAACTTGGGCACCATCTTTGCACACAACTTCCACATGCCCAAATTGTCCACCAAGATATCCTCATAGGCTTTTTATTTAAACCCAATTCCTCAGCAATCATTCTGATTGTCAATCTGTGATCTAACCGCACTAGTTCATTGGCCCTCAGGATTTTGGCACCAGATCTTGTTGTTCAGGGTCGTCCAGATTTTGGTTCATCCGCCACGTTGTCCCTCCCCACACTGAACTGCTTGTGCCACTCAAAGACACGGCACTGGACATTGTCTGCTCCCCGTACGTTTCTTTCAGCATGACAAAGGTCTCTGTGTGATTCTTTCACAGTTTAGCAAAGAACTTGATGTTAGCTCCAGATTTATAATCTTACAGAGTGCACTTCACAAGAGTTAGAAACCCAACAGTAACAACAAGAAAAAAAAAGTTAAAATAACAGCAAATGGGCTTACTGTTGGCTATATGGTGTTTAGATGTTGCGCAACTCTATAATGTAATTCATTAGTCTGAGGCTGCTGAGTCTCGTAATCAGCATTCTGTTTTGTGTGGGGCAAAATTGGCTCAGGAGGTAAGAGCAGTCATCTGGCAGTCGGAGGCTTGCTGGTTCGATCCCATCCTGGGTGTGTTGAAGTGTCCCTAAGCAAGACACCTAACCCCAAATTGCTCCTGATGAGCTGGTTGGTGCCTTGCATGGCAGCAACCAGCCGTTCGTTGCCGTTGGCGTATAAGTTTGTGTATGAATGGGTGAATGTACAGTGCTTTGGATAAAGGCGCTATATAAATACCAACAATTTACCAAAAAATGTTTTGGCCACACCTCTTATATTATGCCATTGAAGAATGCAAAGACAGAAATGTGAGGAGAAGGGCCCTATAAGAAACATGACTGTCATAAAATATTCACAGTTTATTTCAGCAGCAGGGTGCTATGGTTGAGAAAAAATAGAGACAGAGAAAGAGAATTATCAAGATATGTAACTATTTGCATGCTATAAAATGAAGATCTCAAGAAATATTTTAATCTCTTGAAGAGGGGATTTCAACCTTCCCAAAATAAACACCATGTGGTTCAGAACCTAGGATTTCACACCTTTATGCAGCACCCAGTAAAGGTTCTGGTTATGGAGTAGTACACAGAAGTGTGTCTGCAATGTGATGTCATTATATTTTGAAATGCTACAAGACATGTATTTGCTTTGATATTTTACATTTAGATTTGTTTACCTCGAACCCATTGGTAAAATCTTTTTTTGTTATTATGAGGGATGATCATGTTAACTGCTGCAGGCTGAAGTAGTTAACTTTTCTTGTTGGTGATAAGTGTGGCGGACCACACGTATGGCACTCCTTGCCTGGTTAAGAGCTAAAGATAGGCCGCCTCCACTCTGTCTTGCATGTGAACCACTAAAACATAGGTTTGATTATGTGACTTTCACATGAGTTAGAGTTGTGTCCTTGTTTCCTTCCACTCCTTAAGGTTAATTGCATTCATTATAAAAGGCTGGTTTTGATTTCCCTCAGCAACGTGCCCATGAGTGGGGGTAAAACATTTTTTATAAATGCCTTAATGTAAGGTCTTCTGTTTATGCATAAAATGTAGATGTGTCCATATAATTGTAGAAATGGATAGACTTTGGAATGTGTTTTAAATCTGTCTTGCTGACCAATATAGATCTCAACATTGCAACTGTCAAAACAGAGCAGTTGATGAAAAAGTAAACAATGATGCTTTGGAATCCCATAAATAATTTTAAGGCCATTCAATGAAAACATTGCCAACATTTTTGGTATTCCTATGAAACCATACAGCCAATTCCTCCTTGTGCAAACACTGCCCAGTTTCTTCCTTCATACCACATCACCTGTCAAAGGTGTATTAATTCGTAAATATAAAAGTTTCAAATTGATTATTAATTAAATTGTTGATTTACTGTTCAAATGCCCTCATGCCAAGTTGAATGTATTTATGTAGTCCCTTCATTCAAAGTTTACAAAGTGTCTGTTTTAATTAAATATTTATTTCTTCCATGTCCTTTCATATCTTTTTTATCTACTGAAGGGCCTTTTTTGGTATTTTTGGTAACTATTGTGTTATGAAAAGTCCAAACATGTTCTTGCTTTCAACACTGTTGCATATACACGAAAGCATGTGCTAAAGAATTACATTCAGAGCGGCCTTGGATGTCCTTTATGTTCATGTATGGTCATTCTGTCAAAATTGTGATTGATTACTGTTGTAACCATGCTATTGTTAATCACTATTTCTCACAAATGAGCAGAGTGAAATGTAACCATCAGCGTAATAAAGTTATTGAATGCACAGTAAGTTTTTCTGTTACTCAGAGTCAATACAGTACAGATGGAGTCTATGATTATCAATGCGACTAATGTTTGATATACCTGTACTTGTTCACATTTATATGCCAGAAATTTTTAAAGGTTGAAAAAAAAAAAAATCTCTGCAAATACTTCAATACGTGTATCATTATTAAAGCTGGATAGACACTGTTACACATTTTTATCATGCCAGAAAAGGGGGAAAAAATAGACAATGGACAAACAATGGACAAGAGAAGAAATGCCACTTTTGTTTGAATAGAGATCATAATTAGTGTTGGGATTACTGACAGACACTTTGCCACACCTGCCCCTAAGAGTTTGGGGGAAAGGGGGGTGGGGTGGGGGAAGACAGCTGAGGTACCCGCCCCTCCACCCCTCATACAACAATTCCCCAAAGCTCCTCCATATGGCCTTGGGTTGCTATGGCTACAGACTTAAGATGGATGGCAGGGGTGCTCTGGGGAGTTTTAGCATGCCGAAACTCTGAGTCACACAAACAAGCATGAAACTTAACCGGCCAGCACTCGGCCTGTGCCTGTGGAACTCCGCTGGAAGTGAAAAGCCAAACAATTACAAATGTGAGTGCAGAAAGGGAAAAAGACATCGTTGCCTGCTCCCCTGAAGCACGAGGAGGTCAAATGCCAAATGTAAAGCATACACTGAGCCAAATGCAGAACAGGCTTTCTGCTCGTGGTTGCATACTGGAAATCTACAGCCCTATTCAGTTGCATACTACTTCATGTTTAAGGGAAATTAGCACAGTTGGGCATTTCTCAGATTCTTCAAGGTGTAGCTTTCAACTGTTGCCCTGCTCACTGGCATACAGTACATGTGATGTGACCATCTAAGTGGATAAGAGTAAAGAGTTCCATTGGAGATCCACCTCTGATTAGCATGGTCATGTTTTGGCTATCATATGTTCCTTTCAGCTGTGTAAGATTAGAGAGGATCAGTTCACTCTCCATTTCTGTTTCTGGCAGTATCAGACAGTAGGTCTCATTTAACCAAGGTGCAATTTGTTAAAAGGCCTTTTAGAGTTTCCATGTGGGAGGTTTTCATTTTAAAACAGAATCTGTTGCAGAATCTGTTTTCATATGTGGAATTATGGATGCTTTCTGTTACGTTCTTTTAGGCATCATTGAAAACACAGCGATTGTAAACTTGCGTTATGCAGGTTGCAGTCTGAAGAGATTGTAACTACATTCCATTGACACTAGGGGGTACTCACCTCAAAGTAAAAGAATACATCACTAATGTTGCTTTTTTACCTTTAGCATAGATATATATTCCTACAAAAGGTACAGTGAGCAACCCATAATAGCATGTAATTACGAAAAGTCAGCCTGTAGCCAGAAATAATCTAATACATCTTCATTTAAGCTTGTTCATATAAATCTTGAAATACTTACACAGATGGTCCATACCAACAATAATTGAGACGTGACATCTTTAAAGAAAGATTGATTTTATGTTCATTTTTTACTGTTAAATGACGAAAAAGGAAAGGGACCCTGTGAAAAAGTTTGGGAACCCTTATGGATTATTCTTTGGTGATGATTACTAAGGCCCAGACCCAGGTGATTTACTTGTTAGGGCTTGCAGTGGCTGTTCTGTCTGGTGTTAACAACCATGGGTTCCTCTAGACAGTTGTCCAAGGATTTCAGAATGAAGATGGTTCATTTCCACCAAGAAGGAGAAGGCTACAAAAACTCTCTCAATGTTTCAAACAACCTATTTCCAAGACATATTGTGCGAGTGGAAGGAAGTGGAAGGATGAATGGATTCCAGCAAATATCAAAAAATTCTAGAGGCTAATGTTCAAAGGTCAGTCCAGACATTGAACTTGAAGAGAGGTTGGGTATTCCAGCAAGAGAATGAGCCAAAGCATACCTCAAAATCAACCATGAAGTACCTCCAGGAAAGACGGACATTGGTTTTGGAATGACCACCACAGTGCTCAGACATATTATTGAAAATATCTGGAGAGATCTAAAACATGCCATATGTGCAAGGAGGCTGAAGCATATTTCTGAGCTAGAGGTATTCTGCCAGGCAGAATGGGGGAAAAGCAAGAATTGAAAGACTGGCTGGCTGCAGGAAGCATTTACAAGCTGTTATAGTTGCCTGAAGAGCAAAGTTACAAAGTAACTGACAGGGTTCCCAAACATTTTCACAGGGTCTTTTTCCTTTTTTATTATTTTCAAACTATGAAGAATTAAAATAAAAAGTAACCTTGCTTTAAAATGTGCACACTACTGTATGTCTTGGAGTATGAGCAGGAGGGGGAGGGTGTAATAAGTTTGGTTGTTAGGATGACCACTAGCTGTCTACTAAGAACAGGAAGGAGCATGGCTCTTGTGGAAATCAAGCACTTTGACCATGGAGCTTAATGGCAGTTATGTTTCATTAAGGTGGAAGTTGTGGTACCATCATGAAACAATAAAACCTATATCACATTTATGGCAATGTACAGTGCTTTGAAGAATGGCGGAGCTATAATTTAAGGGGGGAAGGGTGGATTATGTAACTTCCCCTTGCAGTGAATTTGAAGTTCGAATATTTTTTATGGTCCAGTCAAATAGTTTCTCCTCAACGGTGTTGGAGAGTTGTGTTATCAACCAACGTATCACATGAAAACGTTAACGACTTTGTCAACTTTTCAGTTGGAAGAGTACGGTTGCAATCAAACCGTAAAGAAAGTTCAAATGAGAATGTGTATTATTCCCTAAACGAACAATTACATTTTGATATCAAATGATGTACCGGGGTAGATGGAAAGGGAGGGGAGAGTGGGCAGGATATATTGTGATAGCGACAGATGTCTTGCAAACTGTAAATATAAGAGGAGGGGTACTTCTAAAAAAAAAAAAAAAAAACGCACAGTCCTAGATTGTTCCTCAGGGAGTAAGCAGGACTGAGTGCAGCTGTCATTCGCTAGCTTTCTACTCACTCAGTTCGTGCTCAACCTTGCAGGGGAGTAGAGCATACCTCCGACTCTCACTACCGTTGAGGATTCAAGGTTTCTTCTCCGCAGATAACCAGGTAGGTGTATTTTCCAAGCTGAGCTTTTATTTTGGCTACATTTATTTGAATGCATATTTTGAATAAGGCTTTGTGTGTGTGCTGTTAATGTGAGTTAGGCTAACACGGGTAAGTAAATGTTAAGCGGTCAGACCAGCTATCCTTTGTTCTTTCCCTGCATGTGCACTTTTTACGCGATGGCCAGATATACAAAGACGGAGCAATTTGCAATCACCTAATGCACTGCAGTATATATTATGGTTCTGAAGAATAGTTTTATTTTGGGTTTGATGTTGAAAGCTATAATTCACTAATTAGAAACAACTTGTCATATGTAAAGCTAAAAAAGAATTTCCTTCATCCTGAGGCGCTTCAGTCTCTGTTCCATTGCCACAAGCTTCAGCTGGGGGAAGGCGTGGTTCATTAACAATGTGCAGAATGATAGATAATATTAAACAAAGATACCTTTTCGTTTTACCAGATTTATCGGTCTCGAGGAACATATTTGTGAGCATGGTTGATCATGATTTGTTAGATTTGCTATTTCAATTAATCAGCTGGATCGTTTTTTAATCAAGCAACAATCAGATTTAAAAAATAGCAAGCATCAACTATGCAGCTTGCTAACTTTTTTTTCATTGTACTGAAGTGGAGACGATTCGTCGGTTTAATTCCTCTGCATCTGTACATTTAACCATTTAAATATTCCCGTTCGCTTGTGGGGCATCTGCTGTGCGTTGTTACGTGATCTTGAGCAAAAAGAGGGGAGGGGCTGGTTTAAGGGTTAGAAACAGAATCGTAGTGTTTGCGCTTTTCCTGTCGATATTTTTTCCAGCCCTTGCTAAATTAATTGCTGCTATTTCCTTTGGAGACAGCCAGTGGAAAAACATGTTTTCTGCAACGTATATATATATATATATATATATCTTGCTTTAACGTTACAATCTGCCCTAAAAGCGGAACTTCACTTGCAATTCAAACGTCGCACCCATTTTGATCTGAATGTGGTAGCTTTTTTCTCTACATGCGCAATGCGACCACTTTACGATTAATTTGGCCGTGTTTAAAGGAACAGGCAGGTGAAGGGTTTTTATTTTTTTTATAGGTGTAGCCTATCCTCCTCATTTTCCAGACATTTAAATGTATATCTCAAAAGAAAACAGGTGGACGACCACGCCCCCAGCTTTATGAAGAAGGCCTGAGGATTTACACGTATCGAGTTGATAGGTTGATTTTGCAAGGATGTATTTCGGGGACGACGTTAACGTTGCAAGTTATGCAATTCGTGTTGCGTTACTTGAATTGAAATGTAGTGGCTTCATAACTAATGCAACGCTCCACCTTTGCCACTTCCCTTTTGGTAAAGCCGCTGTTGTTTTAGGGGGTATACAATTATTGCAATTCAGCCTAAGACGACGAAATTCAGTCAGTTCCAGAGATGTATAATCCGGGCAATTATTTTAATTCAAATAGTTTTGGATGAACCCAACGAAAAATTGAGACCAGCAGGAACAATTGTTAGTTGCTTCCAATAGGATCTTCGCAGGAAAGCACATGCTGTTACCATCATTTCGATTGATTAGCAGACTGGACACGGACCGCACACCATCGCCCCTCGACTGCCCCAATGCAGTACTACGGACAGCTCCCATAAAAAATCACGCCTTTCTACAGCTGAAATAATGATACAGTTGGGAGTCATATCCATTAGCAAGAGAACAATGGCTGAATGATCGAAACCGTTTGGAGTCGTGCCATCTTTTCGGCTAGGCCTACGCTTTGGACGTGTGTAGCATTAGCCTAGTGTCCAGTCTTGCCCGGTTTTGTTCTTATTCAACAGCCAGGACCACCAAAGCTCCGTCAGCTCATCCAGTTTTAACGTTAAGCCGACAACATGTCTTCGTGTTTTATCAACGGAATTTACTGTGACTCTGACGCAGGCTAGGCATATTGTAGCATATGTTTCTTTCCTCATTGTGATCCCCGCTGTCTTCAGAAGTAATATATTAAAGTATGTATCAACAGTTAAATCTTTTCATGCCATGTTGCCTTTTGGGGCTTGGTTTTATGAATCCATTAAATTTACATCAGGAACACAATTATAGTTATATAAGTGTGTTACTATGTTCAAGCCTGCTGTTGCGGGGTTCTAGCGGATAATGTTTTGGTCTCAGGTGGGTATGTTATTACCAGGCAGTACATGTTATGGTGTTACAAAATAAGCATGATGTACTATTGCTGGTAATGTAGAACCAGAACTGTATGCATCTCATTAGCTCTTTCCCTTACCCAAGCATTAACCCTACCCCAGATCTAAATCCAACACAAAATGCAATCGTAATACCTTATGCAATCACACATTTAGTTTAATAACAATGACTGGTTCCAGTATACTTACAGAATAGTGCGAGTGTGTACAGATTTTTTTCATTTTTCCTGAAGTCTTTGTTCTCTCCTACTTTGTATAGGAAAAGTGGCTGCTACTTTCAAGGGGAGTGGAATTATATGCATACCCAATTTAGAGACCACAGCTAATGGCGCATGTTTATTTGGTTTAGTCTGGCTTCTCCTTCACTCTGTGACTTCCTTGAATTTATTGTAGAGGAACTGTACAAATGGGGATGTGTATCTAATTGAGTCCAAAAAAGATGCTTGTAGAAAGGGGTTTCCATTGTACAATTTACTGTACATAACTCCCAAGCCTCTTGCTCTGTGGTTCACAGAGGAACTGAGCATAGAAAAAGTTTCCATCCAGTGCTCATTTGTCCAGTAGCCGTCGTCGTCCACAGATCTTGGCACAAAGCGGCCCCCTCATTGGCAGACTGTACCCTAAACTAAATCCCTCTTCAGCTTGGGGGTGGGTGGTCGCTACAGAAAGGAAAGGCATTTTGGCAGAGAAATGCAGTATACTTTTGAAGATTGGAGCTTCAACATTTAAGTGGGACCAGTGAAGCCCATGGTGGAGGGTAGTGGGGAGATGTTTATTTCTGGTTGTGGGCCTGTGGAGAGTATACGCTCTCGATCTCTGTAAGTAACTCTGACTTGATTCCCACTTGTAGGAGACACCATGGGAGCAAGGTTTAGCAGGAGGAAGAAGGGATACGAGGTCGGCGACACCCCAGCCGACCAGGCGGAGGCCGTAGTTGGCGGAGTTCTGGAGGCGACAACTGAAGCTGCCAATAAAGTCTCTGCTCAAGTCACGGAGGGAGCCGCCACAGCAACGCAAGAGGTTTCCTCAACGCTGGAAGCCACAGCGGAGGCAGCCGTAGGGGTGGTAAAGGAGGCCATCGCTGCTGTCTCCGAGGGAGCGAAGGCAGAGGAGGCTGTCGCAGAAAGTCAGGAGGTCGCCCAAGAGGTTGTGAGCGCTGCGCTGCCAGATGTTCCGGTACCCTCGGCGGAGATTACAAACGTGGTGGCGGAGGCTGAGCCAGCCGCCGAGGCTCCGGCAGAACCAGCGCCTGAGGAAGAACCCGCCGCAGCCGAGGAGCCCGCGGCCCCGGAGGCTGCCGCAGAACCTGAGCCAGCCGAAGCAGAACCTGCCGCTCCAGAACCCGCCGCAGAAACCGAGGCCGAACCCGCTGCTCCAGCCGCGCCCGAAGACGCAGACCCGCCCGCAGAAACCGCCCCTGGATTACTGGCAGAAATCGAAGCTGAGGTCACCTCCACGGCAGCCGCCGTTTCAGACTTGATTTCCACTAGCGCCAGCGGGGCGGAGGAGGCTGCGGGGACCGAGGCGGATGGAAGCGGAGCTCCGAGCGAAGACGCCGCGGTGGAGAACGGAGACTGTGAAATCCCCGACTCCTGCGCTGGGCCTGCCGCTGCACTGGAGCAGAGCGGCGAGTCTCAGGAACAAGTGCCGCAGCCAGCTGTGGACCAGCTCGCTGAAGAATGCCTCAACGGAATTGGCCTGCCCCCCGTGGAGCAAACTGACTGTGAATTAAAGAAGGACTGCGAGCTCCCTGAAGCCATCGGTGAGCTGGGTGAAGCCGTAAGTGGTGCCGTGAATCAGGTTGTTGACCTAGTGTGAAAACTAATGTAAACATTCATTTCATGACAACACATATATTTTAAGAAAACAACACAGGCTTCTGAAAATAAATGTTGAAATGCCTGTTATGGTAACTCAGGCCAAGGAAATTCTGGTTAACCAAAAAGAATTACAACCACTGAAATGAAAAGAGAAGGAACTTTGATAAGAGTGTTTGAACCCTATATCCTTTATGAGAGAGGCAGGCAGTGTTTGCAGTGTGTGGTGTGGAAGACCAGATGGGTTTGAGAGATGCCTACTGAAAACACAAACAAAAAAACTGGACAGCAGAACACATCCAGGATAATAACATTGAAAATGACAAATGGAATGAATAGTCTTGTATTTGTGTGTCAGCCTGTTGAATATTAAAAAAGGTTTATTGGATTAGTATTAAATAGTATATAATCTAATTTAGACTTTGACATATTCTTCCCTTAACTCTGTAAAAAATGTAAAAAAAAAAAAAAATGTAAAAAAAAAAAAAAAAATGAGGAAACTGAAATTTTCACCTTTGGGGGGTGGGGGGGGGGGGCGGGCAGTGAGTACTGTTCGTTTGAACTTGACGGCTTTGCTCAGAAAATAAAAAAGATTGTTATACCTTACATATGGTGCTTTCATTTTTACACATCCTTTTCCAGAACAGGTAGGTTAGGGGTCCATCTGAAATGCAGAAATCAGTTTGAATTCAATGGTACTCACAACAAACAACAAAAAAGCAATCTACAGTCTTAATCTCTGGCTACTCTTAAAGTGATGTTGATCCTCTAAGCATAATGCATACATCTGGTCCTTGAAATTAACTTTTTAAACGGCTCCTTCAGAAATGTTGACAATGGTTACGTAATGATATACCAGTGTTATGTAATGTGTCATGGAGTTGTATTTTCATTGGCTGCCTCTAGCAGCAACAAGTTTTCATATAGCCATCTTAACAGCCAACCAAAGCATATCCTTGATTTGAAAGCGGTCTAAATGTAATTTTAAAAATTTCAGACATCTGGGTAAATCATTTTCTTAACAATAGCTTTTGTGGAAATGTGGAACTCTTTAAGTAACCTCAGTATATGATTGTTTCAGTTGCATATGGCTGAGATACTGTAAGATACTGTAGTTCCAAAGGCTTTTTGGGGAAATTTTGAAAATTAAGATCATTTGTTTGAACAAATGTTATGGTATGCAGTTAGCATGGGTTGGTGGGAGGACTGGTTTTTGAAATATGAACATGTTCACGCATGCAGAGATCTTTCCACCTTATGTACTGGCAGTTTCCCCTTTTCCTGTTACATCACAGCACTTATAACTCTGACTCCAACCGTCATAGTGCACACTCAACATTTCACAGACTGCGAATGGCAAGAGAGTGGGGGAGGGGAGAAACATTCTTTCTGGAGGAAGGGGTTTTCAGGGGGAGGGAGGGTGGGTCTGGGTTGAAAGGACGAACTCTAATTCAGCACAGGAGAAGAGTAGATTGCCTTGAGGAATGTAACAATCTCTCTCAAGGCCACAGACCATTTTCAAATGTATTTTAAGCTAAGCTCCAGCCAGAGAAGAAGGAAGCAAACGAACAGTGCCGCATTACAGTGACCGTACGGAACTATGCATTTTAAAATAACTAATCTTCACTTATTCACTTATGCTCTTTTACCAAGAAGCTCTTTTGAGAGTCCTGTCAGTATTTACATTATGGGTGCCAAACTCAATATTAGCAATAAATGGCGAACATAGTGGTGAACCCTTTAAAATCAGAAGGAATATAAATCAATGGACGCAGTCATTTCTAAGGCTATAGAAACGGCCTCTGAAGACATACAGTTCAAACTCTGCAGATATCTTTTTTTTCCTTCTTTTTTTTAAACTTTAGGGTTATGAACGGAATGTTCTCAAGTGGAGGGGGTGGGATAGCAGAACTCGCTCAGCATTGTTTTTTTTTGTCTGAGCTTGTTCCTTGTCAAATGTCTCCATGTGACTGCGAAATACTGAGCGCTTTGCTTCTTTCCCACAATAGAAAAAATCTCAAAATGACTGGTCTGTGAACACAAGCAATTAACTGCCATTCATGAAACTGAATAGTAAGTACATCTGTTTTTATGAGACTGGTCTTCATTACAATATGACAATCTAAGTGCTAGAAATGTATGGGTTTTTTTGCCACTGTTCAAGACGTAATTTTAGAAAAGCATAGATTCTAATTCCAATGGTCAACAAAATTAACATTTAGCCTAATAAAAATCATTACATTGGACAGTGAATACTTATAGCACAGATGTTTGGTAAGCCCAGCTTCAAATCAATGCTGGCTTTGCTTTTATGAATAAAATTCCATATGTTTACAACAAATTGATGGTAACGTTCCTTGTGTGTATTTGTAAAATGCCATCTAGATTTACAAAGTTCATTTGTTCTTAATGTAAGACCATATCATTACTTTAGGGCCCTTTTTTACACATTGAAAAAGAAAGGTGTTTGTCTGTCAGTGACAATGAAATCATTGCCAGGATCCCAATGCCTGTCTCAGAGATCCACAGCATGGAAGTCCAACAGCAGCCAGGTCTCGTCTCTCCTTCAAATAGATACTGCACAGTGAAGTTCTTTCTCTGTGTCTGCCAGCTTGCTGTTTTCAGAGACCTGGGACAGAACAGGGGCCCTGCTTGCATCTTGATTTAAAGACTGCCTACATCGCATAGTTCTGCATCCCCAGGCACATTGCCTGGTTACTACAACACTATGCACTCTATACTAATGTTTTGTCTTTGAGTTCTGTGTGCTTTAGTATTCTGTTTCTTATGGGAAAATGCACTCTTTAGACACTTTAGTGATTATTCAGTGGTTCCCTTAAAAAAACAGGATGTTGCATGGTGCTCATTTCATTGACTGTTCCGGAACATTTCTGCCTACAAACTGGCAAAGGGACCGCTGTGAACATAGTGTTTCAAATGTGTGAAACAGAGACCGTGCTACCTAAATAAAGTGGGTGTAGATATTTATTACATGGTTTCAGTTTCATAAGATGTAGCATATAGATTAACAATGTAGTGCAGCAGAGCAATGGGTTTTGCTTTTTGTCTTCACATCTGGATCCATCACCCATATGTCCTGCCACTTTTTAAAGGTGGTCTCTGATCTACACTACTGCCATCTATCAATGTCAGAATAGGATCTACACAGTTACAAGAAATCCAAAACCTGGACCCGACCATGAAAAATATGTCAATATTAAAAAATGTGTATGTTGCGCAAGAACCAACCACTCCCCCATACTCCTATAGCTGTGCCTTGAGCTAATGAGAACCAGGTGACTACAGGACAAGTGGATTGCTCGCTATTTCGCAAAAAAAGGACATGTTATCAGATACACACATTACTGAGCTGTGTTTTCATGTGGACTCTGAGAATGGTGTGATAATTCAGTACTTTCTAACACTATTTTTAGAGGAACTCATTTCAGCTAAGCAAATCTGAATTGCTTTCAGGAATTGGTGGTAAATACAAAAAAAAAACATAAATGATGTTTTAAAATTAAGCTTTATTTGTCTTCATTTTTAAAGCCGTTACCCCCATTTGCATAACCAGCTTTTCTTATTCACTGTCTTAGGAGGTGCGATTAGCCTGAAATACTTTTTAATGCCTACATTATATGCAGGCAGCAGAAGCCTATTAGCAGGACTGTAATGGTAGTTAAGATCCGTATTGATTTCTGGGTTAGTTTAATGGCTGAACAAAGGCTGTGACATTCTGCATTATGCATTCATTTTTGGGAATCCGCTGTTTGAGATGCACTTTGATACTGACAGCCCTGGAGGCTCTCTGAAAAGAGGAGAGTTGACAGAGGTGTGTGGAGAGGACGGGAGCTGGGGTCCCCTGTGAGAACGTTGATCCCAGCCCCAGCATGGAGTCTGTATCACAGAGATCACCTCTTTGTCACAGTGCCCAACCCCCTCCGCCCAGTCATTGGAGCACAGAAGAGAATTTATCCGCTGCTACTCAATCATCCGGCGCCATTAACCGTGGTCAGGAGAAGCCGAACGCCAGGCCACATTCACCACATTCTCTCTGAGTGCATTTTTATGATTTCCTTCATTTTTTTAAACCACAGAAATGCAGGTTATACAGAAGGATGTATTTAATGCACAGATGTGTGCGCTCTCTCTCACATGCTCTCTCACACACACACTCTCTCTCTCTCTCTCTCTCTCTCTCTCTGCCAGCATTTTTATGGCCCTCCCACCCCTGGACCACCTGCTCCCCTTTGCATTTCCTCCAGGACTGGAGAAATTAAAACTCACAGCACATCCTTTGCTTAAGTCAAGCAGAGTACTGATAAACCGAATCCATCGCTCTCTGAACATTACAGCATTTGTTCTGCCTGTTTTCTTGGGTTTCTGAGCAAACCATTGCAGAACTATGTGAAGACACATGTCTAATCTTTGGCAGAGATATAAGACATTAGGGCTCAGTTGTCTTGATTCAGTCACCATGGTCATGAATAGGCTTGCCAAGACAGAGTAAGGGGTTTCAGTAACCAGTAAGCTTCAGCCATGAAAGATTAATAACACAACTACCTGATACAAATTATACAGTACTATACAGTAGTATAGAAATACAGTAGTACTGTATTTCAAATAATGAGACTGCAAATTGGTCCTTGACCCAATTACATAACAATGGTTGTAAAATCTTAAATTACAATTAAATGTAATGTTTAGCATTTGCCATTGCATCACATTAAAGTGCGTAACCACAAATTGCTCCTGGTACAAAGTAAATAACATAAGAGAAAAAGATGAAAATAGGTCATTTAAAATACATAATTTACCATTAAATAGATAAAGAAATCACAAAGTCATTATCAAACATTTCATTTCAAACACTGAAATGTACAGTTCATCGGGGAGTTCGAAAATGGCAACACAGGAATGCAGACTGACTGTTTTTCCTTCCTTGTCTATAGCCATCTTCTTTATCTCCTTCTTGAATGAATTATTCCCTGGGCACTTTGAAATGAATGGTAGAAAGACAAGACAAACATTATTGCGTGGCTGTAAATCTACAGAAAATGACCTTGGATTTTAGCACTGCAGTGGTGGCAGCGCTAAATCACAACCATGGGTTACCATCTTCAAGCACCATGAGAAAACCTGTTCCTGTGAATTATTTATATATTAAAGGGGTAGTGGCAGAGAAGGAGAAAATGAGAGAAAGAGAGCGAGAGAAAGAAAGGGAGAGAGTGAACGCCCCTGTTCTGCAACGAGTTGCCCTTCATCGCTAGCTGGAGGCACTGAATCATGATCCGTCTGTCTGTCATAGCAGCCCCGGCTACAGAGGCCTGGAGCCCTTTACACAGGTACACTGTGTGTTAGGGTTGCTGTGCACGTGAAGGAGACAGGCCTCATGAGCAAGGCCAGCCCCCAAGAACAAAACCGCCATTCACATTGTGCAACAGCAGAGCCCCGGCCATTGCGCAACACACATACAACCATACATCCAGCAAGCGGAGGCTGAACTGACTGAAAACCGATAATGTCGATGACAGGCTCCTGAAGACAAATTCCTACTCTTTATCTTTTCCCCCATTTAAAAAATCTTGTTCTCTATCGCCAGCACCTGTAATAATTCAAAGCGAAAAACCTGCATGTTTAGTCGAGGGGCCCTGTTCAAGGACACAGCCACAGATTTCACAAAAAAAAATACATGTAAAAACATTTTTACCTCTTGCAAGAGCACATTCCAGCTCTGATAGACAGATTATACAGAACAGGATTATATACCGTGCCAATGTTATTTCAATAATATCTGACTATTTAAATTTTTTCATCAAAAGCAAATAAAATTCTTTATGAAAGTAAGAAACAATCTTAAATGTTTAGTCGGTTTAAACAATCTTCAACAGCCATTGACATTATGCTCAATTTAGGCTGGGCGTCAGATTTATCTAAGCTTTTACACTTGGAAACACAAGCGGCAAACAAATCAACAACCAGCCGCACCTTCGAAATTTGAGATCTTAAAAATGGGAATGAAAATGACTCAGAGTGAAGGAGGCAGCAGTGGAACAAAGAGTGAAACAGTGAGAGAGACAGAACAGTGAAGGTAAAAGGAAAAAGAAACCGGTAAATGAAGCATCCTGCATGCAAATATAAAGCCATGACTGGCTGACATGACATTCATCGTTGGGAGATATGTGGTAAAGCTACTCTTTGCTCCCTGGGATCAAGTTTGCTTGTGATACAGTGAGCTCAATCATTTTTGGAGCAAAGACATGTTTTTTTGTGTACTTTCTGTTCACAACACACAATGTGATTCAAGTGCAGCTTCTTATTTCTTTGTTGCTTTTATGAAATTGTATTTTTTATACATTTGGTTTCACCAAGTAGAAATGACAAAACATCATTTCAGGGCACCATATTGTTTCGGATAAATGGCTTCACAGGTGTTTCTGATTAGTCAGTTGTGTTCAGTTGCCTCATTATTGCAGGTATAAGAGTGTTTTTAGTATTTAGTCTTTAGGATTTCCTTTCCTAGAATTGCCAATGTGAGGACCAGTGTTGTGCCAATTAAAGTCAAGGAAGCCATTATGAGGCTGAAACAAGTCAGAAACATGGGTCAAACCTTAGCCTTACCAAAATCAAGACCTCTTCAGAAACCTCACCATAATGAAGAAAAAACCCAATCACCTGTCCAACACACACTTCAGAAGGCAGGCATGGATGAGTCAGAAGACTTCACAAAAACAACTACAGAGGCTGCACGATGCAAGCCATTAGGTAGCTGCAAAAACAGGATGTAACAGCCTGTGTTAAGAAGTACCTAAAGGAGCCTGCACAGTTCTGGATAAAACCTTGTGGACAGACAAGACCAAGATTGACTGGGTGATGCAAGAGCAAAATGGAGGCTAAATGGGACTGCCCAAGATCCAAAGCACCCCCCTAATCATCTGTGTAAAAAAGTGGTGTAGGTGTTATGGTTACTGCATTTATTGCTGCCAAAGATACTGGCTCACTTGTTATCAGTGAAGACGTACAGTCCCCTCCAAAGGTTTTGGAACAGCAGGGCTAATGCCTTTGTTTTTGCAATACATTGAATGCATTGGGGGTTGAGATAATAAGATGAACACAAGACAAGAGTTCAGAATTTCAGCTTTTATTTCCTGCTATTTACACCTAGATGTGTAAAACTACTTAGAACATATCACACTGCCCATTTTTTATGTGAGCATAAGTACTGGAACAGAGATTATTCAAGTAAATTAAATAAATAACATGTAATATTTGGTAATATATCCCTTGCTTGCAATAAATGCATCAAGGCTGCGAACCATTGACAACTGTCGCATTCTTCTTTGTGATGCTTTGTGAGTTTGGGGTCATTGTCTTGCTGCATGATTAAGTTCCACTCTAGGCTTCTGAATTCATCCTGCTGCTATCATCATGAGTTACATCATCAATAAAGATCAGTGAGCCCATTCCAGAAGTAGCCATGCAAGCCCAAGTCATGACACTTTCTCCACCATGCTTCAGAGATGAGCTTGCATGTTTTAGATCATGAGCAGATCTCTGTCTTTCCATCACTGTGGTAGATGTTAATCTTGGTCTTATCAGTCCATAAAACTTTCCAGAACTTTTGTGGCTCATCTCTGTACTTCTTTGCAAATTGCAATCTCACCTTCCGATTCTTACTACTGATGAGTGGTTTGCATTGTGTGGTATAACCTCTATATTGGTGCTCTCTAAGTTTTCTTCGAACTTTTGGAGGGGACTCTAATTGCTGATAACAACAATGCATTTTGAAGTGTCCTGAAGCCTCTTATCTGCTAAAGTTCAACCAAATTCCTCCAAGTTCATTGGGTGGCGCTTCATCCAACAGCAAGGCAATGACCCCAAACATACTGCTAAAGGAACAAAGGTTTTTCAAATTCAAAAACTCAAATTCAAACTCTTGAAGTCATTCATCCTATCTGTATCCAATTGAACATGCGTGTCATATGCTGAAGAGCCAAATAACCCAGGAAACAAGCAGGAGCTGCAGATGGCTGCAGTGCAGGCTGGGCAGAGTATCACTAGAGAAGATGCTCAGCACCTGGTGTTGTCTATGTGTCACAGACTTCAAGCAGTTATTTCATGCAAAGGATATTTGACAAAGTAAACGTGACTACAGTACTTTCTTTACATAACATTAATATGTCCCAAACACTATGGTGCCCAGAAATGGAGGTACTATGTATAAAACGTTCTGTAATTTATACATGGTGAAAACAAAATGTATGAAAAATAACCTTTTATAAAAGCAGGAAATCTGCACTGCTTTTATTGCAAATCAAAAACAGTGGAGTACAGAGCCAAAAATAAAAAATAAAAAATTTTTGTTCCAAAAATGATGGAGCTCAAGCTATGAAGTATAGTGATACGGGGACTGATGGTAAAAACATGTGTTCACCGTAAAAACGTGTATAATGCTGTATTTGTACAAGCATTGTGTTAAATCAATTGTGTCTGCCTGTGTGTAGCTCTCAACAGCCTGCAGATCAGGGAGTATAATAGCCGTGCTCCATAGGGCCCCTCTATAGGCAGTCTCTAAATAGCCTGCAGGAAAGGAGACATTTCTCACCAGCAGGCCAGGATGTGTGCAGTGTTTCAAGAGACTGTAAATGGATTACATTCAATAATGTACGGTCACATCCATGTGATGCAGTACTTTCACAGGGCCATTTTAATGATATTAAACACACCAAGAGTTAGGTCAGGCATATGCAGTGGGGTGCAAAAATCTGAGCACCCCTGGTTTAAATGTCTGTTACAATGAATCTGTTTGTGATCTAAATTAAATAATTTTGGTTTCGTCAGTCCAAAGCACATTGTTCCAAATGGCTTCAGGCTGCTCAATGATTTTGCATACTTCAGATGCTTAATTTTGTGTTGTTCTTTCAGGCAATACTGCCAAGTAGGTCTTTGTTTTTTAAAGAATGTTGCATTTTCCTGTAAACAGCTAGACCTGTGTTTGCTACTCTTTTTTGCAGCTCTTTTGCAGTGATGTGTGGGTTCTCCTGAGCATTTCTCACCAGGTCTTGGGCCATTCTATCTGAAATCTTTCTTTGTCTTCCAGACCTTGCCTTGCCTTCAACTGCTTCATTTATCTTCCAATTTTTAACATTGTTTCTGACAGTGGAAATAGGTAGTTATAAACATTGAGAGAGTTTTTGTAGCCTTCTCCATCTTGTTGGAAATGAACCCTCTTTATTCTGAAATCCTAGGAAAACTGTTTAGAGGAACCCACGGTTGTTAACACCAGACAGAACAGCCACTGCAGTTCGATACATTAGAAGGCATTGGAGTTATTTCAGAATAAAATGTTCAGCCCTGAAATTATATTCACCTGACTCACTGAAGCGCTAACAATTAAATCACCTCATCTGGGTCTGAGCCTTAGTAATAATCTTTTAAAAAAGTCACAAAGAATAATCCAAAAGGGACCTCTTCCTTTTTTATGATTTATAAATAGTCAAAAATAAAAATAAAATAAAATTTGCAGAAAGGTCTCATGTTTAACTCAATTTCAGGTTTGCTTTCAATCACATACAGATTCATCGTAACAGACATTTAAACCTGGGGTGCCCATATTTTAGCACCCCACTGTGCATGAAAGTAAGAGTTGGAGTTATTGCTTTCACATGACCAGTTTAATGGTGGCAGAAATGGCAGTACAAGTTAGTTAAATTTGTTAAAGACAAATCAGATTTTGTATCTGATTGAATGAGGTCCTAAATTTAAAATCTAAATGTAGAAATGATGCAACATTTAGGTCAAATGAGTGGCTTAGAATTTCTGCTTTGGCGGGTTTAAAATATGACAGAACAGAACAGAACAGAACATTCCCTTGCAATTTGCTTGTCAGGTGTCCGTTTACTTTTTTACTACGTGCACGCGCACACACACAAACACACATGCGCACACAACCACACGTACACACACATGCACACAAGCCACACATACATCTGATGTTTTACATTTTAGAAGTATTAAGCAGTTTTGTATTCTTTGGTTAGTCATATGGGCAGCTCACTAATAGCCACTTCTATAATTCTATAATTATCATATAATTATTAAGGCATTCTACAGCATTACTTCCATTTATAACCAGCTCTGCAAAACCATACACATTAAAAACAGCAACAATACATCCCTGTCAGACAAGACTGCCACTCCTTATTTCATTAAATACTGAGCTTGCCACAGCAACAGCATTTCCTATACGCTGTCATGATCATTTCATTTTTTTATCCACTTGAGTGAAATAAGCACTGGCATGTTATTTATCGCGGGCTAAACTATTGCTGTGTATGAGGTGTAATGAGAGATCCAAAGAATACGCCTATGGCAAGGAAGTCAGTGGCTCTAAAATGACCTCAAAGTTGCCTGTTTGAAGTTGCCCCTGCATATTGCGCTAACAGAGATTAGCGTGGCGCTCTTAATGAGTGCCTGCGCCAACGCTGGGCTCTCTGGGCGTGACTTGGGGAATCACGCTGGGATGAAGGCGGTTCGTGTAGCATTTTTCAAAGCTCCAGCTTGGGCCTTGCTTAAGAGGCACAGGAGAGGGGTGCGGAGGGGTGGAGGGAGGAACAACAACAACTTCAAAGCTTCCCCGCAAGACAAATTCAGCTCAGGGTTTGCGGGCTCTTGAACGCCTCTCTTATTTCTGATTAACTCCCGGGCTCCTGTCTTTTAGAGTCTTTCTCCCAGCCTCGAGCAGGACCATATGCCTGTCACACTCATATTCGCCAGAGTGGGTGTGGGGGGTCTGGGTGAGATTCACACTGCTCGCCACAGAGAGGCCTAACCCAGAAAAAAAACCCAAAGATCCTGCCACATTTCCCACTGATGCACACTTCCAATGACACGGATGCACTGTACAGAAACTGCACGGTCGTGTTACAGTCAAATAACTGGTTTTGAAATTCAAAGGTTGTGGTTGTTTGATTTGCAACTAGAGCACTGTCACTGGACCCTTGTGCAAAGTACTCAACCTGAGTGACTTCATAAAATATGAAGCTGTATAAGTAGACTCAGTGTAGAAATGTCAGCTTGACAATTTGTTCTACATGAGACTGTTTGCTGAAGGTAAAGTACATATGACTGACAACTAAACATAAAATCATCAAAAAAGGATAGGAACTAGATATAGGTAACATTTAGTTTTGAGGAGTTTACTTCTTGGAGAAAATAACCCCCAGGGGAAATCTTTGGTTAGTTGTAGCATCAATAAATCTTGTCATGGTAATATTGATTTGTTCATATTACCATGGAGTTGGTTGTGAGATCAGCTAATTCTTTTTCTCCCTGGGGACAATTTTCAATTTTCAAAGACGTTATTGACAGTTTCCATAACACTTGACATGCCAGCTAGATTTTTACGGTAAATTATAACTATATATAATTATAGCTAAACCATAAGAATATTTTCAGAGAAAGCGGTCACAGCAACATGTCACCCATTTCAGAATCGACAGAAGTTCTGGTGGGCATAAAGTCACATGCCAATGCTTCAAAACATGGGAAACATGTTTCTTATCTACAACAGCACTATACGGTAAGTATCCAAGCTTTTGTTTGTAAGAAGACATCTGTAGCATTTGTTCTTCTGTTCTCATGGGTAGCACACAAGTAATGCATACCAGCCACTTATCTTGATTCCTCCAATAAGATGCAGTACATACATATCAAGCAATATTGGATGTGGCTGAGATAATGGTTGCTTCTGGTTTATTTGTTTGTGGTTAATTGTGTTGCATTGAATATAATAAAGCTTTAATAAACAAAATGCTAAACACAGTTTCCAAATAATTACTAATTTGGAACATTTTGGGAAAGGCAAATATGTCTGATGGTTTCATTACCCACCTGAGCATTGAATAGTTGTCATTCATGGCAGCATGTAGTTTCAGTAAATTACTTGTTTAACTGCCATGCATTTTCAGAGATGAAAATAGATGCTCTAAGGAAAGAAAGAGACATTGTAAATTGGCAGAATATTCCTAAATTTCATATGAGCTTATCGAGAATAACATAATACTCCTTAGGTGCCTACTCTGGCTGACTATACAATAAAAGCTGTATTATACTTATGCAAAATAGATACTTCTACACTATTACAATCTCCTCTCTGGAGCCAGAAATCAGAAAATAATTTGACTGAAAAAGCAGACAAATAAAAATGCAACTGTGCGCACAGAACTTATTTAATAGGAACAGAGGTCAAACAGCATTGTGCAAGGCTGGGAGGTGGAGCCTTATTCAGCCAGGGGGATGGGGAGCTTTCAGGTGGATGGCGTGTACACCAGGTGCCCCACCCCTCCCCACCTCACCTCTAGAGCACCTGGCCCATTATTGGTGGAAACCGCCCCAGCAAGTTCATAACAGGTAGAGCAGGCACAACACGGCCTGGCAAATAATTTCATGTTTTCAATGTAAAACTGAGAAAGGAGCTAAGCACAGCCCCAGTGTCTCAACACCTCAGTCAAAAAACCATCTGCAGCACTCGCAGAGGGAAAAGAGATATGCACTCCGCTGCTGAAAAACAAGCAGGCTGGTGTGTGCACATGTCCAAAAAAAAAAAGGGACTGACCCTTAGTCAAAAACAGCCTTTGCAATGGCCTCTTTCTTATTGCCAAGAGAATGGTTTTCTCAGTTTCTCAGCTGTAGTCAAAGAGGTCGCCGGGACTGACATTCAAAGCTGAAAATGACAAGAGAGCCTTGGTGTGGCAATATAGCTCTGCATTCCGTCACACTGTACAGAGAACACTGATGTTCCAACGGAATGCGAGACATTCCTGTGTCATGAGAGAATGACACTTTTTTTTTTTGTTTTTTACGTATGCAACAGTGCTGATGCACGAGTTGACAAGTGAGTGTCTGCATGCGTGGTGTAACTACCGTGTCCAGAGGAACTAGGGTGCAACATATTTATGTCTTTTATTGCGACGGTGATTTACCATCTTAGGGAATGCCGCTTGGGGAACGCGGTGGGCGGGGATCCTCGGCCGCCCCATGGCCTGCTGGGATCCGGTTGACGGACGTTCGGCTCCTCCTGTGACGTGCTTCCCCGCCGGCACAGCTCCACCCTGTGGCTGCGGGGCGGTACCACGCCAGTGTGGCTCGGGCCTCCGGGTCCGCCCCCGAGCAGAGAGACGGGGAGCTGCCTCTCTGCTCTCCGACGCTCGCCGTGCGCCCGTGTAGCACAGCCCCGCGCCACACCGGCAGGCACACACAGATATCACATTGGATTAATGTTACTGGAGTCGGATAAGCACAGCAGAGCTGCAGTGCGTTTCGGTGGCAAATGCTACTTGGAAGGGTCAGGCAGCAGGCACGAGCATGCAGACCCGAACATGTCATTAAACCTGAAACGCGTCTGCCGAGTCTTTCCGGTGTTTTCTTTAATTGCCAACAAAGGTCCGATGATGCTAACCTCCCTCGCAGCACCGAAACAGAAAGTCACAAAAAAACTGATCGAACAGGCAAGTTAATTACACCAAAGAATTCAAAGAATGGCATGTAATGTGGAATTCCAAAAGTAATGAATGTATTTTGGCCGAACTGAAGCAGGAGTGATTTACACCTTGCGGGGTTCAGGACCTTTGTGCGGGGAGCAAGAAAAACGGTTTGGGCTTCAGTGGGCGAGCCGAGCCCCGCGGTCTGGTCCTCATCTCAGCTGCTGGTGTTATGCACACGACCATCGGGCCCCATCCCAGGCCCCTTCCCCGTGTCGTCTTATGGGGCGGGCCGGGCCCGAGCTCTGTTCTCAATCAGGCCTTTGTGTTTCTGGGCCGGGCCGTTCCCCCTCTCCTCGCCCCCTTTCCTCCAGCCCTCCGAGGCTACGCACCTTCCCACAATTCCTCAGCACAACCTGCGGGGCGGCGGCCGCGCTCCCGCCACCCCCACTCCGCGCCACTTATCTGTGGAATTCGCCGGGTCCTGTTGCCCTCATCAACACCTCTGTGCAGATCCTGCCCCCTGACCAGAGAGCGGCCCACGTCTCATCTGCCCGCTCTAAGTTTAGATGAAGCATTTCGGACAGCCCTCCATTTTGTCTCGCCTTGCCAGACCGTATTACCTGTGACGGAAGATGATCGAGAAGGATTCGAGGCTACAGAGCTCAAGGGAAATCCATTAACTTATATCTCTGGCACACTCCCAGAATATTTCAGCAAAAGAATAGTTCACATCAGTGAAATATTTACATTGAGTGTGAAATGAATACAGCCATGCAAATTAAATTTAAAAAAGGTATCACGTTTTGCATTCGGGTTTCAAAAATACATGAGGGCTACAGATGCTGGCGAATGACATGCACCAGCTGGGGGAAAAAGAGACGGCTGTTTAAAGTTTGAACTTTCCCTGTCGAAGCCCCTCACCTTGCCCTGCTGTTTCTGCAGCTGCAGATCCTCCCCAGAATTCCCCTCTTTGACCCCCGGTAACTTTCCACATCACAGGGAGGCTTGAGTTGCTGCTGGGGGTCACGGGGTTGGGCTCAGGGAGGGACGCTGGCTATCCACCCCAGAGGTCTTCGCGCCACGGAAAAAAAGCTAATCGTTTATTTGTGACGGTGATTTGTTTTTCTGCGTGGAAAGAGTATGCTTTGTACACCGTGACAGAGGGTGTGCGTTATGTGTGAAAACATGCTCATAATTAACGTGCGGAGCTTTCCTTAGTCACGTTACGAGGTGTTTGTTCCTTGATGGAATCCAGAGGCATCATCAACTGATCTTCACGATGGCAGGTGTAGATAATACCAGAAAATTAAGTGTCAGGGTTCCACAAGAGAAGCATTTGGGGAATGTCTGTATTAGAAGCATGTTCATATGCGTCACATGCTAATACACTGGTCAATAACACACACACAGGGCATTACACACACTGAATTATGCATATAGACACAAATATAGTCCCTTAAGTGTACACACATGTAAATATATTACATACACAGTACATTCCTTAAAGCATATGTGTTCATCTTTTCCTCTATACGCATACACACGCACACAAACACACTACAGTACTGAAAAACACACGTGCACACAAACACACTGCAGTATTGTAAAACTCACACGCACACACAAACACACTGCAGTACTATAAAACTCACATGCACACACAAACACACTGCAGTACTGTAAAACTCACACAAACACACTGCAGTACTGAAAAACACACACGCACAAACACACTGCAGTACTGTAAAACTCACACAAACACACGGCAGTACTGAAAAACACGCACACACAAACACATTGCAGTACTGAAAAACACACACATGCACAGAAACACACTTTACTGTAAAACACACACGCACAAACACACTGCAGTACTGTAAAACTCACACACACACAAACACATTGCAGTACTGTAAAACTCACATGCATACACAAACACAGTAGTACTGTAAAACTCACACGCACACACAAACACAGTAGTACTGTAAAACTCACAAGCACACACAAACACATTGCAGTACTGTGAAACTCACATGCACACACAAACACACTGTAGTACTCTAAAACTCAACACGCATACACAAACACACACACACACAAACAAACACACTGCAGTACTGAAAACACACACACACACAAACACACTGCAGTACTGAAAAACACACACGCGCACACAAACACACTGCAGTACTGTAAAATTCACACATGCACAAACAAACACACTGCAGTACTATGAAACACACACATTCCTACACAGTTGCACTTGTTTGGAATGCTGACACACAGACTCCACAGTTTGGTGGTTTCGGATGAAGGTTGTGGCCTCCCTCAGATCCGTTCTCGGGTGCAGGCTGTCAGGGGGAGAGACGCTCCCACTGGCTGGGGAGAGGGCAGGGCATTTTGTGCTTGTCTACACAATACAACAACCCCCTGTGGATCTCGCATTGATCTTGGTGACAATGCGGTTCAACAATCAGAAGAAATGTCAAAAAACATCCCAACCCCACTTGCATAAAAACACATGCACATATTCCCATCATTAATATGCACTGTCAAGCAAATATTCATGTCAAAGGGTATCAGTCTACTTAGCTGTTTGGAATAAAAATCAAATCATGCCCATTTCAGCTAATTAAATGAGTGGGGTGAAACAGATGAATGTAATGAATGTGTGGAGACAGAATCAATAAATACCACACATTTATTCACAAATCAGACCAGGCCTGGATATATAATTATTATAATTATACAATAATTATTACAGTTATTCTTCTAACTGTAATAATTGTATCTTCTACATTCTGTAAAGAATGTACACATCTGGCTTATGACCATCGTGTACGGAGGTTGGTTCTCTAACTGCTAGCCAGAAAGAGGCCATACACAATATTGTCGTACGGCAAGTCTTGTCTATACATGAAACCACTGGGTTTACAGTTCCATGCAGAGCACTGTGTACAGTACACCTTGGGATCTGGGATTCCTGTCCTATATACATCACACCCTGCAGCGTATGAAAATGTGCAAATAAAGATGTCATGTATATATCATATATACATATATATATATATATATATATATAGTACTAGAAAGTTGTACCTTATAAAGTGGTCACTGGGTTCATATAGATATAAAATAATCATATATACATACATATATGATTCTTTCACAGGTCTAGAAAGCTGATATGAAGCTGATATGATATGAAATAAAGACGCACATGTACATATTTTAGAAATACGAATGTTATGCACTTTCCTAATTCCGCATAAATGAATGACACAAACGCTCTCCGATGGAGGAAGATCATTTTCCGCTGCAAGCAGCACTTGGTGAAAAACATCACGTTCCGGGGTAATAGAGGGAGGGGGTGGGGGCTGAGGGAAAGGGGGAGGGGATACAAAAGGAGACATGGAGTCTCATCGCAGCGGCACCATTTTTTTCCTATGGCAGCTAAACGGAGTTGATTTAATAAAATGGATTGCTGGGATCCTGACAGCACGCCCTGTGTGCACATTACGTAACAGCCGGAGTGTACAGTAAATCCTATATGCGTTATGCGCAGGGTGATGTTTTCAGCCGGGGAGTGTGACAGTGCTGGTCTCATTAAGTTTCTGAGCATGAAGGTAATATGGAGCCAGGCTCCAGGCCTTGGGCGAGGCTGAGGAGACAGGCTCAGAGCTGGGGCAGCTGGCACCCAGTTAGCCTCGGGGCAATAAGGGCTGGGCAAGAGAAGGAGGCTGATCAAAAGAGACACAAGCAGCGCTAGGCTCACGCTGGTGTGACAGGGTTTGAAAATTGTCCTCCGTTTTCTCTCTCTGCCTTAATTTCCTGTTGCAACATATGTTTCTCCATTCAAGTCAATGAAAACCATGACCCTCCCCACCCAAGAAAAATGACATCTTGAGTATCGGCAGCCATGCTTTATAGGCTAGGGGTACAGACTAAGCCCGAAAAGCTTGTTGTCCCTTCAGTCAGCTTGGTGCATTGATAGATCGGCCGATAAGAGCCTCCTGCTGGCCCCGGCGGGAATGCTGTGAAGCAGCCCAGGCCCAGCCAGTGCACACGGTCCAGGCCTGCACGGAGGAAAGGTTCCTCATACTACATCAAAACAAACCTACCGCAAACAAAAATACTGCTATTTACAGGAACCTACATTTACAGCTCAAGCTACTGTAGGTTATGAAACAGCTAGTCGCAAGTTGACCAGTTCAGACCAGCTCTCCTGCTTAACATGGTCGGACCAGCTCAAGCTATGCTAGCTGGTAATTTGAAGCAGGTCATAGCTGGATTTTACAGCAGGGTGAGCAGGGCCGGTTTTCTTGGGTAGGTTCTCACTACATTCCAGGAGTCACAGGTAATTTGTGTATCTTTCTGCAGCAATGCTTTTACTCCGGTGTGGTTATTGAGAGTTGCATTGCGCTGGGTACTCTCTGTAATTGCCCCGGGATGCCTGGGAAGCTTATCCTGTTATGCTCTCTTAATAACACGGACAAAAATAATACAACCATGTTTACTGGTTGTGTAACAGTAAACAGACCGTGCCCTCCCTACTACTCTGGTTTGATTCTGTGAACTCCTGCTGGCACCCGGCAGACAGCACCGTTTATTCCTAAAATGGATTCCAGCCAAAACAATTACAACAGTAATCAGCGGGTATCAGCCTGACTACAGTCGCTTCTTTTCAAATGCAGTCTTTTGAGATGGACCTAAAATGAAATCTGTTATGACCTGGGTGTTTTGCACACGCAGATTGATTTTGGCATTAAAGAGCTGACCACACAGATGACCAGGAGACCACTGTACAGGAGACTGAGCAGCTCGACATTGCAGGTTCTGTGATCTCCATAAACCCCAAATAGATCCAATAGCAGGGCCAGGTGAGAGGATGTGTCCACACCCTAAGGCACCCTACCTCATTTGAATTCATTCATAATTCAGACGTTAGTGGTACTGTCAAATGGGGGGCACATTTCTGAGAAATGATCTGGTGAAAATAATAGAAGATAAAAAAGGAATGTTCCTTCTTTAAATATCTGTATAGAATAGAATAGAATGGCATTGAAGGTACATTAATCCTCCTTTGACATTAAGTGCCTAATTAAAGTAATTAACAGGACTACTCTCGGATAGATGTTGAGAACCCTGTTCTTGGCCAATCTAAAATGTGAAACTGAACTGCACACCCTGTCCACAACTGCGTTAGAACTGCTTGGTTCCAACTTATAAGGGTTAACACATAAATGTGTGCCTATGGGAAAATAGGCATGAATTATCCATAGTAACAATACAATACAATTACACAGTATAATTACTGCAAGAGATTTGTGTGATTATAATTCACAGAAACATATCCTATTCCCATAAAGTTAGTTTTGCATGAAGGAAAGTGTGAAAATACTTTCAGTTTGAATTGGACTTTGTCCAAACATCAGAGTCCATAACCAGAAAGCATAAACAAAAGGACTGGCTCATTCCAGTTGGATGTATGTAGCTCATATTATGGAGGTGGTTCTATGGCCATAATGTTATGCAGTTCTGGCAAACTGCAGGTTTTTGATTGTATATGTCAGTTTCAAATGTCAATTTCTGTGCAGGCAGACTTTCTCATAAGAGAAAGTAATCACAGAGGAGTTAATCTGGCATGTGTGTGCAATTTTCCACAGGAAAAAGCATACATTTGATGTAAAATTACATAATACAATCATCACTGGCCTTTGAAGCACTGAATCTAATGCACTGCAATCTAATTAACTGCAACTGGAGAATTCCTTTTAAATGAAGACATGTGAGATACCATATTAATGCATACTTTATGATGTTTGTGCAAAGCAAAGACAATGTACATTATAAAAGAAATAAAAAAAACACATGGATGACAATGATGTTCCAAAGCACATGCAATGCAGAATGCATGACATATGACTCACCTCTAATTCATCTAACAACATGAATGGAAGAAAAGCCACCCTACTACACAATAGTCCAGCCATTACATGCGCGCGCACACACACACACACACACACACACACACACACACACAACATGTATGTATGTTAACCACTTTAAACCACGTCTCACAGCTCATGCACGGTATACGGTGCATTTGCACACGCTACAAGCAGACACACCCGACAGCCCACCCTCCATGACATAATGGCCGTAGCTCATGCAGAGTATCGTACGACACACACACACTCACACACACCCTGTAGCCGCCAGGGTGACAGGAGTGCAGCACATTAATCCAGGCTCCACCACCACTGAACCCGCTTCGCGTTTATACACTGCATGTCAAGGTTGTCCGTAGCCTCATGGAAATGTGAATAGGAGAGAATTAAAAATGATTTAAAAGAACAATCTTGGCGTTAGCCTGTTGCACTCTGTGGATTATTGACAAGGCCACAAAAAGCACAGGAGAGGAGGTGGGCTGAGTGACGTTCCCTGCCTTGTGCCATCACTCAAGACGGGAAAACTTGCCCTTGGAAAGCAATCAAGCTACTGAGAAATAAATCATGAAGGTGAGGGTGGAGTGTGTGTGCGTGCACAGTATGTGTATGTGTGCGCGTGGGTGTGGGTGTGGAGGGAGGGTCACGAAGAGAACAAGCAACGTGACACCTGCCGTGATCAAACCCAGCCATCACCCAAATAAATCCAGCAAGTCAATACAGCGTGCGCTGCTGCAGCCTACACACGGTGCCATTACTTCCCCAAAGCCAAGCTGCAAAATGTAACCAGTCAAGATTAGAGACTATGAAATGAACAAACTCCCTTCTGAACACAGCAACGCCACGCGGCAGAGCACGATCTCAACTTCAGACGAAGGTCAAGGGCAAAACACGCAGTCCTCTTTACACACAATCTTCAGTGCTAGATAACCACACGCTTTTCCTGCTTTGAGTGTGGCTTCCTGCCCTCATTACCAATTCAAGAATGTCTCTCTAATGCAACATTTTGAACATGATACACCAAGCAGAATGAAAAAGAGAAGTGTTTGACTGTTATTGCAGCGATAGCATGTGCACGGACACACATTTCAGAGTCAGCAGGAAGTCTTGCATGCCTGAATGTGCCAGGGCCATGAAAATATCTACTCCGCAGAAAAGCTGCTGGCTAAACACTGCAGCAGAAAGGCACGTTACCGCCTTCTTAGCACACATATGTCAGCTTATTTATGGCGCTGTAAAATAAATCTATAGATATAACAACAACACTGGGGTGATTTCAGTCTGTTTGTTTGAGTTCCGAAGGGAACAACGATACTAGTATCAGTGACAGTGAAGTCAAATGTCCACAAAGCAGCGGGGAAAACAAGAGCTCTCAGTTCAAAGAGACCCATCACTCAAAATGATGATTCTGTAGTGACAAAATGGCCATTTCCATGAATCTCACATGTGGGAAATGGCGCCATCTACTGCTACTGCATTTACACTGAATCACAATGTACAAGAAGTTCACTTGCAACATGCAAGTGGTCCCGTTTATGGTCACCATTAAGAAGCCGGGCAATAAAGATAATAAAGATCTTATTTATTATAAAGATAATAAATAAATATTTTTTTCCTTAAGGTTAACGTGTCAAAAACATCATTACTTTGTCTGGGTAAATGGGGTAGGCTATTTCCTCTTTAAACAGTCACTGGATTTGGGAAGGTTGTAACCAAACACTCCACCCTTCTCCTGAAAATTGCTTATAAGATCCATCGGAAATCCAAGTCAGGAAACAAGCAGTGTACACACTTCCACGGAGGAATAAAAGAGTAACTGCTAGAATGAAAGGGAAGAATGAGAAATGTGCAATGTTCGTCATTGATATGTGAACCCTGATGCTCAGGTGCCTGAACTTTCCAATGAGAGAATGGAAATTACGGCTTCGACTCCGGCTTCGCCTCCACCGATTCGCCTGAAAACAGACAGGCCCTCTAAAACCTCTCCAAATACGCAACTAGATGTACAAGGCCAACAAGTGCAGACAATGTGTTTTCATTTTCAGAGCCCGTTCAGATTTCATTTCATTAGCATACAGGTGGAGGATTCATCACTTAGCCTACTGCTCACAGCAAAAGCTGATCTCAGCTCGTCTCTGACTGCAACAGCTTGATTCCCAAAGCAAGCTTGCCAAAACTCAGAGGAGCTTTTCACACATTTCTACACCACCATCCATTAGCTCACGGCATGTCACTCCAGCAGAGACACCAATATGAAATCGCTCATTTCATAACATGCACTGATGCCAATGCTAATTAAATGAGTTGACCATCTGAGAAGAAATGTCCTGGCCCACCAGATGCAGTTTACTCAGTTCATTTAAATGTGTGGTGACACCTGCAAAGGGTTAACTGCCACATTCCAGGAAGGACACTGCCCAAATGCATCAGCATATTCTAGTACAGTGTACAAGACACTGAATAGACAAATTACAAAGGCAACATATTAAAAAGCAACAGGTACTCTTACACCTAGCAATCTCAGTCGCATATTTCTTTCTGTATGGAAAAAATAGGCTACCATGAGCACAATATGTCATGTTTTGTGTTAATGGAAATACACCTGTGACAAGACACATATGAAATGTACAATTTTATTGTTTCTTCCCCCTCCCCACATTGGTGCAGGAAAATGTTTTACTCAACACCTTACCACAATTCTGCATCGCTGGGACAGAAACAAATAATTTTCCATAGCATTTGTGCAGTACACCATGGATAGAGTGATATCAAATACAGGACATTTAGAATGGGAATATTTGAGTTCGACATTTTATAACCAAAACCATGATGCAATAAGCCAAGTTATGTATACTGAAATAAAGATTCACTATTCTCTTCTTCACTATGCAAACAATGTGTCTGCAATTCTTTGAAAGGAGGACACAAAAAAGTCAACAATTGGCAGGAAACTTTGAAATTTGAATAGCTAATAAGGCTTCACTGGCAAAATATAGTCAGACTATCAGAATTTTTTTATCAGAAGTTTTCAAATGACAAACAAAACCCCCCAATGTTGGGATTATGTGGTAGTTTATGGACAATCTACAATTATTTCCACCGTGGATAAACCCTCTTCAATGCTTACCACCTCACCAGTTTAGCATTTCATACTGTGCACATGAGTTTCAAACATGAGAAGATTGTGAATTCATTCAATGCTGCATTTCCAGGGCTATATGCAGAACAAACTCCTGACAACTTCCATCAAACGGTGCCTGACAATGGGAAGCTAAAGCCCTTTAAGAAGTGACAGGAACAACTGTGATACTTCTGTGATATTTTGCTAAACTTACAGGGTGTACAACTGGACCATTAAATAACAAATGAACATTTTACAGCACAGTAAATAATGGTATGGTATGGCATAGGCCAGGTATTTTATTTCACAGCTGGAAAGTGGCAGAGGTCTGAGACATGGCATTGTAAATGAAGGTGTTGTTGAAGGGTACAAACTGGTGTGTGATCATTTTGATAGCCTCTTGAGCTGCGGATCCTAAATAAAAGAAAAAAAGAAAAAAAAAACCACCAATATTTATTGCTGAAGAATTTTCCAACATAGTATACATTAAAATGAAATACTTAGTGCACATTAAACTGATGAAATACAAGCGCCAAACAAAATTCAAACCTCAAGAAACGAACGAGTACACACTCACACCTTCACGTTCAGAAGTGCTTCAGTCATTCTCGGAACGGTATCATACATGTGGAGAAGTGGGATATCAGTAGTTTCCAACTGGTGGCCCGGTCATTACAGTGTATGTTTGCTTTAAAAATACCAGCTTTTAGTAGCTCACAACAGTTTTTGTTGAGAATTATCAGTCTTAGTGTTTAACTATTCTAAGCTGCAGTTTTGTAGTGTTTAACTATTCCATTCAGCAACTGCAGTTTTTCCATGTTCGGCACATTGTAATAACTTGTTCCCCTTGCCACACTAAATAATTTACAATTTTTGCGACTGATTTGCATTTGTAATTTCGGCACCGACTATTGGCCTTTTTGGAACTGTTTGTTGGTTTATGTCTCTTTGGAAACACAAAGTGATGATTGAAACACCTTTTTTAAAGCGGTCAGTGTCACACACAGCTAATTGGCATTGAACTGAATATGACTCACCTGCTTAGCTTCCTTTATAATTGTGATTGAGTTACCACTGAACAATTATGTATATGCAAATTTGAAACAGGAAGCACGCACGCACGCACGCACGCACGCACACTCGCTCGCTCGCACGCACATCTTATAAGACTTACCTCCCAAAAAAGATGCTACTGTGTGGGGTTCAGCAGCACCGTAGCGACAGCTGTAATGATATGTAAAACACACATTTAGAGATTATGTTAAGAGGCCCGATCTGTAGGCCTATCACGCGTTCTCAGACACAATAATCATTCCGACAAAAACTTGATGTAAAAGGCAGAATGTTGTTAAACCGGATGTACATAAGGTTTTGTGCCCAGTAAGGACCCCCATGTTCGACCCTAGAAAACTCACAATTCATGGACGTAGTCATCCTTGACATTGACATTCAGGCCGTATTCTTGCAACAAGCTGTTCACACAGAACTTCAGCTGCCCAATGTCTTCCTCAACCTGATAATTGTAGACGCCTGTGGAAAACATGTATGCTTCAATTGAATACAAATTAGATTAAGGTTTCCTTATCCAATGTTGGATATATAGTTTTTAGATTATGGCAAACTTGCTCATAGTCCACAACCCCATGCAATATTCTAGTTATTAGGTGGCCTGCTCTGCTCGACTCTAGGAATACTGCCTGCGTCTCACCAACCTGCCCTACACACGAATAAAAAGGAATGTCTTTAGGAAATTAAAAGTCACATCTCTGGATACAAATCTGGGTCTTCCTGGAGTCTTATGTCCTGGGAAGTTCACTTGCCTTCAGAAGAATCACAAAACACCAGAACTAGTTGTGATCAGGGACCCAGTGTGGCCACAGAATGGCATGCGGATTATTTAAAAATCATCAACTGAAAGTCTTGTCTACATGTCTACATACATAATGCTTGTTAAGGCCTTCAAGCGGAGACCAATGCGGTACGATTTGGTCTTGTCACATGGACAATAGTTTGCCTGAAGGTAGAGATTACTACTAGCTGGAGTCAACAATTATTTGCACACAAATATCACCTCTCTTGTTAAAAGCAGTAAGTAAATCTCAATTTTTGAAGAGGCATTCAATAGAGGAGCTGAATTACGTCCTAACATACTGTATTCACGCTTGGTCTCGAAAGAAAGAGGTTATAACCATGAATAATATCATAGTGCTTGGCCCTGCTTCCAAAAGGCAACATTGGGAAGAATGTTTGTCAGCTTTAAGAGAGCCAGTCCTATCCGACCCCTCTTCAACACTTTAACCCAATCAGGGCAAGCATCATCCTCTGATCATTCATTACATCTGCATGGGCCAGGAGAAGAAAGGGTCTCTCTCCCCATCTTTCAACTTCACACATGTGGGCCAGTTTTACTTTGTTGGTTGACATCTGCTGTTGGCATCTGGGGAAACTGAAGCCATTATCTGGATCTGGTGTTTGTTTGCCTTACAGCTCATCAGGCATTTTTATACTTTCATTCCTGGCATATTCTACACTGTTTTGGTTTTCTCGGGATTATAACCTGTCCATGTCTGTAAAATGCATTGTTTGTTCAGGCAGTTGAACCTTCTTCTTTTGATTAGATGTTGAATACCAGTTACAAATTAAGAAATCTCATAATTTTAATGTGGTTGTGAATTATACATTTAGATGAAGGTTGATCCAACAGCCTTGCAATGAATTTGGAAACTTTACTTCATAACTGTGGATAATAATTAACCAAATCAAATCAATCTATTTTACATGTTGGATAAGTAAAGAGTAGAGTATTTAACCATTGGTGGACATGTGTTTGGTATTCAGTAGGGTGTTAACGGTTAGCTGGACTCAGAATTTTAAAAAATAAATAAATTAGGGCAAGGTTTCAACAGTCTACAGAGAATGCGATATGGGGAAGAATACAGTAAACTTGAAAAAATCGTCAGCACTACATATTCGGCGTTTACCTGGATAGCGGGAGTGCTGCTGGTAGAAGCGATCCACAGAGCGCAGCATGAGGTAGAGCACCATCTCGCTGTCTGGGCTGTCCATGTAGGAGGCTGTGGGTACACAACACCAGTGTTCAGATGCATATTGCCCACTCCTCCATCCAATGACAGTCAGCCCCAGAGCTAAAAGCGGGGGTCACTTACTGATCGCGTCCTTAGAGAAGGAGTCCGCGCTGTACTCCTCAGACAGCGACCTGCAGCGCACCACTCTCAGAAAAGCTGCGTTTTTACCTGCAAAATAATGTCGCCCTTCATTTGGTGTTCATGTCAGCCATTGGGTCAGAAGCGCAAAACACAAATAAAAAATGCAAAGACAGAAACCTGCAGTCCATAAGTGAAATACACAAGCATGCAATACATGTTTGGCACTTTCAAGCCACCTTTACACTGTATAACAGTCTTGTTATTGGGAAATGTGCTGTTGGAAGATACTTACAGAAGAGCTTAATGTCTTGTTCAGAAATGCTTTCTGTGGGCTTAGAAGTGAAAACAAACACTATTAATTCAAAATAACAATCAATAGTGCTTCCGGCTTTTTTCTTTCATTAAAATATGCAGTATAACAACACTGATCGTCAAAGATTAACGCCATCTCAATTTTACTGTACGAGTATTACATTGGAAAATGCAAATACTGTTTAAATAAAGCTAAATTTCATAATCATAAAATAATATGCTTTATGCAGACACAAACCTTTCCAACTGACTGCAGCAAAGACTCCACATACTTTGACACGGTTGTGACATCTTGCATTGCCTTCTCTCTGTAACTGAAAACAAACATGTGTAATCATGTATGGGGCTGAAAGGATATCAGCCCCAGTTATCCACAGGGATTTACAATCAGGTCCATCAAGCAAGAACAGAATGTTGGTGCTTACTATATACTCATTTAACATTAGTATTAGAACTAATACTTCTACATTAGTAGAAGAACATGAGCACCCATAAGAACTTGCCCTACATGTTCTGGAGTTTGATGAATTTCCCAGAGTCGGCGATCATGTCCGGGATGGTGCCTCTCACAGGCAGATTTCCTGCACCCTCATTCTCCACAAACTCCTTCACCGCCCGCACCATCACCCAGAACGACAGCGTCTGTGGAGGCAAAGAGGCGGGAAACAGCCTTTTATATAACACAGATTAAAGCAACATTAACATGGAAGGTGCAGAGTGTAAACGGACAGAGCGCGGATTAACACAACAAGAAGGGGGAGTCAAATCAGCAAGAAGAAGCAGGAAGCTGACAACAGTCAGTATCTGCAGTATTCTGAGTCAGTCTCACTTGAGATGAAATGTTCTTGCATGGCTCCCCATTGAAGAGATCCTCTATTGCACTGGGGATCTGTGAAACAGAGGACAGCATGATTATAAACCAGTATTATACCTGCCCATCCAGTCTGCTTCTGAGGGAAGAATCAAAGCGAGGGGAACCACCCACCTTGGTGGGATTTAGAGCGGTGTTCACATTCTTGATGGCCTCATCGAAGTTCTCCTCATCTTCAGGCACTCCGTTCTCGTTCTTGAGGATTCCTGAACAAATACAGAGAAATGGAGAAAACAGCACTGCGATGTCAATGAAAAATGCTGGAATTAGAAGTCAAATAAGTTTGACATTTGAAATACCATGACTGCTGTATGAATACACATAGTTTAAGACCTATACATGGTAACAGATATTCATACATGTCGAAATGAAAAGCTTCATCCTTGACGCATGTTGACTGTACCTTGCCGAATGAGCTGTCTGAATGCTTCCTTCTCTTTGTAGTTCTTCGGTGGCAGAAAATTGTGCTGGAAAGGAAAATGTTTTTCCACATTTTTACTTATGAAGAAGGCAAAATTGACATTAATTAGTAGTAAAGACATTCATCCTCAATGATACATTTAAGAAATTACCTCACTGAACCATTTTTCAAGGTACTTAGCAACGATGATTATCCATGGTGTATGGCTATGATCCTGCAGCAATGGAAATAGTAAAGAGAAATTTATATTTAGATTGAAAAGAACATAACAAAAGGAATTATATTCAATGCATTTACCTGAAGATTATTAAACCCAAAAAATGTATGCTATGTATTCAGTTTTCAACGGTTAACACTGGTGCACCTTAAAATAAACTTTTCCAACTTCACTTTGCTCACTTTGTTTGAAAATTGACTTGAATTTGATTTCACATGGCTAATTTTCTGCAACTGATGTTTTGTGAAAAACTGATATACCCCCCTCAAAAACAGACACCCGGCAAACATACACCTTCATTATGGCCTTGTGCCCAGTTGATGTTTTCATCAATTAAAAACTGAACACAATGAAAGGGCACTCTATTGAGTGAGGACTCTTTTAAAAACAACAGTGGAGTGTGATCTGGATGCAGACCTCACCCCAGTCTGATTCCCTTAGTGCAGTTAATTTACACCTACAGTCCATATCAGTATTTTGTATTTCATGTGTGTGTTCTGTAATTCGCATTATTGCCACTATCACAGGTTTATCACACATCTCCATACAAACAGGACCACACTTGCATTGAAATCACAGAGAAGGCCGAGGGGTGATGCTCATACTCACACTCACAGTGTTAATTGGAGGTATGGACATATTATTATATTATTCTGACCTTTTTCTCCATATTATCCAGGTCATAATTCTGAACATGACTGTTCAGCTCAGCAAAGGGGTGGTCCAGCCTCAGGTCCTCCAGTGCGTTGTCAGGATGTGATTCGATCACTAGGGGAAAAAACAGGATCAATCAGCATTACCCACACGGACAAGAAAAACACTGTACATATAACATCTGATAATCCCTACAGAACTGGGCTGGGCTTTAATGGTAGACTTGAGGAATATCACACTGCAGCCATGTACAGTATTTCTCAATGAATAATACTAATCTGGAAGTCCAGACATTTATATAAATGTATATTATCACAATCAAAATTCAAACATCCCATACCTGTGTGTTCTTTCACCACAAGTCTCATGTACCCAATGAGACCATAAGTCCTGCACAGCAGAAAGGGCACTCCTTCATTCCACAAAACGGCCCCCAGTCTAAGAAAAGTGCTGGGGGAGGAAATGGGAAACCAACTTTCACAAACGCATAAATACACCGCCAACGAATAAAAAACATAGCTTTTCCCACCGCCAACGAATAAAAACATAGCTTTCCCAGCGCCTCTCAGAAATACATGTCTTGGTTGAGCCCTACCTCTCTGGGAGCTGAACGCCAATCACCAAGCTAAACCTGTGGAAGAACTCTGGGTCATTGTCCAGGAGCTTGTCTGGAGTCTACAGAAGAAAAGGCAAAAATGTACATTACAGCACCATTCACAAGGCAACAAAACCTGGACCAGAAAAGAGAATACATATTTCACCGATTACTTTTCTATTCAACCATTAGTTAATATTACTTTTTTTTAATGGAGTGTCACATGAGAACCCATTTCTTGCGCACAATGTTCACATTGGATCTGATCTGAATTAAGTATCCCAGTCTCAATATCGGCACACCAGACAGTCCTAGATGTACTTCACTATAATTATTAAACAATAAATATGTGAACAGGATATCCATGAAAATTTTACTTGTCATTGAATGTTGTTCATATTCAGGAAAGCTTCAACCTAATCAGTTCCTTTCCATTTCAGAAATATTTTTTTAATCAACTGGGCCAAAAGAAAAAAATCACATATCCAACAAAACATTATTAATATGTTTTTGTACAAACCACATTTCTGTAATAGCTGAGAAATTTAAAAAATGATGCACATGAAATGTGAACCTATAATGTAAAAAAATAAATGTGTGACTTTACAAATTTCTCACTTGCAAAACATTACAAATTGGTGCCTGACCTTGAACTTGCTTTATGATAGTTCAAGGATTTCCTAGTCCAAGAAATTCCTACCATTCTGTCAAGCTGGCTTTCATTGTGGGGGCGGCCTGTAGCGTAGTGGTTAAGGTTAATGACTGGAACACGCAAGGTCAGTGGTTCTGATCCCGGTGTAGCCACAGTAAGATCCGCATAGCTGTTGGGCCCTTGAGCAAGGCCTTCAACCCTCCACTGTGCCCGGCTTAGTCTAATCAACTGTACATCGCTCTGGATATGAGCGTCTGCCAAATGCCAATAATGTAATATAATGTAATGAATCCATTAACAGACAGAAAAACATTGGGGACAATTACACATCAGTCACTGACCTCCTCGACAAAGTTTCCAGAAACATCACTGTTCAATTCCTGTAGCAGCTCCGTGGCAGCTTGTGCTCGACTCTGAAACAGAAAAACAAGAGTTTACCTTTTATTTACATCACACCGGAAGGGTTATGCTTTTATTAATCAAATATCAGTCTCCAAAACTTACCTTTCCAATGCTGTTGTTACTTAGAAAAAAGCTGCAAGCAAATGTATGGATTTGAATTACTATTTCATAGTTACTGCAGGGACATTGATTTTTTGTTTTTTACAGTAAAATTTGAAATACCACCAAAACTATGTTCATATTAATTAAAATGTGGATAAATGCTGCTCTTGCTCCCGTTTTGAAAACATAAGCTTTGCCATACATCTTAAGAAAATAACTAATTCAAATGACTTTATACCAAGCTTTATAACACAAATACATTTTAAACAAAATATGCAATTCACTTGTTTCCAACATCTTCTCCGGAGACTTTGTGTCCATCTACAATGGTGAATGCTCCAATGCCTGAGGGGGAGGAAGTATAAACTTGATGAGTAATAAACATCGAGCCCTGCTGCCAGGTACATACAATCGACTGTGGTTGTGGGTCAAAAGATGTGCATTACAACACCTGTCGGATGTTAAACAGCTTTACAGCAAAGAAGCAGAATTTGATGATGTCCGTAACGTGGGGTAATTCTTACCTGGAAGCACCAGGTTTTTAAGAATCTCTGTCCCAGAAACTGTAGCATTGATCAAACAAACATGAGCATTTTCTAACGCTTCTTGTCCATGATCGCCCCATAATCTGGAAAAAAGAAGACCGTTAAGAATTGATAGTTGACAATACTGAGCCAATCATTGAGTAACGTTGCATAGATTTCCATCCAAAACTATCTAGCGACAATAGATGTAGTCACAAACTGTAGCTGTCATTTCGTTATCCAGCTTTACCAATACCATGCGATTGTGTGCATCCATTGTCTGTTGTGGTTATAAACTTGAATATGAAGGTGTTCAATATACATGTATTTATACAGACTAGTTTTGTTGGCTCGCATTTTGCAGCCAGCCAATTTTCCCTATTCATGACGCATGCTAGCGTACCTAGGCTTTGTTTAGATAATAAAGATGTAAGCAGTCATTGAAGTGCATGGACAGCCAGGGCTTTAAATAACCAACAAGCAAGTTAGTAAGCGTTTTATTATCACTACTACTAAGGCCTACCGGCATCCCAAATTAAATTTTAGCTAGCTAGAATTAAAGTTAGCTAGCA
Source organism: Conger conger (assembly GCF_963514075.1). Classification (NCBI taxonomy): domain Eukaryota; kingdom Metazoa; phylum Chordata; class Actinopteri; order Anguilliformes; family Congridae; genus Conger; species Conger conger. Next base: position 17,815,628 of record NC_083774.1, on the reverse strand, counting down.
TGGATACTGACAGGACACTGATGGGGAAAATGCTAACATCACGGTCACCTAGCCACTGTAACGTTAACGCATTTCTGGGTGCCTGTCGGTTATAGACTGCCATTCGATAGCTAGTTACCTGAGCTGTCGGTCGTATTTCTGCTCTTTTGACGTTTTTCCTTTAAAACCGTCTGCCATGCTCATTCTCAATAGCACAACTCCCGAGTCCTTAGAATCTGCAAGCTCGTTGGCTAGTGAGCTACCAGCTCACGTAGTTCTTCTCCGTTGCGAATTTCATGCTCAGATTGCTGATCTAAGAACAGTTTAACAAAAACGCTCCTGGTAGGAAAAGTGTAAGTAAATGCACCAACTGAACTGATCCTGAATCAGCACTCGGGACAGGATATAACTATATCCCGACTGCGATTCCAATTGGTTGATAGCAGCGACGCAGGACACGAGTCACACGACCGTCAGATTCAGCCATAAAGCGCATGTCTATGGTTTCGACGCATTATTCCTTCCAATCCACGATTAAGATGATTTCTGTGCACTTTCGTTACATCTTTGACCACCAGGAGGAGTGTACACAACATCATAAAATAATGTGTTAGCAAAAATAAAATCGATAATGCAGTCTTCACTAAAATTATATTGGGGACTGAGAATAAAAAATAGATGGTTGTTTAAACACCGTATAAAATGCGGATGTGTGGACACTAAATGAATTGTCCTGAATAAGCGGATAAAGCATTGTGCTGCCTAATATGGAGTGTGAATCAACGTATTAGTGGCGCTAATAGTTGGGAGGAGAATTAAATGAGAATTACAACTCATTTCTTACAGCTTGGGCAGTCCAGCGTCTCCACCTTCATCGCGTTTAAAAGGTTACCAAATGAGTGCTACACGACATAAATAGTGATTTGATTGTGATCACCGGCACAGTCACAGAGAAAGCGTGTGAAAATTCTCACAATGGCCAGTCATTGTTGGGGTTATGGAGAAGACGACGGTGAGATGAGTCTTGGTTCGGAAGTGTAAAATGCAATTCACTAGTTGCCTCTTAAATTAAAAAATGACCTTAGGACCACCATACAAAGAAACATAATTTTCTAAAAACACTGTTAAATTGTCATCTGACAATTACTTCTAATTCTGCATTTGGTAGGATCTGAATATTTGTTGGAGCTAACTTGCAAGAAACGACCTGAAGATTGGCATGTAAATGTTTGTGTTTGTCCAATATAAATACAGGAAATTTGGGATATGAATAGAAATTCAGAACTTTCAAGCAACTGAATGACATTGTTTTTTTAGCAGCTATGAAGTCTACTTACAACCTTGATCAGTAATCTGAGGACAATGACATAATGTTTGAGTCTTCTTAAAGGGATCCACACTGGACACTTCCAATTAAGTTCTTCCCAGTTGCCTGTCGGTCTAACTTAAAAAAAAAAAAAAAAAGTCCAAATATGTTCCCTCTGAAAAGAATATGTTCCCTCTGAAAAGAATATGATCGGACTCATTTCAAATGAGGGTTTGCATATTTTAAAAGGATATATAACACAAGGGTTAACAGTTTGCTTTGCTCTATCCCAGGTCCCTCCTCTTGGCACAAAGGCTACCCCATTGCCCAGGGAAATCACCAGTCTCCAGTAAATATTATTACTGCTGAGACCATGTATGACTCTAGCCTGTCCCCTCTCATTGTCTCCTATGAGAACTACAGCTCCATCAGCATTTCAAACAACGGGTGCTCTGTGGCTGTGGAGTATGCTGATGCTGAACAGGGGCCAGGTGAGTTTAAACATGGGTGAATCTTCACTTTAGGCAGAAGGGAAATGTGATATTCAGTCGTACTTGCAGAAACCTTTTCATTGATGGTTGGGCTGATGTTGACTGAACTAGTGTTTCTAGTCGTAAGCCAAGTGCAGTCAATGGTATTGGTAATGTGGTGCTGGTGGTGTGTGCTGATGCCTGACATCTCCACAGTAATTGAAGGAGGCCCTCTGGGCGATGCCTACAGGCTGAAGCAGTTCCACTTTCACTGGGGTCACAAGGATTGCCAAGGCTCTGAGCACACTGTTGATGGAAGGACTTATGCGTCTGAAGTAAGGTTGACTCCAATAATCGACATTCAATGGGCTTCTGGGCAGAAGGGACCTATAGCTTGAGCCTGGCTCTGAACAACACCCAACTCTACTGAGTTGCTTCCTCCTACAGCTTCATCTGGTCCACTGGAATGCATCCAAGTACCAGACATTCAGAGAAGCAGTAGCAGCTCCTGATGGCCTTGCGGTTCTTGGGGTCTTCCTAGAGGTGGGTCTGATTCCTACCTGTTGGAAGGGCTACGGTTTCACTCTGGCCATATGAGCAGCTGACATTCCAATCTACCCAGACTGATTCCATTACCTGAGTGGGCCAGATGAGTATTCCAGTAATGAGAACATTTTAAAGGCCTATTCTGAAACCAGCATGTCCAGGACTGTGTGCTCTTTATACAAGTATAATTTATTTTGCACAAATTGTAAGGTTTCTTTGATGCAAATGCATAATGATTGGATTCAACAACTAAATGATTATTGTCATTTTGTATAATTTGGAATATTTATCATTACATGACTCAAGCTTGTTCCAGTGTTTGAATGGGATAATGAATAGCCAACTTGGCGAGTATTGTTGGCACTATACCATTGTATTGTAGTGCAAGCTATAAAACCAGTTTCTGATTAATCTTTTTGAAGAATTGCAGTTGGGTGACTAATCTCCTGGTTTCCTTCTGACTGCATCACTGAATTTTATTTTTTGTAGACTGGGAAGGAACACCAAGGTTTAACCAAGATAACCGATGCTTTATCCATGGTAAAGTTTAAAGTAAGTGCAATTGTGCACATTGCACATTTCTGTTTTCCACATGCCTTCATACATTCCATTGGTAATGCTCTGTATGAACTACAAAGTTGGTTCAACCAAGGAGATTGTAGGGAGAGTAATTCTCTTGATGGTACTTCAGGAAATTGGGATCACCTCAAATCTAGACCAAGCTGGTATGAGAAGCATGAGTGAGTGACCTTTTTAAACGGTACCATTTATGCACATTTGATGTAAAAGGATTGAAGAAAGGTGTCCATTTCACTGCAGAACCTCAACTAAAATCCTAACTGGTATTTTATTTGGAGGTAAAATATGCAATACTCAGCATCCAATAATGAGCCCTGAAATTTAATTTCCTAAAGGTGATGTCTGTGTACCTATCCATCTCAGGGTAGTACTGCAGATTTAAAGGACTTCAATCCAAAGTGTCTTCTTCCAAGAAATCTCAATTACTGGACCTACCCTGGCTCCCTGACCACACCTCCACTCCACGAGAGCGTCACCTGGATTGTTTTTGAAGAGCCTATTGAGGTGTCAAAGAGACAGGTGAGCAGATCTGCTTTGGGGCCCAAGAGGAACTTTGTGGGACTTTCAGCCTTAAATGCTGCTATGAAGTTTGAGTAAATATGAAATTGGAGTATTTGGTGTCTAACTGTTCAGGATGCTACCTGAGAGCTGAATTGTCACTGCATTTGATTAAAGTTCTTAAGTGTATTGTGAGTTTCACATGCCAGGCTGAGTATAGAACTTGATGTTTGAATCAGGCCTCACCTCCCTTTTTCTTTTCTTTTTTTTTTTTTTTTTTTTTTTTTTTTTTTTGGTCCAACAGATGGAACAGTTCCGAATGTTGCTGTTCAGTGAAGAGAAGGAAGATGAGAAATTCATGGAAAATAACTTCAGACCACCTCAGCCCCTCAATGGCAGGAAAGTCTGTGCTTCCTACAACTAAAGGCCAAAGATCATTGTTCAAAGTCTAATCTCGCATTCTGTTCACCTTTGGAGGCATGTCCTATTTGCTTTAATGACTGCCATAGGACTCCTGCATTCATCAGCAACCCTTTTCAGGTGACGGTTTGTTTTTCACTGTAAGGGTGGGCTGCTTTTGCTAGTGTAGGTCCTAATGATTAACAAGTGTAGCTGCAATATTTTCCATTGACACACTAATCCCTAATGCAGGTATGTGTTTGCTTTGCGTTACTGTACTGGTTATGGACTTCTCAAATAAGCATGCAGGGAGTGGTTTGTTACTCATTGGGATTTTGTTGAGACTTTTGGATTTTTATGGATTAATTTGTGCAAATGTATTAAATTATTATATTCTATGCATGCATTTTACATTTATTAAAGAGATTTGTGCCTCACTTCATGACCTGTAGGAAAGAGCATTTTAACTGGTTTAAGTGCACCATAATCGTGGAAACGCTTTCATATTTTGTTATCCTATGTGGATAAATGGTGTCCTTTTCCACACGATATTGTTTTATTCTTAAATGCCTTGACCAGAGGTTTATGCAGTACCCTGAATGGTTTTAACTATGCAGATCTAATGGTGGGCAATTCTGAACTGTGCAGGGTGTTGTGCGATCTGCCTCAGTTTGTAACCATTGAAATATAATTGCCACACAGTGGTATAATAGAGAATTGCATCTATGACCATCTGATAGGGTAGGGCAGAACTGTGAGAAGTTGGTGTAAAGTTCCTTCTGGATAAGGAATATTTAAATCCAACTACCATGATTGGAGGGGGACGCACATTTCGTTGCTTATTAATTTAAATTAAGGAATTGAGGTTCTGTTTTACCTAAAGATTCTGATTGTAAAGACCACCCTTATACACTTTATACTCACTTTATTTAGACAGCGGAAAGCTGAGTGCTTTAGAGGCAGAGTTGATCAAAGCACAGTGTCATGATGGGGAAATTCCTAGTTTGCTTGAGTTTTCCAACCTATGAATTCACCAGGCCTTGCTGAACTTTTGGGTTCCTTTGGCAGGACTGCATGAATTTAAACCACTGAAAACTCAAATATTGTTGGGCTTTTATGGGTTGACTGGATTTAAATTGACATGATTTATTTCATTTCCAAATTACAGCATGTTCAAGATGTAGAATAATTTTTTTGAGGGCCTGTCAGTCAGATCCCCTTGGAATTGATTGAAACGCCCCGTCGCCTTGCTGTGGGTCACATATCTGTAATAGTAATAATAAAAAATACATACTTTCAGTACAGTGTCTTGCATTATGATCATAGTTTCCCTTTAAAGCAAGTTTTGATCATGCTGTATGTGACGTGCGCTATCATAATCAATCAAGGTGCAACAACTGATTGATTGATGTTTATGTACAAATTGGCTGTTTTAGGCTTTCATCTACATTTTGTAGAACTATATCTTTCATAGTCTGTCATAATGCCAAATTCAGAGTGAACGTAATGTTACACATATGTTTTGGGGTCAATACAACTGATTTTGATAGAGCCGAACACATGCACTAAACAACTGAACAAAGGTATGCTGTATGACAAGCCAATCTGCTCAGAAATATACAGTTTCAATTTAACAGTCCTTTGTTTTTGTTTTTTTTTTCAAATTTGGCCTGACAATTATCATTTGAACACCTATGACAAACACATTTCCCATGCAGTGAAAAGGGTCAAATATGCAAAGATGAACATCTTATTCGGATTTCTTTTTTCTCAGCATAGCTAGCCTTCCTGGAACAGCAGGTGCGCAATGTAGCCTGAGAGTGTGTTGACACTGTTGTACATATTCTGAGCCTGGGAGTTCCATTTACAAATAACCCCCGGCTCATTTCACAGCTTCCAAACACTCACTAATGAAGATAGTGGAAAGACTCCTGCTGTTTACTCAGATCCTGCACTCTGAAAAATATCATTTTCCTTCTGGGGGCCTCATTACCTCCAAAACAAGGGATGCCCAGCACCCACTATGCACCATATCCATATAAACTAGGACAGATAGTCATGAACTTAGTTCATGATGATCATGGACACATTTAACATCTGATTGTCGGTTCCCGAGAATTAACGTACTAGACTTATATGAATACAATCTGAATTAGTTTTATCCTACTTAACTAATTGCCCACACACCCACACAACTGTATTCATGTTTAGAGACAAATAACAAAATGGGACCGCATACATTATTAATGCCTGAGTGGAGCAACAAAGAGAAATGGGTAGGAAAAACTAATCTGTTTCTTTTGATCTATTTTGTATCATTCCTTCGGCCAATTTAATGTGTATGTAACACTACATATAATTCAGTACGGTTTCATATGTGCAAATGGCATTCATCCATTTTGTAACTGGTTACTGGCTACATGGCAATTGTATGGTTTCGTGGATTTTATATTGTCTATAAATTATTGTAAGGTCTTACATTGACCTTATTTAAATCTTGCAAGTAACTTCATGTTATGCCGGGGGGAACAGAGGAACCAGTAGCAGACAGGGGTGCAGATAAATGGCAGGTTTTAATACAGCAGGGGCAGACAGAACGTAGTCAAAAAACAAGCCAAGGTCCAAATCCCGGGGGTCAGTCCAAACAGGCAGAGGTACAAAAAATCCAGAAAACCAGATAACCAAGGGAAAGGGAAAGGACTCAGGAACAAGGGCAAGGAAGACAAGGAGGCTAGAACTGGGGGACGGAATACAAGGGCTCGGGAACAGAAGAGGACAAGACGAACTAGCACCGTGCGACCGAAAAGGACAGGTATAAATACACAGGGAAATGAGACAAACTAGGCGGGGCAAGGGAGTGAGGGCGGTCTAACAAATTAACATCAAGTGAAACACATGAAAGGGTAATAGGACAATAACGAGAGGCTCTGGACTAGAGACAATTGCAGAGAATCAGGAGATGCAGAGATAGAGAGAGACAGGTGCGAATACTTCGCTGAAACTAAGCAAATCATCAGTGATAGAATAGGGAGGCGGAGTTACAGAACAGAATTGAAACTGGAGATGTGTTAGTAAGTTAGTTAAGTGATTTAAATTACAAATACCCAAAACTAGTGCATGTTAGTTTGTTAGTTTGACAAACATATTAGTGTGTTAGTATAATTAGTACTGTACAAATTCTATGTTAGTTGGGTTTAGTATATTAGTGCTATGTACAAACATGAAATGGAGAGAAAGCAGGAAGTAAGGAATGTAAGATTGGAAGGAAGACTGAACCCCGGACACACCCGAATAGTGGGGCACGCAGACAAGGGAGTGACTGGGCTAGAAAACATTCAGACTCAGACATCACAGGGGAAGACGAGTGCAAAGACTAACGAATATAAACAGAACACCAGACATGAATATGAAAAATAATAAATTACAAGAATGATGATAATAAACAATGATAAACTAACACACAGAACACAGGAACATAACACTTCAGCACATTACACCACATTTGATGGAATATTTCTCAGTTTATCCAGCACCAGGAAGCAGGAAGTGAAACCTCACTGCTGATAAGTCACTTACAGTAAGGGATACCAAGAGTTATCGTCCTGATCATGTTTTATCTTGCCACTTTGTTTTGACATGCCATGCAAAATACTCAGCAGGTACATATTAGGAACAATAATAGTTTAACAATAAGCTGCATAAAACATGTTTAACTGAAAGTATCATGCATAACTGTTACAAGCTCATTTGTAAATATGTGTAATTGTGTAAATCCACTACTTACTTACTGTAGACTATGTATGATACTCCCACCCCAATATGCTTGAAATAGATCTTATATGTCAGCCTTTTCATTTCATAGCCTTCTGTTTTAAATACAGGAACCATTGTTATATTGGGATGAGAATGAGTGATAGGATGTGAAAGCAAAACCATGGGGACAAGGCTTCTCAGTAAGATGGTAGGCTAGTTGGCTACTCCGTGGGGTTACTGAGTAACCAAATTAAGATATAGGTGCCCAAGATGGCTATACTTTGCAGGAATTGTAAACGCATTTATTTGGCAAACAACAATGATGATAATAGTAATGATTACCCTACAATAATTCCTAAATGGCCATGAGCGACAATATTAAACTCTGATATTTCTGTTTTAGACAAAGTAGGCTATTTCATCCACTTGAGAAAATCTATGAAAAGAAGTAGCTATCACAATTACACACTATGCTTATTCAACGATTGCAGAATGATGCCGTTTCAGAACGTGCTCTGGTTGTGAAAAATGTAGGTAGCGCTGCCATCTCAAACAGATTGTACATTGTAGAACAGTGGGTGGATGACTGGATCCATTAATAAATAAACTGTATGGTAAATAGGTACGGTAAACCAATCGACGCCGTATCTGTGTATCATCCAATCACAGAATACGGGGCGGTGCTTTTATACGGCTATAATAGCGAAAGGAAATAGTAGGGGGAAAAGATCTAGAAAAGCCGGGAGCAGTCAATTTACAAGAACGGAATCTTCCTGGTGAGTTTAAATCAAAATGTAGGCTATATTCCACAGCATTAACCAGCAGTGCCCGATCACGAGTTTCTGGGTAAACGGTGCATTTCACTTCGCGGGATAGATTTGACGCAACATCTGTAATGTAGCTAACCTGCATTAGCTTGCGCATTAGCAAATCATCTTTCTACAGTTAATTTAGCTAGCTAGATGAATCAAGCAAGCAGAATAGCCTGGGCACTAATGAAAATATTAACGGACAGTTTGCTTGAAAGGTCGCTGTTTGTCATTTTCCTGTAGCAACGGATGAATGTTATGAATCTCAAGTTACCTAACTGTGATGACCTGCGAGATATACTGTTGATCTAGGTTAAAGCTAGCAAGTGCGTGGCTAGTTCATAATATTATAGAATATAGATGATCTTCCATTTCCAATCGATGTTTTGAAGTGGCTCGCATACAAAACAAGGAAACTGGAAAAAAAAGTCATTTTGACCACCAATTGTTTAAATGGGCATGTTTGAAAAAACAGATAACGTAGTCATGTAAACCATTTATGATGATTTATGTGCGAGAATATTTGCTACAGTAAACCGCGAGTTGAATGTTTAACGTATGCTGTTTTTTGACACAATTTTGACATGTCAATAAGCCAAATCGCATGTTAAACGATCTAAATTCACTTTTCCAGGTTGTGAGATAGTGAGACTCGACAACAGACAGCATCTTTCAGGTTTGAAGCCCGAAATGTCAGGCACATTATGCTCATGGTTCCTGCACTTTGCCAAGCGTAGTGCCCTCTCCGTCTCCCGTAACCAGCAGCACAGACTGTATTATAGGTGCTGCTGCTCTCCTCACCGTCTGGTTACATGGCCCAAAAGGACCCGGCTATCCAGTTCCTCCTCCCACAGCGGCTCTGACCTGGGTCCTGGCAGTGTGCCCGGTGCCCAGCGCCACTCCTCCACTAGCCAGGACCCGGACTTCCAGCTGACTCCCGCACAGATTAATGGCATCCTGCGAACCAATGAGCAGGCCGTGAGCATCCCCGAGTTTGACGGAAGGGGCCTCAGCGCCGTGCTTAAGTTCGAGAGCAACCAGCTGCCAGCCAACACGCCCAACGAGGACCGACGCAGCGCTGCCACTTGTCTGCAGACCAAGGGCATGATGTTTGGCGTGTTTGACGGGCACGGGGGCTACGCTTGCGCACAGGCGGTGAGCGAGCGGCTGCTGTACTACGTGGCGGTGGCTCTCATGTCGCAGGGGAGCCTGGAGGAGGTGGAAGACGCCATCGAGACCCTGCGGCCTGTGCCGCCCATCCTGCAGTGGTACAAGCACCACAACGACTACAACTTCCGAGAATCGGCCTCGCTGTACCTGGAGCACCTGCGGGTCTTCTGGCAGGAGCTGTTGGAAAGCGAGGAGCACGGGGAGGGCATGTCCCCCCGCGATGCCCTGGACTACGCCTTCCGGCGGCTGGACGAGGACATCTCGCTGGAGGCCCAGGTCCCGCTGGACAGCGGGCTGATGAGGAACACGGCCCTGCAGGTGGCCTTCGCCGGCTCCACGGCCTGCGTGGCGCACGTGGACACGGAGGGCGTGCACGTGGCCAACACCGGGGACTGCCGGGCCGTGCTGGGAGCGCAGGAGGAGGACGGCAGCTGGACCGCCCTGCCCCTCTCCCGCGACCACAACGCCCTGAACGCGGCCGAGCTGGACCGCGTGCGGTCGCAGCACCCACGGTCGGAGAGGCGCACGGTGGTGACGGACGAGCGTCTGCTGGGAATCCTCATGCCCCTGCGCGCCTTCGGCGACATGCGCTTCAAGTGGAGCCGCGAGCTCCAGCAGAGCGTTCTGGAGAGCGGCTGCGACCTGGAGTCCCTCAACATCTACCAGTACACGCCGCCCAACTACCTCACGCCCCCCTACCTGGAGGCCGCCCCGGAGCTGGCCTACCACCGGCTCCGGCCGCAGGACCGCTTCCTGATCCTGGCGTCAGACGGGCTGTGGGACATGCTGGGGAGCCAGGAGGCGGTGCGGCTGGTGGCGGAGCACCTGACGGGGGTGCACCTGCAGGCCCCTCTGTCGGCCCGTGAGCGGCAGATGAACCTGGGCCAGATGCACAGCCTCCTGCTGCAGCGCCGCGCCCGGGCGGTGCCCGCCATAGACCCCAACTCCGCCACGCACCTCATCCGCCATGCCCTCGGCACCAACGAGTACGGAGAGGTGGAGCAGGAGCGCCTGTCCGCCATGCTGGCGCTGCCTGAGGACCTGGCCCGCATGTACCGGGACGACATCACCGTCACCATCGTATACTTCAACTCCAACCTCATTAAGCCCCGCGATGCCTAGGAGGGGACTGTGGACGGCTGCCCCTGGACTAGTATGGCCAGTCTCATTCCTCATGTTCTCAGTGTAAGTCACAAGTCACTGAAACCTCAAATCTGGCTTGACTACACTTGTGAGGACATGTTTTTCCCTCCGTCTTGACTCATAGTTAAATCCTAGAAGTTTACAACATATATGCCTACCTGAACGTGCTTCAAGTAAAGATGCAGGATTCATGGATTCCCCTTTGGCTATGGTGATCTCCTATCTCCTTCATAACCCTGACAATGTAATTAGGCTCAATTAGATCTCTTGCCATAGTCCTACTTCACAGACCATACATTAGTAAGTACATTATCCAAGGGCAATTACCGAGGCATTCCCAGATGGTAGAATCCTGCTTCTTCAAAAGGGTCATCTCATACTGTTAGACTGTTTTATAAATATAAAAATGTAAAATTCTAAAGATTTTTTTAACAATCAATATTGAGATATATGTGTACATAGCTACATTTTGTTTACAGTCTTTACTCTGACACTTCCTCTCATATCTACCTTGATATTTGTATGGAACAATTTAAGGTCAATGTAGTTGTGCTATATTGTTTATATTCACAATGTGATAATATTAATCAATGAATTGCTTTAACATAAAATATTAGGCAGGTACAAATCTTTGTTCATTCAACCCTTGTGTTAAAAATATGGCATGGGTCATGTTTTGTAGTTGCATTATACGTGATTGCTTTTGTAAATCAGTAAATGTGCTGCAAAAGTTCCATGTGCTTTTGTGGATCAGTGATTCAAGGCCATGACCCAAAAAAATTTTTTTGAGGGAGAGTTACATGACGTGACTAAACTAGGCTACAGTATGTCTTCACGTCTTCTGTCCACTAAAAACAAAATCATTTTTAAATGTTTGTGCACTGCATTACATTATTTGTTCTGTGACCGGTATTTGTGTCTGATTACATTTTTTTTGTGCTTGTTACTGTGATGATCTCGCCTACATGTGCCAGATATTGATTTATGAAGGAACAGGACAGTCTGGCGTTCTGTTTGTACGTCATGTACCAAGCTATTTACAACCTGTGAAGTGTACCTTGTTTTTCTGTTACAATGCCTTTATCATTTTCCAGTTTTTTTTGAGAATACATTTTTCTCTTTATTTTTTGCTTCATTGCTTTTTTTTTTTTGTCTCTTGGCTTAGTGGTTCCAAAAATGTTTCTTACCAACAACTGCTACTGTGGTAACATAGTCCATTATCTACTATGTTATGTTATTGTAGAAATTGAAACATTTTGAGGCTATTAAACAGTAGGTTTGTTTACAATCACTGTTCCTTTCACAAGAAATGAACACTGACAACATAAAAGAAAAATAAATGTTGTAAAATCTCCCAGATTTTTTGCCATGTATGGGTTTGTTCATTCTGCTTGGTGTTGCCATCCTTTTGTTGTAGTTGCCTATTTTGTGACAGCCAATTTACAATACAATACAAAACATTTCCGTCATCACTGTGACGCATACAATCTAATGTACTGTATGTACTATCTTTCCTGCTAATGTGCATCCTAGCTAGGTATCCGGGCCACTGAACTTGAGGGACTGATTTTGTATTTAAAACAATATGAATTATAACTTCCTTTATGTTCAGAAATTACATAGTAACATATATCATAGCAAAATCCTTAGTTTACTCAAGTCCACATGATACATATAGTATCACAGTTATCGGACAGCCGTTACCTAAGTTCCTTCTTTTTTTTTGTAAGATAACCTTGCTGTATACGCACAGTGTGATTAGATTTGGATAATGTAATAAGTCATAACACATTCACAAATTGTGTGGTAAAAGCACTAAAACTTCACACATAATAGCCATTTCTTACTCAGGCTCAATTCTAGTTGCTTAAATTTGCTAAGCCCTAGCCCATGCTAAGAGTTTCTTAAAACATGTTAAGTATACAGTGTGCATTTTAATGGGCTGTCAGACCTATATTGCATCCATAGTTGGTTTTGCTTTTATTTTCTGTTTTTACATTGCAACATACATATGAGAGACGTCCACAAGAGGGCACCGTTTACCACCATATTTTGTAAAAATAATTACCCAACAACAGTTGATCCACCCTCTCATTCAATACTAACCACACAGGCTCATTTTGAAGGCTCATATTTCCTATGAGATTAAACAACATAGCCAAGGTATTAACTACAAAGTTACTGAATTATCAATCGGCATTAAATAATGGGAAGCAATGCTGTACCATAAGCCATAACCTGATGTGCTACTGTTGTATTCTAAATCAAATTTCCTGTGACTTTAAACAGCAAAAACATTGTTTCTGCAGCTGCTGTGTTCTCGCCTAATTTAAACTGAATTAGTGCTGCGTGGTACTGTACTGTGAAATAATCTAACAACAGGGGGAGCTACAGTGCAGAAACCCCTCTTTTTCCTTTTCATTTTCCCTGCTTAATTCTATTGACCAATTAAACACAGGCACACTCATGCAGTGACAGAGAATTTGTAATGTTGCCTCTTACAATCCAAAGCAATGCCATTCACAACTGATGGAACTATAGGGCTATCATATTAATGGTGCAAATACCTTTCTAAAAGTGCTAACAAAGTGTCTGTATGAAATGGCAATAGCATGCTGATCTAAGTGTAGTTTTACGTCAGTTCCAAGCTACAATAGATGTATCTATTGCTGCAACCTCTATAATTTTTAGAGAGCAGTGAGGTACACCTGGAAACATTACATTATTGGTATTTGGCAGACGCTCTTATCCAGAGCGACGTACAGTTGATTAGACTAAGCAGGAGCAATGCAGGGTTAAGCGCCTTGCTCAAGCGCCTAACGGCTGTGCAGATCTTATTGTGGCTACACCGGGATTCGAACCGACCTTGCGTGTCCCAGTCATTTACCTTAACCACTACGCTACAGGCCACCCAACCTTTTTAAAAGTTACATTTTATGGGTGAAATCTATTAATGCACTTTTAGTCATATTATACTGTATTTTCCATATGCATATGATTAAATATCCTGGTCTTGTGTTATGTTTAATATGTATCTGTCATTTATCTGTCAGTCAGGATCATTCATCAAAAACTTAGCTATAAAGCTATAAAGTGTGAACCAGCACAAGTAAGTAGTGGAAATAGTCTGCTGGTTCATGAATAATGGATGAAGCCAATTGATCGGTGTATATTTAGCATATGTTTGCAAAAGGGGCTTCCTGAAATAGCTTCCAGTGAGCTTTTTAACACAAAGGATACCTGAGCAAGCACATCATTCTTTTCGAACAATCAATGTCATGTAACTTAAACTGGGTTAAGTGATGTAAATATATTCATTTCCCACATTTTAGCACGTGGAATTATCTTTGGTTTCTGCTGATGTTTGTCAGACACAGCGACATTTAATCTGGTTCTGTGATATGACAAAACACTGAAGGCTGCAGAGGCAAGAAAAGACCAAACCCGGTCCCTGGGACTGGCCCCTGCCCCCTTAGCAGAATCTACCTCTGCAGCCATACAGTACGTCCTGACCAGGGACGCTGGGCCTTTGTCCATGCTTAAAGTTGGTGTTGAGAATTAAGTCGCTCACTGATGTCAGTCCTTCAGAATCACTATCTGATACTTAGTCTGAAGAAGAATTGAACCCATGAATATTCAAAGTAATGCAATAGCTATACTGTACATGTTAGCTTTTGGGTTGATGACAGGTGTTCTTCGGAAAAAGGTGCGAACACAACTAAAAAAGACAAGTGACCTTACAGAAGCTAAGGAAAAAGTCCAAGGCATTCTGGATGATATGCCAGAATTATTTTAAAAAGCCGTTATTATAACAGTATATCCAACAAGGATTAAAAACAGAGGTACAAGGAAAGCAGCCAAGCCTACGTATGCGTTATGCATACATTATGGCAAAAAGCCTTCATCAGAGCATTGCTCAAAGTCTGGCTGGGTATGTACATATAGACAATTGACAAATGTGAGTTATCTATTATCAATTATCAATAAACCCAAGCCAATTCTCAATTAAATCCAAGTCCACTGACAACATTAAATAGATCTGGTGGTGGCCTATTCACAACTAAAGCAATAAACAATGAAGATAATTTCCAGGAATAAAAGGTGTTAAAGTAAGTAATGAGACATCCAAATAAGGTCTTAATCAGGACAAAGTTATACATCACTCAGCAGGGAAATTAACTATGACTAAATCCAGAATGGCGAATATTACAGCATTTCTGTACTGTTACAGTATGCAGATTTTTTGTCAGGATTCAGTTTATCTGTTTTAATTTAAGTCACTCTTTTGGTGGTAAGGCAACCTTCAAGGTTTTTCAAATGCATAACGCTGCTGATATAACCGCACTGAATAGGTTAATTAAATAATTATGTTTCAGGACTGTATTCATTCAAAGATTTGAATTGGCCAGTGCTAACGGTAAATCCTGGACAAATACCATGAATCACGTTGGAGTATATCTGTGAGGCATCAGTTGGCATGGAGCTCACTCTCCATGGTTACAAACAAACAGCAATACTCCCACCCCCTATCTTCCTCCGTCGGCCAGAACAGGCGATCTGGCACGGTCACCTGTCAAAAATAGGGGGTGAAATCCCAGAATATCTCACACCTCCCTCCAGAAATACACAGACGCATGCTCCGTGTTGTCTTTATTTAGAAATCTACAATAGATGTGTGTCCTTCAACTGATCATTCCGACAGATGCCAAATTACACACGTTCATGCTGACAGATCTCTCTCCACGTAATCAGCTAATAAAAAAGGCTTTTCAGTGCTAGCTTGATTTCTTTTAGCAGCCAGAGCGCTGTCATATCAGGGCACTTTATCGAACATGCATCACGGGACCACCAGCCATGGGAGACACGTGTTGCCAGCACAACCTTTTTTTAAAAGTAATAACTCACAGAAACCAGTCCAGACTGGCCTGTACCAGATTGGCGGAATGAGAAGGTAAAAAGATACAGAAGATTGTTAGAAGGCTGTTGCTTCAGATAGAAATTTAACTGTAAATGGAATATGTTAGTGTTTGGTAATCCGGTGATACGGGACAGTGCTCTGACTCCCCTAGCTGATGCAGTCAGCTTTGGCCATTGGCCAACGAATGCTTCACCTATTGGGAATAGAAGTGGCGGGGGTTGGGGGGCATCAGCGGAAATGTAATATAAGCAGTTTTTGACCCGGAGCATATGACACGATAGCAATCCCTTTTGCTTTCTTAGCGTCTCCACAACACTGATGAGCCAAGCTGCTGGAAGCTCCGGCTAACAGCTGTGCTGAGTCAGTCCGGCCTCTGAACGCAGGGCACGGAGATGGGCTTCACTGCCAGGCTGGTGCAGCTGGGAGAGCAGGCAGCCATGTGCCCAGTGTGATGAGCAAAGGAATGGCTCACCACCATGCCTCCCATTCCCCTGGGGTGCAGTGGGCAAGGCCACAATGACTAGAAGGTTCTTCCCCTGGCATCTGCGCTCACTGAATCACAATTCCGTGCAACGGCCATACTGCATGCCCGTGCTCAGAACACAGGCCCTCGTATCCTCAGTTGAATCACCACCAAGACAGCAGACATGGTTGGTTGATGGTCTGCAGCTGGAGTGTCCAGGCGTGGCCCAAGGGGATTGGTTTGGTTACACTGCATTGCATCATTAAAGGGCAAAAATGAGAAGCTCTACTCCTCAGGTGTGGTAGAAGGTTATTTGACTGTAACATTCCTTTAGGAAATAGATCAGTGGCTTTGCAGAAGGTTTTCAACATAAACACAGGTTCTTCAGACATCTATGATGATCTGTGGGCTCTTGATTTAAGTTCATATTAATCAGAATATATACTGTATAACTTGGATCAAATAATACAATAAAATAACAATATTGTGTGGTTTTAGTATAATGTTGTTTTGGTTCAGGCCTAGTTAGCCTACTGTTTAGCCTGTACAGCTTGCCTGTGGACAATCACTGTCATATAACAGAATAATCCAGTGGAGCTACTCCGGTATGCTACTGAAAACACTACAATGCTGACCTCTACCTCTAGCACTATT
Source organism: Conger conger (assembly GCF_963514075.1). NCBI lineage: Eukaryota > Metazoa > Chordata > Actinopteri > Anguilliformes > Congridae > Conger > Conger conger. Next base: position 17,798,941 of record NC_083774.1, on the reverse strand, counting down.
AAAGAAGCCGTACCTGCTGCCAGGATTGCATAACATTACACTGGCTTTCTGTGGCTAGTGCCCAGACTGAGTGTTTTAACAAGTAAACCGTTTAATTTTCACACCTTTGAACGCCAACTGAAGCACCTTCAGTAAAAGAGTTGCCTTTGCCTGTCTTCCAGGGACTACTGCCATTGCAATTAGCAAACTGTGTGACCTCTGTCTCACAGCCCTGGGCTGGATCCTTCAACAAAAACCCCCTGGCCATCTCCCAAAAGCGCCAGACTTGTGCATGTAGTACGGTGGGTGTCAGTTGAGCATCATGCGCTCAGAAGACCTTCAGAAGTTTCCAAGACTGTAAGCTGAAAATAGCCCGCTCTCCCTTTTTATCAGTCAAAGTGTACCTATAAAAAGCCGAGATGACACGTGGCGGTGACCCTGTCACCCCCCTTTAGTTTTATTTAAGTCCTGGTGTTGAGAGCACCACTTACATGCTTTCCAGTCACTGTTCAACAGGTCACATGTCAGCCGACCTCTGTTGCAGGAGAGCACCATGTTGGCATAAGGGTTTACCCATGCTTTACTTACAGTAACAACATTAGTGACTAATGTTAAATCTTTCTCCTAAAATACCTTCCATGTAATTATCCTTATGTCAGAGTCGACATTCTGATGGAAAAAATGCCCAGCAAGCATCCTCTGGGGTCAAGCGGCGGCTGTTGTTACTAATGGCCTTGACTGAGGAGTGCATTTCACTGCACATCATAACAAGCTGTGAAATGCTTTTAAAGTTACTTGAAACGGAACAAGCATTACTCCTATACTCCTACAGGTGGTCAGGCCTGTTGGCCTTCTAAATGTCAGGTTTCACTGACTGAACAACGGCAATGCGGTATCAAAGAAAACATCACACTGCGCTAAATTGCATTCATTTAGCGAATACTCTTATCCAGGGTGACCTGTGTGATAGAACATAGGTGCATCCACTTGAGTTAGATGAACAACTGTGATACATTCCAGGCTAACAGCATTTTTAGACCAGAGGCAGAGAATGAATGATACCGAACTTACACAACTTTATTTAAGTTAAGCATGAGACGAGCTGTGTTAAACTGTGGGAGGAAAAACAGTCTCACTCCCTGAGTGATCCCCTGGCAAAGAACTGTGCCTTCATCAATAACTGCTGAAGGTGTATCTCAAAAACAAAAACAAAAATGTTTAATGGACTTTCCGTCCAGACGCTATCATAAATACAGTATGCACAGAACTGTACATTTTTACAAAGATTGATTAAGGCTGAAAATTATTGTAGCCGCAGGTCATTCTTTTTACCACCCCCACATTCCCACATTTTTCCACAACAGAAAAAAAAAACCTATGAAAAAAACATTTGGTTTTCCCGGAGCAAATGTGTGGAAAGGCCCAAGCCTGTTCCGGGATGCAATGCGAAAGGGTGTCTGCTGAGAAACTGCCAGGCACTACACAACATGCTCAGCACACCCAGACCAACACTCACCCAAGTGTCTTTACAGCTCTTTTTAGAAAGGTCTCTGACTGTATTATCCCACTCCAAGTTTCCAGGGAACGTGTTCGATAAGGGAGGGAAGGGGGGGAGGGGCCTTATTTGAAAGTATTCGTTCAACGGTTCCGCTAATGTGAGAAACAAACACCTGCCAGTGCCCGGCAGGCTATTAAAAGGACAGCACTTCTGGTTTCACAATAAAGCCCGTTGTTGTAAATTTGCTCCGTGTCCATAGTAACTGGAAGAAGGTCAGATAGCTCCAAGCCAAGGGGCTAAGCTGAATCTCAGCGCAGGCTGACAGGCAGGTGGGTGTTAGAATCCATGTCAAGAATCTGATACATGGAGGCTGAAGAGCTGATCCACGCAGTCTGGCACAAAGTCAGCTGCCTAATACAGAAGAATGCCATCCATTCAATGGGCATCAGAGGGACTGCTCCAGCAGGCCTGTCCTGTCATCGATCCTGTGTGATGCCATGTACATGTACTTTCTGTTTTAAACAAATTGTGCATGCATTATTCAAATGGACACAGTAGAAAAGAGAGTGAGAGTGCAAAGAGAGTGCAGTGCAAAGACTTAAAGCTTTCTCACCAGTTCCCTTCCACACAGACCCAGCATGAAAAAGCCAGAAGGGCTGTTGAAACAATACACGCCTGAAACAGTATACATGTTCTTATACATTTAACAAAAAGTGGCTTTTTTATTGCATTTTCCCACTACCTACAGGACTGCATGCAGATGGGAGGCAGATTTTATTCTAGGATAATGCCTCAACCAGTGAACTATTTATTCTATAGCAGAGTATCGCAATGCTACGGTATGTCCTTTGGGTTTGGGGTGCATTGATCCCAGTGAGGGTCACAGCTCTAGGGACTGATCAGAGGAAAGCAGGAGGATTCACACTGTAGTTCTTCCAATAGAGCAGTTCAGCTCAGGTAATATCCCCAATGTTCTTTTCTAAGTGGCAGGCAAAATGGAAAATTAAGGAAAATCTAATTAAAGTGACGCTGTCTCCAGTTGCAGTTTAGCGGAGATGGCTCGAGGGGAGCTGCATTTAAAATGTTGTTATGCAAATGGTAAGTCTGTGATCATGCCATGGCTTCATTATCATGCCAGGGTTTGGGTATTAATCATAATAATAAGCCTTGTTTGTATAGTACCTTCATACTGAGATGCAGAGATGCATGTTAATTACACGCTCTTTTAAAACTGAATGACAATCACAAAAATCCTGCCATATTAATTATATTGAGACACCAAAAAAAAATGAATGAAATTCCTTTAAATCAGAAAAATATTTGGTCTATTTTGTTGACAAATCCTTCTAATAGTATCTCTTTCAATCACACTGTTGTACATGTTCAATCACTAGGGAAAATCTATAGACTTGTTTATATATGTAAGATACAAATGAAATACAATGCCTGCCATTTCTCAATTTTATAGATTGAAGACAGCCATCTTTCTTTTCCAGGAATCGAGCGCACAGAGAAAACGGAACACATCCCACGCCTGTCAGGGTGACTATGCGCAGTCTCTCAACAGGTATGAGGTAGGCGGTGGGTATGGAAACTGTGAGTAAGTGCACCAGGCCTAGCCAGAGGGGGCTACTGTGCTGTCTGACAGGTGTGTAAGCAGTGCCAGGGAGAGTGAAAGTCACTGAGCAGTGTTTGACTTGGGCGAGTTGTGAGTGACTAAATAAAGTGAGGGATTCTACAAATGACTCTTCATGACTAGTTCTTGAGCAGTGCCTGTGCATTCTGGCTGCCTGAATCACGACGTGCGAGGAGGGGGTAATGGATAAAAAGTCAAGTGATGTGGGTGGTTTTATGACTGCAGTAGGGGGTGTTGTGGGTGACTGCAGTGAGAGGTTTTGTGACTGCACTAGGGGGTGTTGTGGGTGATTGTAGTGAGAGGTTTTGTGACTGCACTAGGGGGTGTTGTGGGTGATTGTAGTGAGAGGTTTTGTGACTGCACTAGGGGGTGTTGTGGGTGATTGCAGTGAGAGGTTTTGTGACTGCACTAGGTGGTGTTGTGGGTGATTGCAGTGAGAGGTTTTGTGACTGCACTAGGGGGTGTTGTGGGTGATTGTAGTGAGGGGATTGGTGACTGCACTAGGGGGTGTTGTGGGTGATTGTAGTTAGAGGATTTGTGACTGCACTAGGGGCTGTTGTCGGTGATTGTAGTGAGAGGTTTTGTGACTGCACTAGGGGGTATTGTGGGAGGGTTAATGAAATACGACAAGGATGAGTCCATCTTTCCACACAATCATGATCAACTCCTTTAACATTAGCCAAACAACTATAACGCACTATAAGTACTGCAATGCATTAGCTGCTTTGCAAATAAGGCCTGATCTGATATGGGTCTAAAGTGCATTTTTAACTGACTAATGTGGCAAAATGTTTCATATGTAAAAATAAGAAAAGTGAAGGTTGTAAAAGTTTGCAGAAAGACACATATTTTATACAATGTATTACTCCTCATATCTCAAATACCAGTGGATTCAGATGTATTTAATATGGAGCATATGTTTAACAACTACATAAATGATAAAGATGCATTGTGTGCATTCCTTCAATGGAGACAATCACATATAGATATCCAACTTGCATGTAGCTCTGTAGCCTTGGTTGATTTTCAGGCACTGTGTGCAGGACGTGCTCCATGTTTCCATTTTGGACATTGTGGGCATGCAGTATAGTAAACAGTGGGTTAGCACCACTAATTTAAGATCATGCAGTGATTTGGCTCCACTAATACCCTAGCTACCCCTGGGCTGGATCACTGTCACTTTCTGGAAGTGGTCTATGGCCAACCTTGTCCTTCTGGGAAGACCATGACATCATCACGACTCAGCAACAGCAACCTGAGAAGCCCAACACTGCCCCTAGCAACAAAGTCATAGTCAGCTCAACAGTCAAACTGTACGATAGTTGAACCTCACCAGAAAGCATGGAGAGAATCTATTCCGTTTGTAGGACTAATCTTGTGAATCCCGGAAAATGAAGTCTGTGTAATGCAGTAAATAGCAAGAAGCCACCTGTCCACTCCCGTTCTAGTGAAGGATAAACAGAAATTAGGATTCCAAGTTGAAATGATGTAATTCTCCATGCTCAGGAAGAAGGGACAGAAATTAGTGATAATGAAGTGACTCAATTTGTATGAGACTGAAGAAATTACGGTCTCCTGGCACAAGGAGGCTCTAAGCCGCACTTGACTTGTAACTTCTTTCACCAGAAAACAAGCTGCAACTTCGGAGGGAAGTGTCGAGGGACAAAGTAGCCGGAGCCCATGAAATTAATCAAAGGCAGCAAATTGCCAGGCCCTTTTGGAGAGATTAAATGTGTTTATAAATAGGTGCTGCTGAATGCCTTCCAAGTGCTGAGGTTTTATCTGCCCGGAGTGTTGTTGAAATTGGCGGGGGTGAGGCAGGGCTCCTTTTCATCCTCCACCGTGGTTTTAAGGTCATTTGTCTGTGGATACAACACCACATGTCCAGTCCTCCACACCGCTCGACCACTTAGCCTAGAGGCCAACTGACAAAATAAGAGAAATATCAGCAGGCATGCTGAACGAGACACTAAATACGCTACAAGGGGATTACCTTACCAAATATGCTGAGCTCATAAAAAATATAACGATTTATTTTACATCACGTCAAGTAAGAATTAAACTTCAATTTAATTAAAAGTGGAAATGCTGGTCACCATGTATACATTGCCATAGAACTACAAATCACATTATTTGTGATGCACAGTGAATCAGTGAACTAAATAGATATCAGAGGTCACAGAAGTGTTTTGTTTGTTAATTATACATAAAATCACAGCAGAGAGATGTGTTTATAGCTAAATATACAATTAGTATTTTTAGCTACATGTAGTATACATATTACATTTTAGAACCACAATTGTAGTGCAACCTTTCACTTTAGTTTTGCATGCATAATTCAATTATGTTTACAGTGCACATTATGCTTCAATGAAATACCTGCATTCATGAAATTCATCAGATGCACAGAAATATATGGCTATTGACATTCAGGCCCCAGGTACTAAAAATAAGGTACGAAAAATAAATGTAAATGAGGTGTGGGGAAAGCTTTGTACCATAATGACAGTGACCCAGGCATGAAAACAAATGATGTGCATTGAGAAAGCATATGTGGTGAATTACTTCTCATTTCCCAGAGACCAAATTGTCCCTTCATCCACGTGTGGCTGAGTGGCCAGCTGAACCATTGGATCCGCCGAGACATCAAATTAGGGGCAAAGAGGCTAAATATAAAATCACAGTATCTCCCAATTACTCTGAAGCCTGATCATTGGTGCATCCAAAAACTGTTGATTTGGGATTCCCCATTGAGACTGGATGTCCCAGTTTGGAGTCATCAAATGTGTTAGTTACACGGCATATTAGGATTTCAGTCGCATAGTGGTTCAGTTTATTTATGGTCTTAATGAGTTGAATCAAAGAAGTTGAAGCTGTGTTTTGTTGTGCTTAGTGATGTTCTAGAACAGGACAATCTGCAACTTTCTAAATGTGAAATCAGTGTCTAAATAAGAAACAAGCTGGGTGAAGCGTTCCTATTGGTTCCTTTACAGTCAGCTGGAGCCAGCTGGAGTGGCCATTTGTTTGATCTATCAGCTTTGATACTCATTTTATTTGGAAAGGGAGAAAACATCACCCATCTGCTAATCTTCACATGAACATACTTTAGAGCACAATGCCATTCACCAAATGTTCCAGGTAAAGTATACAAATGACTTTATATAAGTGGAAAGATCCACAGTGAACACTCCCAGAAATAAAGGTATGAAAAGTGCCTAAAAAATGCTTGTTTTGTTAAATATAACAATATATTAAATTCATTTGTACATGTAAAAATGTACTTATTTGTACCAAAATAGAACATTACTGTACTTTGAGGGAAATTTGATCCTTTAAGAACACAAATATAATGAGAGTGTATGTTTCTTTTTCATATTTTCTTCCATTGCATTTTAATATAAATCCACGATTAAAAATTAAAACAGGAATAACCATACAAACTACATTCAAATAACTTTTTTGTTGCTAGATTTAACTTGAGCCCCCTGCTGTAATTGGTCTCATGCCAAAAACACCTAGCTCTTACCCAGGACCCCAGAGATGCTGCTAATGTGGAGACACTTTGTAATTAAACAGGTGGCCCCAGGTGGGATGGGACCTAAAAATGTCTTGATTTATAGGGCAGAATGTTATCAATGCCATCAATATATTTCTTAGGGGCCCAGTGCCATATTGTTTCATGAGGCTGTAATAGCGTCTGTAAAATGTATAAGAGGACCCTCACAAGAGGCACTGCATTTCTCTTATTTAAAGTATTGCATGTCTCTTATCCTCACGAGAGGGTGAGGCAGGTCCCCAGTTCAAAAGCACTCAGCAAAAACCACAAGGAAAAAGCCAGAGTTTTTGGGGCAGTCTTTCACATGCAGGATCTACCTCTGGGTTCATTTCAGGGTGCAAGCATATGGTCAACAATTTTCTTTTTTTACATTATTTTGATACCAGCCATTCATTTTTGCAGTGCTGCATGTTCATACAGCTGATCTTCAGCATTCCCTGACAATGCAAATAATTCCATGAGCTTACTTATGATCCTCAAGGCTCACTGCCAAATTCAGACAAATTCTAGCTCTCACCTGTGACCAGCACTGTTCCCATTATAGCGCAGAAGTAGACAGTGGGCTTTCCCTGCAGCAGCTTGGCTGCAATCCAGCCTCCCCATCATCTCACAGGGGCACACTGACACCGCGATGAGCTTAGACAGACAGCGGCACTGCCGCAGGGAGAATCAAGCCCAGTAAATGCATTAGAATGAGAGCAGGGTCCCTCTGAGGATTTATTTTAATCATTTTCGGGTCAGATTGGGTGCTAGCCGGGAAGGACAGATGACAGCTGATCCCTGTTTATCCAGGAGGCATCGATGAGCGTCAGTGGGGAAAGTCCAGAAAGTGAAAAGCAGAGCAAACAGAACAGATGTGCAGCTGTAAAAAGACTTGAACAGAAAATGGCTATTATCTACCATACCGAATCACACATAAAAATGCAATCCAAAACCAAAATGTCCCCAGTACTCCTGGACTAAATAAGGGTTTTAAGTCAGTGCTTTAGTAAACCTGGACCAGTTTGCCCAGCCCACAGCCGGAGAGCCTGACCCGATCGGCCTCATCAGCGGATGAGTAATTAAACAGCAGAAGGCTATGAGGGTTTGGGTCACAGAGCTCAGAGCAGATGGGTGCTGTCAGCATGGACCACCTCTGCAGGACAGGGTTCAGAGCCCAGTGGGAGGACTTCCAAAATGAGACCCACATCTCATTCCACATCCCCTCCGATACGGTAACCTCCGCTTGAGCCGTGCTCCCATGTCCACTTCAAACGGCGAAGCTGAAACTGAGAGAGCCCACACACGGTCACTGGAGCTCACCCCAGACACAAGACAGCAGGACCCCGTGTAAACAACACCTCTTCATTCTAATGAGGAGCCAATTCTTTAAAAAACACCCTTTGCCTACAGAACAGAACCTTTGGAACAGAATAACAACATGTTTTTGTTTATGTCTCCCACGCATAAGAGAAGACATCCATATCCATATAACAGGAGTGTAGGGTCCATTACCATCACATATGTTGTGTGGGTGTTTCCATTCTCTGAAGTGAATGCACATTATAAGAATTTTCTTTCACTGCACTTAAAAAAAAAGAAAAAGATTTTTCGACAAGCTAATTAACTTTATCATGTAACATTAGAGTGAATGTACAGAACATTATGACCTGATGCTTAAAGGGTTGAAGGTGCATTTACAGTACTGTCATGCACTTAACAACTAAAATGTTTAAAAACAGAATACGTATATGAACACACATGCATGTATTGTATGCACACACGCCTATACATATGCACATAGTGGAAATAAAATTATGCCTATATACTGTTGTTTCACTATACTGGTGTTGTTTGAAACACTATTCAACACTGTTTGAAACACTGTTCAACTTCAAAGTGTTCTGATACTGGCTTGTCAGAGTATGCTGCTTATTTGACAGGGGAGTTGTTTTATGGACTGATTATTGGATGGTGAGTAGCCCATTAGTTAATGGAGCCTGGAGCCCTTGGTCTCTGAGGAGAGCCAGTAAGGGATGCCCTCCCATCCCCCTATTGAAGTATTCCCCAGGTCCACAGGTTCTACAGTAGCTGTCAATGTCACGACTGGGTCAAGCCTTCACACCCTTCAAATTATCATGTGGGTGTATGTATGATTAAAATGACGCCAATCCAGCGACACAACTTGAATTTTAATTGATTTACAGATGTTATATTCAATATATTTTTACTGAATTTTGTACAAATGTCATATGAGCTCCAGGACAAAATGCAATCAATATTAATAACAAAATCCCTTTTAACTTACAGTACATAAGGCTCCTTCAGAGCTGCCAGGTTGATGAACATAACTATGGGTGGCGGTCTACCCAGTAGGAAAGATATGGTCAGGGTGTGACTGGAAAATGTTTGAGTCACTGGCTTTTTTTGTATTTGATAGCCCCATTTACTGGGAGACATTAGATTATACTCTCTCTCTCCGAGTTCTGCTTGGGTTCAGCAGAATGAAATAAATGACACATACCACTGCTTGCAAAAAGTCCAACCATGACATAAAAGTAATAATGGTGATTGTTTGGTTAGCCTACAGCCAGAGAGAAAGAGCAATACAAGAGTGCAAAAGCAATATAGATTGAGAATCTGCTGACTTCAAAGAGGTTTGGACAAATGACCTAAGGACTCAAGACAGGTGGTTCTGCTGTGTCTCAAGCTCACCAAACAAACCGATACACAGATAGTATATATCTAATCTTCGGCGGCTTCCCAGTTCCACTGATGGTGGAATAGGCAATTACAGCTACGTGACGCACATGTGGGACTGCCCTGGCTCATGGGGGGAGTCTTATCAGGTCTCTTATCTCCACCCTGAGCCACTTGCAGGTTTCACAAAGCTCCCCTTCATGTTCTGCTGTACCTCAGAGAGGCCACAAAATGGCCGCCGCTGAAAAGCAGCTCCCCCTCGCCTGCTTCAGTTCACAAACCACCCTGCAGCTGGCACTCTCAATAACACATTACACACAGCGTGAGCGTTTGTCACCAATTTCTTAATAAAAAGGAGCTCTGCGGGATGAATGTCAATTTTTCAGGGCAAGATGACACACTTCATGAATAGCCTCTCAAAAGGGAAATTTGCACAGCCAGAAACCTTGGACAACTGCATTCGCTCTTGCCAAAATAATGACGTAACAAAATAATAGCCTTCCAGGCCAGCAGACCGTTAGCATTCACTACAATTTGTGAATGAGCCTTTGAAAATGAAAGCAGTCAAAACACTGCAAAGAGAAAGAGGCTTTAAAACGTCAGGAGCGTTTCTGGATCCTGGGTGTTGCTGTTTGAATTTCAGAGGGTGCTGTCGCGAGGGGAGCACCAGATGTGCTCATCACTCCCTCCCCTCCCATCCCCCGTCATCTTCCCCACCGCCCAGCACTAACAGTCCCATGGACAGCCCCCGCAGCTCACAGCAGTGCATCACAGACAGGACATCATTCAACCAGCTGTCAGCAATCTCCAGCGCTGGCTGCAGACCAGAGGTGGGCAACGAGGGCCGTGTCTGCTTCTGGTGTTCATGTTAATATCTGGCTGTAATTACTTAATTAGCCCTAACAACTATGTCATCTCACAGTCTAGCTTCAGTTCTTGATAAGCGCATGAATGACAGCTGTTCTTGTGTCCCTACATGAAACTTTTTACTGTGATCTAATCTACAAGCGAACTAGTGTTGGTGTAAACAATTAGCTCATTTAGCCAGGGTAATTGGTCCATACACACTGGAATTGCCCACCCCTGCTGTTGACACTCGTCATGCCACTATAAGCCAGTGACGGCCCCACAGTTGGAGAGTTCCCAGCGACTCCAGTAGCAGGTGTCATGTGTGTCACAGAGACAGAACCAGAGAAGACAGTACTGCTGCCTATATTAACAGCTTCGGAAGGGGGTTCAGTATTCAGGTATATGAGCCCTCCCTTGCTTGGCAAATTCATGGGAATCCATTTTTATTTTTTTTATGTTGAGTGATGTCTGTCTCGATGCCTCCAGAACCTTGTTATGAAAGGTTCAACGTCACTGGGCTCTTTGAATGGATGAGTCGCTGCAAATATACAGCTTCATGATAAATCGCATCCAGCTGAGCACTGTTTATCTCCCTGGAAAACATGCAAAACTGTTTTCCAGTTATTGGATGTCACGCTGACATTGGTGGCTCCGTGGCTGTGATTCTTGATTGTTGTGCTTCCGTTTGTGACATACTGAGCGGAGGCAATAAAGGGGCACACAAACAAGGGCATAACCACAATGGAAACCTGTAATTCTCAGCAAATTGCTCTATCAGAAATGTTCTTTCTCCAATTATACACCTGAGCTAGCCCAGCAATCAACTTCAATCCTTTCTTTAGCTTGTCCGTCATTCTTCCTTGGTATTCTCCAGGATGGTAGCCTCTTAAAAGTAGATTTTAATTTTTTTTATTTTTATAAATTAATATATAGAAATCAACATAACATACGATAGTGTGCAAAAATCTGTGCACCCCTGGTCAAAAAGCCTTTTACAATGAGTATGAAAGTGAACAGAAGCAAACCTGACCTCTAATGGTACAACATTAAACATGACACATTCAAAGCAAGATTACTTCTTATTAAAATTTTTTACAGTTTCAAAATAATACAAAAATGAACAAGGCCCTGTGCTTTGGGAACCCTGTCAGTTAGTACTTCCTCAGACGGCGATTCCAAAACCATCATCCGTATTTCCTGGAGGTACTTCATGGTTCATCTTCCAAGGTATGGTTTGAATCATTGCCTTGCTGGAATACCCAACCTCTCTTAAATGTCTGGACTGACCTTTGAATATTAGCCTCTAGAATTTCTTAATATTTGGTGGAATCCATTCTTCCTTCCACTCGTTTATTTACTGTGCCCCCAGCTGCCACACAACCCCAAAGCATAATGGATCCACCTCCATGCTTCACAGTTCACAAGGTGTTCTTTACCAAGGCTCAATTTACCAAATTACCAAAGTTCAATTTTGGTTTCATCAGTTTAAAGCACATTGTTTCAAAAGGCTTCAGGCTTCTCAATGTTTTCTTTTGAATTCTTCAGATGCTTAATTTCGTGTTGAGGTCGTTCTTTCTGGCAACTCTGGCATGTAGCTCTTTATTGCTTAAAGTATGTTGTAATATTGTCCTGTGAACAGTTAGACATATGTTTGCTCATCTTTTTTGCAGCTCTTCTGAGCATTTCACACCAGGTCTCAGGTCACTCTATCTTTTTTGGTCTTCCAGACCTTGCCTTGACCTCAACTGTTTCATTTATCTTCCATCTTATAATAATGTTTCTGACAGTGGAAATAGGTAATACCTATTTTTAGCCTTCTCCTTCTCGATGGAAATGAACCATCTTCAGTCTGAAATGCTTGGACAACTGAGCAACCCATGGTTCTTAACACCAGACAGAACAGCCGCAGTTCGATATTTTAGAAGGCATGGAGTTACTACTACCTATCTTAGTTGTGTTGACTTAGGCTACCAGACACAAGATGGCCACTGCTTCCCATGTAGTACAGCAGACCAGTGCTAAGATAGATTTATTCTTCAGTGGATGTGAGCAGCAATGTTGATATGAGCTCGCGAGGACTGCAGATTAGCCAAGCTTGAGCAGCATCACACTCAGCTTCTGAACGCCACTCTTCCGGTCGATGCTGGCCAAGTTTGGGTACAGGGGGCATTTCTGACTCATCGCCAGTTAAAATGCCTGGCAGGCTTGGTTACATGTACAGACGTGGTCTTGAATTCTAAATGAGAACTATTATAGTCATCGTGAAAAAGAAACGCCTCGTGCGCCACACTGCATTTGAAAGCACAGAAATAACCAAGTAGATATCAGAGTGCTCTTCTTCCAAAACAAAGTTAAATGATTTCTGGAAGTCTTCAAAGCAGCAGCAGGGACCAACTCTCTGTCAGCATGTAATTTCTTTATTTGTTGCATAATTCATTTTCAGGGTAAGCCTCCTTAGGAATATTAATATGGCACCACAGAACAACTGTCCCCAGGGTGAAACTTCAACAAGGAATGTCTGCTCCAAGCTTTCATGACTGCAGAGAGGATCACAGTAATACAACTGCAGGTCATGGCACAGTGTTTCACTGTGGCCTTTTTACATCCATATTCAGCAACAGTATGTATGCTGATTACGCAATGTTGTTTTTTTTTCCTCTCGAGAGGTTGGAGGTGGAAGTGGAGGGAGGATAATCAAGTATTTTTACTGTAATCACTTTCAAACAAGGTTTTAATAGGTCTTTGTGTGGTTTCTTTTAACATTTACTTTTCACATTAATCAGAATAAGAATAAGAGGTAATGGCACATTTTAAATCATTTCACTGGCGAGTGTCTCAGAATGAATAGTGGTTGATTAGTGGGGACAGCAGCCTGCATTTCTCTGGTAAAGTTTTCCTGATGGAGTGTCATAGTCACAGCCCTGAATAGCGGCAGTGATGACTCATCCCGACTCCTCCGTTTCCCTTATAGTTCCTTTGTGGTGCCATTCTGGCTGCTGAGGCTTCATGTTCTTGCTGTTTATTGTTATTTGTAACATTTGCCTGAACTGTATCTGTCTCTCTCTATGCCTGTTTTTTTAACCTATGTATATAGGTCTCATTTGGAAAAGAGATTCTTATCTCAATGTGACCACTTAATAAAGGATTAATAGTGTTCCATCACGGTGGATGCGGAACAAGACTACCCATGAGTACATCATCTATCCATCTGTCTTGCGTTGTATGCGTCACATTGTCCTGTTCAAGAGATACAAGGACACTTCATATTTTAATAAGGCTTGTGATTTTGCTCCTGCCATCATTTTCTCACCTCAGAATGTCACAGTGATCACACTCACGTCTACACTCACCAAGCACTTTATTAGGAACATTTTTGCTTTATTACACCTACTTATTCATTCTCTTATCTAATCAGCCAATTGTGTGGCAGCAGTGCAATGCATACCCTCATGTAGATACAGGTCAGGAGCTTCAGCTAATTTTCACATCAACCATCAGAATGGGTAAAAAAGGTGATTTAAGTGACTTTGACCATGGAATGATTGTTGGTGGCAGACATGGTGGTTTGAGTATCTCAGAAACTGCTGATCTCCTGGGATTTTCACACACACACTAGTCTCTAGAGTTTGCAAAGAATGGTGCAAAAAAATAAAATTAAAATGAACATGAAATCCAGTGAGCAGCCAGAAATGCCTTGCTAATGAGAGATGTCAGAGGAGAGTGGTCAGACTGGTCAAAGCTGACAGGAAGGTAACCACACATAACAACAGTTGTATGCAGGAGAGCATCTCTGAACACAACGCATTATAACTCCAAGTGGATAGGCTACAGCAGTAGAAGTCTAAAAAAGACCTAATAAAGTGCTCACTGATTGTATGTATAGCTATCGGGAAATTCTAATTATTTTGTATTTTCTGGCCAAATAGCCCTGCAAAAGATGTGCAGAAGGTCATTTCTTTCTGTTTCACAAAGCAAATTAACTTTTAAGGCCTGGGCAGCAGGCTTTTCTGTTGGAATGCTCTTCATAGGCCAGTGCACAGATTTAAATAAGGTGGCACTAATGGTTACTGGTTCAGATCAAATCAGAAGTGAAATGCGCCCCAGTGACACAGGTGCACCCCAGAATCTACTTGCTGTGACAACCAAGTCTCACACTGTGAATGCACAGAACTTTAATAATATCTATCCTTTCAGTGCTTCTCATACTGCTTTTACTGCAAGACCTGAGTATTCGCTGAAACTGTAGCAGGGATTAGCTGCAAATGTGACTGAATGTGACTGAACAAAAGATAATATACAGATGACTGTGAAAGCCAGTTCTTTCGAACAAACCGTCCTTTTACTGAGGCTTACAAGGTCACTACATTCCCTTACTGCCGATGAAGGTATTTCAATTCCCGCAACAGAGTGATACACTTGTCTTCCTGGCAATGCCGTATAAATGAAACGTAAAAAGCTGCTTTCGCTAACCAATGGATAAAACACAGCACTTTTTCTAAGATCACCTTCCACAATATAAAAAGTACAGACCAATCTAATTTTGAATAAAGATGAATGTTTTTTTTTTGTATCCATTCCTGACAGCCAAAAAACTGGCACTGGAGTAACGATCCAGCAAGTGAGGAGGATGACACCCCCTTATCTTTTCAGCTAGCTCCCTCTGCTCTTCTTCCTCTTCCTTTCTCCACTCTCCATTTTCAAAACGTTTAGGCATGCAACTTCCCCTTTGAATGAGTATACTTCGTCATGACGTGTCATGCATTGCTCATACCGTTGCTGGTGATTCAAATGCTGATGCATGTGCGCACGATACACATATGCAATACAACGATTAATACATAATGTATTCTGCATGCAGGTCCTAAATACAGTGTTTGAACTGCATTTGTGTACACTGCAAACATCTCACTAGGAGACTAGACTTCTTTGAAGGTATTGATCATTATATTCAGTCACTGAATTTCCTATGCTTTTGTATACAAGCCAAAGCACTAAAACACCTTATTCAAATAATTAACTAATCATGGTCTTCAATCCAGACCTTTATTATGTGGAAAAGGAGCTCAAGTACTGGGCTAGAACTAAAGACTGCATCTGCAATGGTCAGACTGGGCAATGCTGATTTATTATGTTGCTACCATAAATACAACAAAGAAGGGGGACACAAAGCGCAACTGTGGCAAGAGCATGGTTTGTGGCAAGAAGGCACACACCTGGACTACGTTACGAATCAGTCCCAGCTTTTAAAATGTGTGCTTCTTTCCTTCAGCAGCTCCATCGGGACAGGCTCCATCCAAGGCTCCATCCTCAGAGAACTCTACTGAGGTTTCGCTACCAATTCACCACTGCTGACTTTCTGAGTAAAGAAACAATACTGTACTGATGTTCTGAATGTACACGGCAGGTCGATTCAGTCCTTGTTATTATGTTAAATAATGAAATAACAGCAGTGAGACATGGCCTTTGCTATGGCATCCACGCAGTAGAGCTCTGAACATTCCCTTTAATTGCTCCTGACAGAACGGGTTCTTTGTTAGAGTACTGCAATTAGTTTCTCCCCAAAATGCTATTCATTAGCAGTTCATTACAACAGTGTAATGCTGTGCTAATTCAGAGCAAATTAATGGAATCCCCCTCCTAATAAAACAATGGAATTATGGCTGTTTCAAACTGGGGATATGCACATTTGCATATGAAGCCATTTGTTAAACTAATCTCTCTGCATGACCTTAACAGATGACTCTGATATAATTAATGAAATGAATGTAGTACATTTAGATTCAATTCAATTTAATTATTTGTTAATTAAATTAAATATGGGGCCGAGAAATCGGAGTGAAACCTTATATGGCCCCCCATTCCAGTCAGTATAAGCAGATTTATTTATTATATATATTATATTTATTATTTACAATGCTGTTAATCACTAGATTTGTTTTCATAATGCAGCTAACATCTTTGTAAGATGCCATAATTACACGTTAATGTTAAATAAAATAACCAATTCAACAATTCAATAAATAATGATTAACCATTAACAAATAACCACTTTGAGTACATGGGTTCATTATTAAGTTGAACATGTTATTTGATACTATTATACGGTCATGTTCTTCCTGGTTACGGCCTGTAGCATAGTGGTTAAGGTACAGGAGTGGGACATGCAAGGTCGGTGGTTCTAATCCTGGTGCCAATAAGATCCGCACAGCCGTTGGGCACTTGAGCAAGGCCCTTAATGCTGTATTGCTCCAGGATAGGATTGTTTCCTGCTTAGCCTAATCAACTGTACGTCGCTCTGGATAAGAGTGTCTGCCAAATGCCATTAATGTAATGTAATGTAATGGTTATCTGCACCACAAAGGCATTTTCAATCAGGGCTGAGATGTTTAAAATAGCATCAGCCCTGCCCTAATTTGACTACATGTGCTCACACAATGGCCATACAATGGCCCAGAGAAAAAAGTATGGACCTGACCAATTGTATGCAAGACCTGCCTAATTCTTCATTGGTTGTTCTGCTGAGAATGTGGTTGTATGTCTATAATACAGATGCCCTATTTGGAGACTATGGGCTCGTTCCAATTTCTTATTTTTCCTCTTTCTTTTCCTTGCTCCTTTTCCTACTCCTAGCTCCACCCATCAGGAGAGGTTAGGAAAAAGAAGTGAAGATGGGGAAATAGAGATAAATGTGAATTAGGCAAATTGAATGTCCTTGCTCCTTCAAACGTCAGCTCGAAACCACATCAGTTACAGACACGGCGGGTGCGTGGCAGATGGACTGAGGTGGATCTACTGGCTGATCATTTATACGTATGCTTTCCGTAAAAATACTTCCGCAAAGGATGCTCTGATGTTGCCCTGCACAAATCAATGTTCCTAACTTCTACTTCTAGCTCCTAGAATGAACACTTAACTGGTTGGAATATCCTTAAAGATGGCGTACCTCGATCAATTTAAAAAAGGAGAAAAATAAGCAATGGGAATGATCCCTATGTCATGCCAGTGTTCTCCTCTCCCCTCCTCACAGCCTCTCAGGTAGGGCCTGCACTGCTGTGATTGTACTGCCCACACATATCACATTACATTCATTACACTGCTGCTCCCAGCCAGAGTGACTGCGGACATCTCCTGAGAGGCACACAGCTCAGGAGAGAGGAGACCCAGAGAAAAGAGCCGGAAGAGACAGAATGCATAATAATGAAGGTGAGGCAAATAGAGGAAGAGATAACAATGTAGAGGAAGGAAGAGCTTGGGATGAGGAGAGAGAAAGCAAAAGAGGTACAGTGAGGATGACAGACATATTCTCTTTGAGATATCCAGAGACTTACAGCCAAAAATCTAATAAAATAAAATCAAAGCCATCACCAGCCAGTCCAGAGTTGAAACACTTTTCATTATTTTGTTGTTATCCCAAAAGCAATCTTCAAGAAGAAGGTGCAGACATTAATTAGCTTTGCTTCCAATTTCCAACTCTTAACAAGTTTATTCATCCATGGAGCCGTTATGAGTGAATGCTTTAATTATATGTTTCTGATGATTACATTAGATAGTCTGCCCCAGGAAACAAGTGACTTTAAATGGCTTCCCTGCATGAATGTCCAGCCGAGATATCTTTAGAGATAATTTGTGATTTTACTACACTGAGCAAAAACAGGCCTTTCTCAGTGCTTCGTGGTCCCAAGTATTGTTGACCTTCATTAGAACACCTAGCAGTCTGCATCTGAGCACTTTAATCTCCCACTCTCAGTCCCCATCCAGTGAAGAGGCTCTCCCTCTGATCTCCCTGACCCTACTGAGAGGGTCGTAGGTTCGAGAGGTGTCACCACTCGCCCGCCAGCTTGGTACACCCCGTTCACATGTTGCTAGAATTAGCTAGGGCAGGCTGGTATGACCTCAAGAGCTCTTTTTCCATGCGGAATACATGCCCTCAACAATATGCTGCAATGAGATCGAAACAAAGACGCCGATGGCTTAAATGCCACAGAAGAGTATCAGCTCAATGACTGAAAAAAATATATGTCCTGAAGGTGCCGGATGCCTATAACACAGACCTTTTATCTTCACTGAGCATTCACTGTAAATAATGGAGCTCCTCCTAGCTGTAGTACAGAGCATGTCTAAATATAACCATCTATCAAGTTGTCATCATCAACCTGGGGTGAGAGGGAATGTTCTCTGTAAACAGTCAACCCTACAAGTCTAGAATTATCCAGGAAATCCTTCCCATTTAATTTTATAGCTTTCAGTGTCAAATAAACATTTAGGGAGACAGATGCAGTTAACGGCTAGCCATAGCCAACTTTCACTTTCTTTGAGCATGTAGCCCCCTTACTTCTCAAGATGTACAAAGGTCACTCTCACGCCAGAGAATATCTCTGCCTCAAAGCTGATTACCCCTGGCTTTGAGCCATGACCCGATTTAAAATCAGAAAAAAGTACAGCCATTTGATGCAGATTAACTGAATTCAGACTGTACTATGTAAATGTAGTTTTCTGTTTGTTTAAGAAAGAGTTCTGGCTACATCACCTGCATGACCCATTACTGTACCCCTCCTCATCCAATTTATAAACAACGTTTTTAAAGATTGTTCTTTATTCTTCAATGAGATGCCAGTCTCATTACTGCACTGTCCTCCATTTAGTAAGAGCTTGCTCCCTCACACAAATGCCCTCCAAAGTGCATATGGTCAGCCAGCACTTTCCCCCTCTGCATTGCACTGGCTCAGCATAGTGCCAGAGGACAGCAGAACTGATGCAGCTGGTGCAGGCAGACTGCGGGCACCCCACCAATCAGAGGAGCTGCTGTCGAGTGAAGAGGCACGGAACACCCTGCCAAACTAAACTTACCTTTCCGGGAAATTCTCTGGTCAATTACACATGGGCTGGGCTTCCAGCCCATCACCCCACTGGCAATTTCAGATTAAGGGCCGCATCACTGCACTGAGATCTAGTCTTGTATTTGGGATACATTTGGTTAGATTAATCCTGGAATCAAATCGCACACACGTGCACACACACACACACACACACACGTGTATAGGCTATACAAAATGTGAATGCACTCTTAGTAACCTGTAATCATCATTGGTCAGGTCATTATTTCTTAACTACATGCCCAGACATTCGCTACTACAGCTGAAATTCCAATTCCAATCTATATCATTCACAAATTTGTTGGAAATAAAATAATTTACCCTCATTAAAAGGGGTATAGAGTATTCCATACCTGGAGCTCTTTGCTGCTCTATTGTTTCATAGTCTGCTACAGTGGTTCTGAATTATTCATCACAGATGTCTGTGAGTCATTACACTGAAAACCCTGACGCATGCTATGCTTACCCATCTCTTGAATAAAAATGTTTATTTTAGGAGATGTGCTATTACTTTAGCAAAAAGACATGGCTTGGCAGGGCACTGAGGAAGACCTAACCGGAAACTTTTCTTGGCAGACCTTGAATGGATGCCCTGGACAGGAAGTTTGGACAATTTCCAGACACTTTGTTTTGGATACAGGAATAATTTTGGTGGCTTATTCCCGAAACATTCCTGTAGTCAATTACCAGATTTTGTATAATTATTCAGAATGGTGTGCTATGTCCTATTTGTAAGAATGAAGTTTTGTAAGAAATACATCATTTTCATTCCTGTCAATACCTTAAAGAAATAGGAAGCTAGCTTTTATTCTAGCTAGTGCAGGTGGTTACCAAAGTATGCCATTCTGTAAGGTATTTAATAGATTACTCTTGATGAAACTGTGAGCTCACACTCTAGATTGATATTTGCAGTCAACTAAGGCCGTCAGAAGGGCAGAATCTGGGTTAGTGAAAAAATAAGCCACTTCACCATAGTGATCGGTATTATCATCGGGAGGGTACCATTGTGGCAGTTGATGTAATCCACAGTTTTATGGTATCAATAACAATCTTAGCCCTGAACAGCGATTTCTGCTCTCTGAAAACTGACAGGAACCCTGGGGTCATATGCTGTAAATGCAATGCATTCAGTAAGTACTGGAGCACCAGGGGTTGTGTGCAGTGGATACAATGCAGACATCAATGGCTCACCTGCACCACATCCCAAGCCACTTCTGAGCCTAAGCACAAAAATACAGAGGGATTGCTAAAACCATCATGTAGCCTCTGAATGAATAATATCCTGCCATTGCTTTTTACGACAAAGAATCATCCCCACTGATTCGCCTCAGCTACAGTGCTAAGCATTCTCTGAATATGTGGGCTGCCAGACTGGGCTGACGTGAGAGTTACTGGCTTATTTTCTCTTTTATCTGGTTCCACCTGCAGGAAATGAAGTCATTAAGTTGGGCACTGATTTATAGGCCTGGACACACACTGGCAAACCACAGAGTTCATATCGCTTTTGCCCATGCCAAGTTATTAATCAGGACTGTGGCCCTCTCAGCACCACTGGCTGAAACTGTGAAGAGGGCAGATGGGGTGGACGGGGGATCCCTGGATTCTCACAGCAGAATCAGTCTGACACTGAAATATCTCAGGGGCACAAGAAAAATTTTAATCTGCATGAGTGAGCAGACAATAAACAAAAGGGGCCATAAACAGCAGGAATAATATGATATGAATAATATGAGGGGCAGCCCGGCGTGAATGCGTCACTCAGGACGCAGGAGGCTTTGGAGCTACGTTACAGTAGCGGACGGCCTGTGCTGCTTCGTATGGGCTCTGGTGTACTGGTGTTCTGCTGGAGCCAAGCACACTGGTGTGATCATATAAACAACAGCGAGGTATGAGGAGCTCCTCGGCCAAAGAGTATTCTTACACAGACCTGCACGGCTATGAGCCGATCACAAGAGCAGACATAGTTCCAGCAACACTTCATCTCGTCATCATCTGTCCGAGTTCTCTGTCCCGTGCTTACCATCTTGTACGAGATGTACTATATCAGGGGAGGCCAGCCCTGGTCCTGAAGAGCCGCAGGGTGTGCTGGCTTTAGTTGTTACTCAACAGTTAATTGAATAATTAAAGCAGTTGATTACACAGTTAATTCACCTCACCTGTTTCTTGGATTTGAATTGGTTGCTGATTTTAAGGTGAGCACAGAATGTGGCTCTCCAGGACCAGGGTTGGCTATCCCTGTACTATATTGTAATTACTTACTCAAATATGTTTATAAGGCACCTATAAACAAGCAATTGTAATGTTTTGTAAAGTGTTACAGTAATGTTGCTTGGAATGGTATTCAGGCAGGCATTAATGCAATATATGATTAAAAATGTAAAAAAAAACTTGTGGTTGTTGGTGTCATTGTAGTTGGTGAAGTAAATATATTTATAATGTAATGTATAATGCACCACTCGACTCCATTTGATTTCAAGACCTCTGCTCTGGCAAGACTAAGCAGCTAAATGATGCATTGCCAATGACAATCTGAATCCAACAGTCAAGTCCCCAGTTCAAATAAAAGCCTGCATGCAATGCTGCCCTCCAGAACTATGCAGCATAGCCAGGAGCTATCCAAAAAATTTGCTGTTTTGACTCCAACACACTGGATTTGAAATAAAAGCAGAATATGAGGGTAAGTGCATACAGCTTTACTTTGAGGGTATTTACATCCATATTAGGTGATCTGTGCAGGAATTACAGATCTCTTTCATTAACAACGCGTTTTTGCCGGCAGAACTGCTGCTCACTGGATGTTTTTTGTTTTTCGCACCATTCTCTGCAAGTTCTAGAGACAGTTGTATGTGAAAATCATAGGAGATCAGTGGTTTCTGAGATACTCAAACCATGTCTGGCACCTACAATCATTCCACGGTCGAAGTCACTTAGATCACATTTCTTCCCCATTCTGACATTTGGTCTGAAAAAGAGCTGAACCCCTTCACCATGTCTGCATGCTTCTATGCACTTAGTTGCTGCCACACGATTGGCTAATTAAATATTGGCATTAACAAGCTGATGTACAGGTCTACCGAATAAATTGCTCACTGAGTGTATGTATTAGTGAATCGCACTGCGTATAAAAAATGGTTGCTGCAAAACGATGAGCAGCGCTACCAAAGTGCTACAAGTGAGTGCAAAGTACACAGTGAGTTTAAACAAGGAAATAAGGGAATTTCCACAAAGGACTTTCTAATCCAGATTTACAGGCAGACAGCGCGTTCGGTTATTTTAAGACTGGGAACAGCCAGAAAAACAGCACCGAAGAAGGACAGAATCCTGCGAGTGCGTGATATACTAAAGCACACGCGGCTTTACAAGCCTCCGCTGCACTCCACTGTTTTGGAGATCACCCCCCAAACGTTCGCTGTTTACACTGGCTGTCAGCATGAGGCTACCTCACAGACACTGTTATGGCATTCTGGGATCTCTGCACTTTGAAGAAAATATATATAAACGCCTTGATTAATTGACTCCCTGTTCTAAAAACGGAGACGTACAGTATTCAGAGAGTGATGTCATCTGTTTTGTTTTTTTTATATGAGGGCACACTCAGTGCAGTCCTCTACTCTATCACTTTACTGTAAACCGACAGAGACTTCTCTCACGGGACTGGAGAATTGCATCGTGTTTTAAAAGGCAGATTTGTGCAGAGGTTTCATCAAATTCAGGATGTTGTGAAACTGGTCTAAGGACACAGAGAGGGTGCATAAGTCAAGTGCATCTGAGCCAGATCAAATCTGATTTCTGCAAGGTCAGACGTAAAAGATTTAATAATTGTGAAGGAAAAAATTACATAATCATAAAAGCATAATCAAATTCTTTGTATTGCAGTGTGCATGTGCTAAATTAGTTAACACATTTGAGATGTGAATAGCACTATACTGCATGTGTATTATTCATGCATTGTTTGATTTACCCCTTGGTTGCTACTGTACATATAGAGCTTGCCATTTCAACAGCCTTTATTAGACATTACTACAATGTGTTACTCTTGACTGCTGTAGGTACTCAAGCAACATTTTTCAGTATTTCCTGAAATAAACCAAAAATAGTAACCAAAAAATCTAAAAACCCACAAACGTGGGTTTATTCATAACTGCATCTGAATGATTTCCAACAAAATGTGTACACGCTAGAATATTCTTCTGTGATACACTCATGAGCCATTGAACACGACATACCCATCTGTTTTTCTGTATTTCATAACAACTGTGACTCCCAAAACACCCACTCAGGTAACACAGTCCATATACTGTGGGTGGAGGCAGGCTTTTCCAGTGACTCGCACAAGGCCATGCGCTACAGTGCCAACACTGTCACACACAACTAGGCAAAGCGTCAGTTTTTAATCTGCACTGGGCAAACAGTAGTCAACGCATTTATGCTGACTGAAATTTGCCAGTTGCAGATTTCAGTCAGCAACATTTTACAATATTGCACATATTAATATTTTGCTGAATGTTACAATACACGTTTCCATCCGATGGTTCACACTGAAGTCTGCAGTTCTGTTCAGGGTACTACATTCTGCTTAATGTTACCTAAGATTAACAAACTCTGCCCTTTTCCTGCCACAATCAGCACTCACAAAAAAGTTATATATGTGGGAGAAAATGGCTGCTCAGCATCTGCAAATAAAGTTGAGAACAATATTTTCAACGGTCATTTAATACCAGTGAGTCAATCTTCCTCATTTCAATTCAGCACCCTTTAAATGTGCGGGTGTGTGCATGTGGGAGACTGAGTAGGCAGCCCATTGATTTCTCTCACACAGACAGCAGAGTGTCTGAGAACCCTGCTGTGCTATGACTGAGCCAGCCTTGCTGCCATCCTGCCAAGGGTAGGACAGTTGACTTTTAAATATATATATAGTGCTTGTTTATTTTATATTTTGCACAATTAATAATTCATGGAAATTATAGAAAAGATCCATATTGCTGAACGGCAAAAAAACAACGCAGCGCATCTCATCCTCACATTTCCGAACACGTCAGGAGTTTAGCCTTATTTATATACCTACGTTGCTTGTGCTGATGCAAGCTCTGGGCGGGTATTATACGTGTTCAAAAACAAGCCAGAGGTAATAATGTCATGACAGCAAGGTGCAGACAGAGGCGAGGAGTCCAGTCAGTTCCGGACATACCCAGGGGTGGGCAGGGATTTTGCACGCTTCATTGTCACAGTGGCCCCTGCAGCACTAAATGGAGGTGACAGAGATTTAGACATGCCTGGGGAGCCTGCTAGACAGCATCAACAGTTTCCCAGCCCATTGGATAGTCATGTAACCTACATGTAGCACAAATATTTAAACTGCGAGAGCAGACAATACAAGACTGGCAAGTTTTTGTTTCTTTTAATCGTGTGAGGAAAGACTATAAACAGGCAGTCCACATCCAAATTATAGAACAAGTAAATGGCTATTTCTATAACAATGAGCATTGAAGAATGAGTTGATTCATCTTGTTTTGTGGATAGATCTGACAGATGATGGTCTAAAGCTTGGTTTCTGAAAATGTTCTGAAAAGGCCTAGCTGTGAAAATGGAGGCTCATACTGATATGCATATACTTCTACTGCTGTAGCCTATCCACTTAGAGGTTTGACGTATTGTGTGTTAAGAGATGCTCTTCCGCATGCCACTGTTGTAATGCATGGTTATTTGCATTAGTGTCACCTTCCTGTCAGCTTCGACCAATCTGGCCCTTCTCCTCTCTCCTCTCTCATTAACAACATGTTTTTGCCCACAGAACTGCTGCTCACTGGATGTTTTTTGTTTTTCATATTTTTCTGAAAATTCTAGAGACTGCTGTGTGTGATAATGACAGGAGATCAGCAGTTTCTGAGATAATCAAACCATGTCTGGCACCAACAATCATTCCATAGTCAAAGTCACTTAGATCATATTTCTTCCCCATTCTGAAATTTGGTCTGACCTTATAAATTGCTCACTGAGTGTATATCAGCCATCAAGGAGCTTATAAAACATCAATTCTGATCAAGATCAATCTACCCAAACAAATCCAGAAATGTGGAAATGCTATAATCCACCCCCTGACCCCAATACTCTAGCACAGGGTAGTAAATTGAGGTTACAGTTTATATCTCTTCAAAACATGTCATCCTGATTCATCCCACTGTTCGTTGACATTGGCATTGGTCTTTAGATATAAACAACCTTGTAATGACATAAAGAAAAGTTCCCAGACAAACTACTGCAACTGCGCTGTTGCGGCATATAAGGGAGGCCATTATAGTACAAAAAGCACTGTATATAGCTTGTAAACCAGTACCAAAAGAGAAAACCACAACCTGCAAAGTATAAAACAACACAGTGTACACATCTGTTTGCACACATTAACGAATAAGAATTGCCCTGCAGATCTTTCAACAACATTCATATCTGTGACTGCCTCTCAATTTGGCGCACATTTTATTTTCATAACACCTGCATACACACACACACAAACACACATTGCAGAGCACTGTGGGGCAATTGCATTTATTCTATAGCGATACAAATTCATACATCTATTGTGCCTTCTATTTCATGAAGGTGAAATCTTCACACACCATTCCATGCAGAATAGAAAACTGCCAATATTTCCTATAATTAATGGCAACAGTGAATCACATTTCTGAAATATACTAAAGACTGTCCAGCAGACCAATTACAATTTCTACTCTGTGTGATGTTTTTCTGCAGGATAAACATCAGTATGACTTCACACACAAACGCACACACACTTCTCAAATCACAATGATGGAGAAGGACCTCTGATAAAACTCTCAGTCATCTCATCAAACAATATCTGCCCTTGAAACTGAGAGTGCAGACAATCCACAATGTAGACTGAAGGCTATGGCCACACAAGAGAATAATGGAGCTTTTTTTTGGAAAAGCACTAAATCTTTCCTCTAAATTCTCTAAATTCTCTCTGTGGTCAATGCAGTGCAAGAGGGCTGGCGGATTACAAATTTAAAAAAATTATATTACTGTTACGTACTTTTATTCCGATTACTTTCTCGCGAACGAAATAACCATAATCTAAAGTAGGCGAATTATAATACCGCAGCAAAAAAGTTTCTATTAAACAAATATGGACTTCATACGCATCAAATTAATATCTATTTTAATACTCACAGAAATAAAAAAGAAAAGGCTTCAGCGAATCCCCGTGCTGCAGTTAACTCTACCTGATGGCGCAGCACCTCACCAGTCAATCAGGAGCCATGTGTCACTCACTCTCGCGCGCATGCGCTCGCGCAAAGCACCTGAAAGGTTGGCTAAGTTGATTACCAGGGAACGATAGCTAGCATGTAACTTGCTTTATGCGATGCTAATTAGCCCAGTTCACCGAGTAGATAGATTATATTTCGGAATTTGTGTGAAATAACTGACATTAATGTTAATAACTTCACTATTACACTATTACAGTTGACCTAATAGTGGTAAGAACATATTTTTTCAATTGGGTAATATACCAAGGACAGATAGCTACGAGTGTGCTAAAGCTGCATGAATGATGTACGAGCAATTAACAGCTAAGTTTTATTTTTACCAAATGTAGCACGTTGATAGTAAGTGTACCAACACCTAGAATAGCCTAGGCTACTTTATAGTATCTATCTAATCAGAAAATATCATGTTTTATAACACACACTCAGCTTTTACTCACCTTGTTAACAAAATAACATGAACAAGTCTTGTGTTAGTATGACTTGCAACTGAAATCCCAGAACCGAGTAAACCACCAGATGCTGGGGATGGGTGAAGTCGTTCCTCTAAATCGGATGCCGAACTTGTGGGCGAGGAGCTCGTGCTGCCATCGCTGCACATTGTCAATTGTTACTCCACGCAGCCCAGGGCAGGCATCCTTCAGCTGCCTGT
The DNA here is from genome assembly GCF_963514075.1 of Conger conger. Classification (NCBI taxonomy): domain Eukaryota; kingdom Metazoa; phylum Chordata; class Actinopteri; order Anguilliformes; family Congridae; genus Conger; species Conger conger. The sequence goes on along the minus strand of NC_083774.1, from coordinate 17,771,939 downwards.
CAGGGCCGTTTGGATTTGGTTTTGATTTTCAAAGAACTTGCTAAGTGTTTAATAAAATTAACTGTTGGACTTTCTGAAATATAGCTACATTTTTCACACTACAATCGGCCAGCTGATCGGCTGAAGGTAGCTACTGTACAAGAGGACTGCATAGCTGGAGCAGGAAGATTGCAGGTGCCTGTTCAGCCAAGGATGCAAGTGCCTGTGCAAGAAAATACGTAGGCTATTGTAAATCTAACATTACACTTAGCTGCTAGTCAAAACTGAATGTCAAATGACTCGCAGGCTAAATAAGTCTTGTACACAAAAAAAGAGACATTTTCGTATACCTTTTAATATTAGGCATCATTCTGTAATTATTTTGTTCTTTTGAGTCTAAGTGCTAAACATACACAGTTACCCACCCACTACAACATAAGCTACAGTTGAAGTCTGTTTTGATAGCCTCACTTTAAATGAGTCTGGCACAAACATACAACAACTTCACGATGGCTCCAATTACAACGTCAGTTGAACAAATGGACAGAAACCTGACGCAGATTTCTACCTACCATTTCATGACAAATTGGTGGATGAGATGAGAAGTTTGTGAACTCTGTGCCAATGCTCCAATTTTAGAAAGAGGAAGCTTTCATTCACAATTTGCTTGTTCATAATTGTACCTTGTGCTTTGAGTATTCAGACAGAGATAATTGCAAGAGCACTAAACCACTTTAGTCTTCAAGCTTTTACTGTGGTTGAGAGTAGCCATTTCACATATCACATCCAACAAAGCAGTCTTATTAATTTGTCCACAGATAGACAGGCTAAAATGAACACTACAGAAAATAAACGTGCAATCAGGTATTTTGTTGTCACTCAGGCTAACATCACTTGTTTTGATGTGTAATATGGTTGGGTAAGGAGAAACCTAGCAATATTTTGAATTAATCACTCCATTGAATATGTTTGGCTCTGCTTCTTAGTTGGCATAATTTCCTATGTATTTAGCATAGCATAATATTGCTACACACATGTTTTAGGACATTCAAAACTCTGAAGGGGGTGTTTTCACAAATATACATGTTCAAGGCAAGAATGACGTTAACAGATCCCCATTTATGTCTGGAATAGCTTCAGGAGACAACATGTTCGGTCCTCAGTTTAATATTTGAGGCTGCCATACCATGGTTTGAAGTGAGGGATAATTAAGTCAGACATGCCAAGACATACCAATCTTCAGCACTTTACATGGTCCTGCTGCCCAGAACAGCTGGAGCTGAAGAATATCCATCCATCCATCCATCCATTATCTGAACCCGCTTATCCTGATCAGGGTCGCAGGGGGGCTGGAGCCTATCCCAGCATACATTGGGCGAAAGGCAGGAATACACCCTGGACAGGTCGCCAGTCCATCGCAGGGCACACGCACCATTCACTCACACACTCATGCCTACGGGCAATTTAGACTCTCCAATTGGCCTAACCTGCATGTCTTTGGACTGCGGGAGGAAACCGGAGTACCCGGAGGAAACCCACGCAGACACGGGGAGAACATGCAAACTCCGCACAGAGAGGCCCCGGCCGACGGGGATTCGAACCCAGGACCTCCTTGCTGTGAGGCGGCAGTGCTACCCACTGCACCATCCGTGCCGCCCTTGAAGAATATCCAGTATAGCAAATGTGTGAAGCCATTTTCAGTTATATTGATATTACTTGTTCTCATTCATTCATTCATTATCCTAACCCGCTTATCCTGAACAGGGTTGCAGGGGGGCTGGGGCCTATCCCAGCTTACATTGAGCGAAAGGCAGGAATACACCCTGGACAGGTGGCCAGTCAATCGCAGGGCACACACACACCATTCACTCACACGCTCACACGCTCACACGCTCACACGCTCACAGCCTAACCTGCATGTCTTTGGACTGTGGGAGGAAACCAGAGTACCTGGAGGAAACACGGGGAGACCATGCAAACTCTGCACAGAAAGGCCCCTGCCGACAGGGATTCGAACCCAGGACCTCCTTGCTGTGAGGCGGCAGTGCTACCCACTGCACCATCCGTGCCGCCATATTACTTGTTCTCTGCACTTTAATTTGAAGGCACCTGCACAGAGTCTTGTGGTCTGCAGTGTTATTTGCATCAGTGGGAACTGTTTTGCAAATAATTGCTAAAGCAAGAAGTCCCGGTTCAGGAAGTAAAAGTCGTCCCAGGTATTTTACTTCAAGCAAGGAGTTGCAAACAATTCTTCAGCCAGCAGGTAGAAATAATGAGTGAAATCAACTGGCTGAGTTTGGTGGGAGAAACACATGGTCGGACTTTCATTTTTTGATCTCTGGACTTTCCACAATTGGTGTAATGTATTACATTAAATAAAAATACAAGACGCAAGACAAAGATAATAAATATATTATGCACACATTGTTTGATTCAAGAGGGCTATATTGCAAAAAAAAAAAAAAATGTTTTCAACACAACAGCAACAAATGTTACAAATTTATACACATATGCTGGATCAGCATCACATGGTGGAGTTCATTTGTACTGTTCAATAACCTTTTTTCTTTTTACAAATATTGCATACCATACAGAGGAGGCCTGCTTTTTTGATTGTGAAATAACTATGAAACAGCCGAGGGCAACCAAGGTCCATGAATATTCACAGAATTCCAGAGTGCTGTACTGACACTGACTTAGTTCCATTTTTTCCTCACTTTGAGGTCCGGCTCAAACAATCATACGCTAAATGATGACTCATCGAGGCAACAAACCATTCATTAATTCAAGCTCACTGAACAAGAAGATAACTCATATTAAAAGCACAGTCTCTGTGATGCTTTCTGAAACATAATAACATTATGGCTCTTTGGGATGAGGAACAGTAAACAAGTGAGAAAGACAGTAACAGTACATAGCCACCTCATAAATAAATCAGAAATACTGCCTCTTAAGTGAGATTTAATGAAATTTTTGGAGAACAGTGGTTCTTCTCTCACAATATACCGCCTCTGTGTTCTGTGTTTGTAAATCTTTAAATATGATACATCAGATGTATTTAAAACTGCACAGTTTTAAACAAGCTAATTAATTATATAGTCAATTAGAATGATATACATTAAAATGAAAATATATGTTATATAGCTAGGTATAACTATACATATACTCTCTAAACTACATACCCACTTAGTTAGTACTGCTACTACTACTGGTGCTACTACTACTACTGCTAATAATAATAATGATAATAATAATATGAAGAAGAAGAACAAGAACAAGAAGGTGAACAAGATAAACAAGAAAAGGATGACAGAGAATTATTAATGTATGATTTGCATGGGTATGTCATATTGTATGGGTGTTGCTCCTAAGGCCATCTTTGAAAATACTGTGCTATAGTAATTTAATGCCATTTTTAGTCTATGAATCTCCATTCCATCCATAAATCAGATTACAAATTATGGATTTGCATGTCTTCATCATTAATAAATAAAAAAACATGTTCATTTTGATTTTATATTTTATTACAAAATATGAATGTAAACATAAAATGATGCACTGACTACAATGAAATAACATGAAATAATCTCTAAACAATGCAAATTTATGACACAAATATAACTTATTGCTTCTGTTCATTCATTTACATGCGGAGTGAGAATCCCAGGACAAAATAAAAATTATATATATTTTAGTCCCCACTGTCTCCCACCCACTCCTGTCTCAGCCAAAGTATTGTACGAACCCGCGTACTGATTTTCAAGTAAATATGCTTCCAGATGACACATAAATGGTGATCTCACACAAGTGCTTTAAATAGCATTTTTTCAACCCTTTCTATAAAAGTTTTCATAAAGGTGCACCCTGTTTGTTTTTTCTGTGCACTCTGTGGTACAGTGTGCACTCACTGTTCCACCAAATAGAATATAACACAATACCATACTTTCTTCATTGCCATGGTAATACTATGTCCAGTCCATGTCATTGTTAGGACATGACATGTGGTGTAATTCCCTAAGAACACAAGTTAAAAGCTGTATTTTAAGGCAGAAGTTTTTGTTTTGTTTACAAAATAACAATGAAACTTAGAAAGCCTCATGCAGATTCATCATCATCAAATTGTCATGGCATTTGTGTTGATACAATCCTCTCAATTTACCGTTAAAAAAACAATGTAAATACGTTTATATACAGCTTTTCCAGTCCTTGGGTTAGTGTAGCAAACTCAAGCCTGTGGCACACAGCTTCTGGTCTTGGGGGCGGGGAGGGGGGGGGGGGTGTCTCAGAGGACAGAGAGGTCGTGACAGGACTTGGACTTCTGCCGGAAGGCCATCTTCTTGTTCTTCTTGGCCACCATGCGGCCCAGGAAGCGCTTGGCCTTCTTGCTGATGCTCTCCCGCCTCTTGCTGTTGGCCTGCCGCCTGGCGTTGTCCTCCTTGCTGTCTTTTCGTAGGCGAATCTGCCGGACGATGCCCTCGAAGAGGTCCCGGACGTTGTGGTGCAGGGAGGCCGACGTCTCAATGAACTTGCAGTCAAACACCACAGCACAAGCTCTTCCCTCTGTGAGGGAGGAAACCAGGCAAAGGGTATAGCGGTATATAGGTACCTGCTCTCACTCTCAGTATCTTATAGAGTTCATAAGATGACAACAGAAGAGCTGTAGAGGTTAAATGTAAAAAATATTATAATTATTATGATATTTTGTTATATACATGATCTTATATAATCTTATATAACAATATTAATACTACTACTACTAATAATAATAATAATAATAAGTCTCTCTCTTTCTCACTCTCTATCTCATGACAGTCACATTCCCCATATAAGCTATTCAGTACCATTTTCCTTAGTTATTTCCATATTCTGCTGATTCCACTGGATCGCAGATATGGCCTCTGGGCATATGACATTAAAATCCATTGTATTTTCCAGGGGATATGATGAAAGAAGAGGTGCTCACCATCCACTGAGACCTCTCTGGACCGCACAAGGTCGCTCTTGTTCCCCACGAGGATGATGGGAATGTCCTCCGTCTGCCTGGCCCTGCGCAGCTGAATGCGCAGCTCCGACGCCTTCTCGAAGCTTGCCTTGTCCGTTACCGAGTATACGATGATGTACGCATCACCCATCCGCATGCACTGCTCCCTCAGCCACTGGCTGTTATCCTATGACATCACAGCAAAGACAAGCACTGTTCATTACTGATGTTTCCACCATTTCTGCTCTTAAAATGAACTATATAAAATTATATTGTTTGACAAATTATATTCCTGTGCACCGTCAGAATGTACGATATTCTGCTCACCTGTTCCCATATATCATACAAAAGAATAGAGGCCTCTTCATCATCAACAAAGACAGATCTGTCATATGTGTTTCCTGAAACAGAAACAGCAAATGATCAAGAAACCAGACTAAAGAAAACGATAAAAACATCAAGACTCTTCAGTGGCACAATTTTATCACTCCTGATACAACTGATAAAACTTGTACACAACTGAGAACATATTATTAAGCATATTATTTTCTTCAGTTGTACACAATACCTCCTATAGCCATTGTTGTTCACACATTTAGCATAATTGCAGGAAGTAATAAGTGCTGCTATCTAAACAAAGAGATGGACATCCCTTAAATAACTAAATGGAGTAAACCAATAATCAATGTGTGTGATATAGCCTACCCTGTGGTCTACCAGACAGACATCTCATGAATAACAAATGTAAATTAAATACATTTTAACTTAAAATAGCTCAATTATAAAATAATACTCATATTCAGAAATGTAAAATATCTCTGCCTTTTTCAGGTAACAAATGTCACACATTAACTGGGATATTTGTAATGGGCTCATTTATTATTCATTTTATGTCATATTATTATTATTATTATTATTATTATTATTATTATTATTATTATTATTTAAATTAACAGGCAAACAGGCTTCAACATTATTAGCCAGCTCCCTCCCCCTTTCACCTGCTTCATCGCAGTCGTGACATTCTTCAACTCCGCCGAATATACGTGCCAAACTTGACTTGCCAACGCCATGCTCGCCCAGGAGAACCACCTTGTGAACGTGTCCCTCGGAGTCGCTGCCAGAGGAGATGACGGAGTCGGACGAGTCTGACAGGCAGCCATCCCGGTGCTGTTCACAGGGGCTGTAGGACGTGCAGCGCATCAGGCTCGCCAGCTCTCCTGTTTGTGCTGAGGGCATTGTTGAGTGCAGCTCTCGGTCATCCACTGGCATGCTCCTTCGGTGCAGGGTCTGCAGGTGGACGGGAAACGGTATGCTACCTCGCCTTTTGTCCATGCTCCCCAATTTGTCACCTTTGTTCAGAGTCATGTTCCAGGTATCTGAAATTTACAGGCGTAATTAATAGAAGTCAACTAATGCTGTTTTTTTACAGATATATTATTATTATTATTATTAGTAGTAGTAGTAGTAGTAGTAGTAGTAGTAGTAGTAGTAGTATTGCTGTTATTATTATTATTATTATTATTATTATTATTATTAATATTATTATTATTATTATTATTATTATTATTATTATTATTATTATACCAGTACTGTCCAAACCAGTTACGCACTTTTGAATTATTATTTTTTTTTAACGATAGATGCTCAGATTATACGTTTCGGTAAATACCTAATAATAAAATGTATCAAGGCGACATAACAGCTATAGCCTAAATTAAAAATACCAACAAAACGTAAATATGACTGAAAATTGTGTCCCGCGCGCAAACCTACATGTGGAAAGTCCAACTCCAAGCTTTTCCTTTCGAAGTCCTATTCCTTTGTGTAGCCTCCTGTGCAGGGGATAACGATGTTACAGCTCCTGTTACAAAGTCACCGAGTCCTTTATGTTGTATTCGCTCTTCCAGAATGATTTTCGGTTTGCTTCCAAAGACTCGGGTCCCCGTATTTATGTGCCAGAACTCTGACGTCAGTTCGAGGCAGGGTTTGCCTGGCTGTCATAGCTCGCTTTAGTGTAGTCGCATCAGCCGGGGAGGGAGGGCAGATAGGAATCCCACCGTCTACCTCATAACGTGATTCAACGCAAATCGCGGGCGGCGACGGGGGTCTCCCCTCCCTCGCATCTCCTACAAGCCTGATGTAATTCGCTTTCTTCACTGAAGAGCGCGGAAGACAAGGTTGTATGAACCGTTACAAAGGATCTTTGGTAGAACGCACAACTGGTCTCACGACAGCGAAAACAGAGGTTAATCCTAATCAAAAAGTGCCCGGAAAACATTAATTTAATGATGTAGCAATTTATTATGTTATTTTGTTGGAACCGTTGAATTTCACCCTTGTGGGGAATTGGAGCAAACTGCCATATTCGAAGGGGCTTTATGTTGTCATTTGGTTGATAAATTACAGAGAGGAATTATATTGTATAAAATATAGCATTTCAGCCGCTGTGTGGTCATGTCGGAGATGAATCATAAAATCATTTGGAATGCAAATATGCGCACCACTTTAACCTCAGTTGTGAAAGGGCGATAGGGATCAAGTAGCTATCAACTGACGTGGCAGGTACAGGTACAAATTAATGCATATCCTACATAAAGAAAGGCTATTTAGAACTGGTCGATCGTGAATGCTGCGATATAATGTAGCCTAACCTAGTTGGTAGCCTAACTGCTGTTGCCTCAATATATTTTGGTGAAAACTTGGTATCTTCTGGGTGTAGCTCACAAAGGAGGAAATCCATACAAATATGTGTTTTTTAAAATAAATGGCTACTATATAGCCTAAGTAGCCTACAGTTCGTGGCTTTATCTTGTTCACTGTGCAGACAGAACAATTGGCGCAACCAGGTGGCGCCATCAGGTGGTTGTGAAATCAAGATTCCACTAACGCAACGTTTCGTGCCAAAACCGAAAGATGGTTGTTGTAAAACTTTGATGCTTTCTCAATAGGAATGTGCATGAAAATAAACTACACTTTCCAAAAGACAGATACGAATCTACCGTCATTAAGATATGTTTAATTTTATTTAAAGCAGTTTATTTACTTCCATTTTCTAATAATGTTTATGTGAAAATAGGCAGTCTGAAACGTTGAAAGAGTTTTTTGTAGCCTTCTCCCTTTTGGTGGAAATGAACCATCTTTATTCTGACATCCCTAAGCCCAAAGAAGTAAATCACCCGGTAAAAGTTTAAAAAAAAAAGTAACAAGAATAATCCGAAAGGTTTCCTGGACATTTGCACAGGGCCCTTTTCCTTTTTTATCATTATAAACAGTAAAAATGAAAATAAAAAGCAATCTTGCTTCAAAATGTTATATATTATATTAGATTATATTACATGTCTAACTCTTAACTCACATTTGCTTCTGTTCTCCAATATATTAATTGTAAAGGGCATTTTGACTAGGGGGGGCCATATTTTTGCATACGATTGTATCTGCAGTTGTACAGAACCACCTTGAATAGCCAATATTGCTAGCCAGTGTCTTAAGCTTAAATTGTTTTACTGGTGCTATGCTATTTCGTAACTGAATAGAGAAGTGTAACAAAGTCAAAGCACAAAAATTGTATCCACCATAATAAACATTGGGTTGGACTGAACTTGCAGTATTGGAAAATATGGATTGATTGTTAGTGTCACCAGTGAGACCAACCAACCGAGCTACTGGCAGCTCTGATGGATCCGGTCTGTTCACAGGTAACACAGCCTTCTGGACCCTGCCTGTCAAGGCACAGTAATTCCACATGTAACATGTATTCAAGTCATTTAACAGTGAAGGCAGGCTTCCTTATCCCATCCCCCCATTTTGGGAACATGCATGTTTCTGATGTTTTCTTTTGTGTATCTCCCCAGAAGGAACCTATTGTACACAGTATCACTGCTGTCTCTGTTGTCCCATGCCTTACTAGCTTCATCTGCAATACTTTTTTTTTTACCCAGCAGCTATTTGAATCTATGCTATTGTACCAGCCAAGGGAAGCTCACATTTCCCTGCTGCTGAATTGAATGTAGATGGCCAATGAGGTGAGATTTATCAGGTAAAACAAACTGTACATGGTGCTTGCACCGCAGGCATAGTACTGTGGGAGAATAGGAGCAGTACCATGTCATAATGCTATGCTTATGTAACAATGCCTGAATTGTCCCTGTATTAACTTTAGAACACTCTTCTTTCCATTCTGTTCTGTACCTGCTGAACATGAGTCAAAATGACATATAATACCGTAACATGTAGTAGTTGTTAGCTTCATTGAAAGTACAAAAACGTTGTACAGTGCCTCTGCAGATGTCTGCACTATTGTACTCAGCTGGAGTTGTCAGACAGACAAACCATGGGTACACAATTTCTGTTTCAGAGTACATGTTCACATTGCCTCTTACAGAATAACTATTGCAGTGAAAGGCAGGTCTGGTGTGATGAACATGTGTTGTTTGGAAGGAGAATAGCTGTCCCTCCCCCAGGTTCTGCTGTGCTTTTGCTGTTCATACCCCAAAATAGTGAGTAAGAGCCTGCCTTTTCACATCTACATTAAATATGGTGTTTCCTGGCCATTTTACAGCGTTGTTGGGTTAAGTGTGAACCATTTGCCACTTGGCTAGTTCACTCTGTTCCTTTGTCAAGTCTTTATATTCATGAGGCCTATTTCTACTAACAGTTTTTTGTGATGCTATCATGTGAAAGATCACAGATTGCATTGTATACATCACAGCCTAGCCAAATAGCTGTCAATGGAGAGTCCGACAAGGGGAGTCTCCTGGGACTTTGTTGGCTCCCCTCTAATTTCTGGGGGCCCCTGTCAAAAAGTCCGCCTTCTAATTGAAATCTCCAGTCTAGCAGGATCACCATTAAACCTATACAATCTGCAACCTATCCACATTTAACATGGTAGCAAAAGTGTTCAGCCCCATACCAAAAACCCAAAGGTCTCAGCATGGGAAATCAGCTTTGTACAAATAATATCTCCACAATATGATGCCAATTAAGCAGGAAAAAAACAGTGTATGTACAGGGATGACCAGGACGACATGAGCATGTATTGACCAGTTAGTTAAAGGGAATATTTCCTATGAGGAAGCCCACTGATACATGCCACTGATGCCTGCCTGCAGTCTAGACAGAGAGGCTGGTCAGCACACCATATTGTGTCCCCGGCATAAAACTTTCCCAGCTTTCCCTCCACACGAATCCATTTATTTTATTGTATCATCCTGCAGACAAGGCAAGCATATAGTATATTGTATCAGCAGACTGTGCATCATTTATTTATATTTAACCTCTGGGCTTGCACTGTGGGATGGTTCTTTATTTATTGATGATAGTCTGCTGGAAATAGCAGTCCAGAAATACATTCTCTATTCTTGGTCAGAAAAGAAAACATTATATGGTAACGCAAAACGATCTTTAAACGTGCAAAAAAGAAACTACATTGGAAAAGTATTTTGTTACAGGTCAAAGAAACAGTATCTGCTGTGAATTATTGATGAGGGCCAATGGCAGCAGTTTTTGCGGCTTGAGATTTGTAATTGGAAGAAACCACTGAGAGGGAATAATTAAATATATGCACGTTAATTCTATAATTAACGCGATTGGCCTAACAGATAAAAATCTTAAAATACCCTGACATTCAAGTGTCAATTGACCTTCATACAAAATATAAGACATAAAATGATTCAAACCATCTGAGACTTTCCAAATGTCATTAATGAAGGGCTGTAATTGTGTATGCACCAAACAACAGAGGCAAGCGATTATTTTTCTGGTTTTTGTTCCATCTGAGCTTCATTGCAGTTTGATCAATTACTAAGAGTCTGAGTATTCAGTCTGTGTTCAGTTATACCTTCATGAAGATGTGGGCGTAGATGCAGCAAAACCTGAGAAACATCTTGGGTACACCAGGTCTCTGACAAATTCTCATGCATGTCAAAATGAATGGGCGAATACCCAGAGTACTTACTTATATTACATCTTTTGGAACATTACAAAGAAGAAATAAATGCTTAATGTTTCAGCTTCCTTCACTGCTTGACCCGAACTGGGCCATCCTTTCATCAGGCAACTGCTGCTCCTTCGAACAGGCTGTTTTTGAATGCTAATGTACTTCTCATACTAGATTTATTCCTGAACTGAAGATTGCAATCACAATTGATCCTTGTAACTGTAGGCCTCACTGCAGCAGCAGTATAAAGCCTGCAGATAGAAATGTGCACTGTGGCTTTTCAACTTATTTTAGCTGGCTTTATTACATAATTAGTTCTTAGCTGGGACTAATAATGACAGTCTTGTGAAATGTTAAAACTATGTCAGGGTTGGTCAAAGAGTTTCCCTACCTGTTCAACCCAGAAACAGGCCCTACCTGTTTCTGGATTGCATGCCAACTTCTGCTCCTTGTTATTTAATTAGCCCAACCATTCATGCATACTGCCAAGTGGTTAATTGAAAAATAGTAACTAATGGCATCTATGTGTTGAAATGAAATTATCCATCTATGAGGTTAAATGATCCAAACGTTGTTAGCAGTTGTTTTTTTGTAACATGGAGATGTATGAATATCCATCAAGAACATATACGTTAGAGGTGTGTGGACAGTTTCTCCTTACAAACTTAGACAAAGGCCTTGCTGTTCATCATAAACTGCACTACCACAAAATTTCCAGTAGGGGACAGCAAAATCCACTACCTCATGAATAAGCACACGTGAGGATGATGCAATATCTACTGCTGCGTGAAATATTTGTTTTTCAGATAAGTTAATACTTAACTGTATTTTAAATGCCTGTTTTTTCTATATTTCCTAAAGAATACATTTCCTAATTTTATTTTCATTGGGAATTTGAGAAGCATTCGACTGATATTCTTATTTATTTTTATTATTTATTAAAGTACAATGTATTGCTCCAGGTATTAGAATTATTTATTCTATTAAAAATAACTTTTTTAAAACGTATAGCAGAGGATGGTTTCGATCCATCGACCTCTGGGTTATGGGCCCAGCACGCTTCCGCTGCGCCACTCTGCTCAGCGAACTCAGCGATCGGAAATGAGCCATTTCAACAACAATGGCCAGGGACCAGCATGACACAGTAAATGGCAAACGTGACACTTTAACCTGAAATTTGTTCGATAACACAATGTGGATTTGTTCACATAAATTAAACGCATTTCAAAGGTTGCGATAGCAATTGGCTGTTTCTTTATACATCACAGCTTTTATATGTACACTCAGTGAACACTTTATTAGGTAGACCTATACACCAACTTGTTAATGCTAAAATGTTTTCAGCCGATCATGTGGCAGCAACTAAATGCTTAAAAGCATGCAGACATGGTCAAGAGGTTCAGTTGTTTTTCAGACCAAATGTGAAAATAGGGAATAAGTATGATCACAGTGACTTGGACCATGGAATGATTATCGGTGTCAGACAGGGTGGTTTGAGTTTCTCAGAAACTGCTGATCTCCTTGGATTTTCACACACAACAGTCTCAGAGAATGGTGCGAAAAACAAACATCCAGTGTGTGTAGCAGTTATGGGGGCAAAAACACCTTGTTAATGAAAGTGGTCTGAGGAGAAGGGCCAGACTGGTCGAAGCTGACAGGAAGGTGACAGTAATGCAAAATAACCACACATTACAACAGTGGTATGCAGCAGAGCATCTCCGAAGACACAATGTGTCAAAGTGGATAGGTTACAGAAGCAGAAGATCAATAAGTTTAAAAAATAAGTCTAATGCGTACCTGATAAAGTGCTCACTGAGGGTATATGTGAAGTCGTTTACTTCATTAACTTACTTGGCATCACATTCTCAGAGTCATCCATCTCAATAGGTTTTGAAGAACCAACACATACTGTGTACATATACAGCTACATTCAACATTAAGATATTGATGTACATTTTAGCACCTTTTCAATTAGACCATTACAATTAAGGCTGCCTACCTAAAGCACATAAACATTAAGCATTTGGATACCTGGATTGCAGTGCTCAAAAAAGTACATACAGCATTCTGCCTATTAAAGTATATTATTTGCCTTCATACTGTATATACAGGGTAGGTTGACTTGAGCACGCTGTTAATCTCCCTTCACAAGGAGCCTAATCTGCATGTCTTTGTATTTTGGGAGGAAACCAAAGTACAGAAAGTCCCTGGCTGGAACTTGAACCCAGGACTTTCTTACAGTCCGGCCACAGTGCCACCTTATGATTGTTTCATTAGAGATCCAGCAGATCTTGCATCTGACGTCTTTCAAACAGGATAAAACTGGGCATACATATAGATCTACACTTATGTGCTTGATTAGAGAGTTTACAAAGAACTTTGCACATATGTAGTGTATCACACAAATGCAATTAAATATATTGGCAAAAACAAAACACACAGAATAGGACTGTTTAAAAAGCATGTATTTATTTAAAATGTCTAAAATGACCACTTGTGCATCAGTGCATTTCCAGAATGTAGGCATCAGGGGGACACGGCGGAAAGGTCACTTCTAGACTGTTCCATCACTCCCCACAACGCCCAATACCGGAGACATGTCTGCCTCCCCACTCACCACTCCTCTTTCAAGGTCTTTTTGTTTCAGATTCTGAGAATCTGCCCCTACCCCATCACAAATATGGAAGTGCACTGAAATGACCTCATCAGACCCTTTAATCAATTTGAAAAACACAATGCCAAAGACACCTCCATAAACCTTTAAATGTGGCTAGCAGTGATCTATACAAATACTTGTGATTTGAAACAAGCAGTGATAATAGGTGGTGCAAGAGTAGTTCTCAGCCCATACTGTTATACAGTGTTTTCTTTTACTATTGACAGTTCAGTAGGACAGTGCTGTATACAAGTGTATAACAAATGTAACAACAAGCACAAAGGTTCATGTAAAAACATACTACTGGAATAAAAGTGCACATTATGAATCATTCACCACCATCATGTTCCTCTATAAAACCCATCATGGTCAAGGTCATTCATACCAATAACTATCCATTATCTCTGGAATCTTATGACACTGATTTTATTATGGCATTAAATTTGTTGGAAGTTTGGAAGCCAAGCACTGGTTCACCACCTCCAAGAGTTGAGTGTTCTCCAAAGCTGCAGCCACTCTCTCTTTGTCTGCCAGCTGCTTATTAACTGTAAATATATATATATATATTTCTGTGTCAGTTTGAGTTCTCATTTTGGTAATTATTAACAATAAAATTGTATAATCATAAATAAGATCACCACATTTATTAACGTAAAGTGAAAGACATAAACACTGATGACAAATAGTTTTACACCAACAGACTGTCATGTAGGTAAGATGTTCTGAAGTATTAATGTTGGCCTTACATTAGAATTTTTTATGAAATGCTATGATTCTTTGAGATTAATTTATTTGCCTGAAAATGTGATTGGATGGGTAAGGGAGGCAATTTACCTGCATCCTCAGTGGCATGGGTGCCAGGAGTTATATGCACATCAACCTGAGAAAGACACAAATACAGAAATAACGCAGACTATACTAAATCAAACACATAATCATTGGATATGACACGTTTCACTAACCTTGAATCTGTTGGGTAGGGACCTTAGCAGTTTGACTTTTATAGAAAGACCAATCAGGGTAGCCATGCTACAGTGGGGAATGGTGGGAGTGAATTCCACAATAACCGAACCTTCCGGATCATTAACCTGTTTGATAGAACACACAATTGTTAAGATACCAATAGGCTGCAGCAGGGTACATGCTGGTCCATAACTAAATGGTGTCTCCTGCAAGTGGTTATGGGTATCATTATCATAAAGATTAACTTAGAGCTCTGAAGTTTTATGCATGAGAATCGAATATTGAGGATGACATCATAATCTAACGCATTTCAATGACAGCTATTGTGCGGCGAGTAGTCAGCGTTTTAGACGACGAGTTTAGTAACATTAACCTACCCATATCCCCGGACAGTGGTCCCCAAATTTCGCAGAATTCGCACAATCGTACGCTTTGGAATTTATTAAACGTACCCAATTAATCACATAAACCAGCATTAACATTAGTTTCCGTGGTATGAGCCATCACAAACAATGTTAATACCGATATGTTGTACTGTGTTGGCCATATCATGGGGTTCCAAAGTCTAACCAAAGTTACTGGCTGGTTCTTTTAGACAAGCTAGACAAATTGTTGCGCATGCTATGCAAATTGTTTACGTGTCAGTAATAAGGCAACATGGCCGTTACCCGAAATCTGGGCACAATATTTAATCTTACTACTACACCTGTTAGCTACAAATACACTGGAAAAAACTCACATGGACTCGCACTTGTTCCACAACGTTTAGGTCTTCAAGAGACAGCGGGTGCTCAGGATCATTGATGGATTTGATGAGATGTAACTAACGACAGAAATTAAGGACAAGTAGCTCGCTAACAATGAACCATTGTTACAAATAACTTGATGTTCGGTTCAATACTACGCTTGCAGGAAGCATTGTATAAGAAAACTCAATCTGCGTTTATTTTGCTAACGTTATATTGCAGAAAATGATACATTACAAATTGTAATCAAGGATATCAAAGATTTCCCTGTCGTCAATGGGATCAGCAATGTCTTCGTCCTCTTCCTCTGCAGTCCAAAGTCTTTCTTTTGATCGTTGAAAGATATGCGGGTTCTCGTTGGCTAAATGCGTTACTCCTGACATCTTTAACTGAAAAACGCGCTACGTCTATGTATTAATTTGGTTAAAGTTTCGTGGCCTTAGCTTACTAGCAATGATACCTTGCTAGCTAGCTAGTTGTCTTGTGGCGGAGTTTCTGCAGAGCCCTTATGGCAGTCAAACCGTTAACCTATCGGAGAACAGTACGTCAAAAACAACCTACTTCCGGAGTTAAGTAAAACTATAACATTCATAGTCAGGGTGACTAAGGAGTTCCAATAATTTGGTATTAAATAAGAACTATAAAATGTATTAGAGCCCATGAAAACGTAAATGAAATGGCGACGAGTAACCCATTATTAATTATATTGTTCGTGTTAATAGTAATAAAGATGCCATTGTATGGTGTTCATTCCGTTATTGTAAAAACCAGTCTCATGATGTGATAATAGGCTACAACTCAAAAATAAAACGAGTCGTTGAATGAAGTTTCATTCAGTAGAGACATTTGCCTGCAATGACAGTGAATATGCCTGCATTGTGATCTGTTGCCCATGGCACAAGGATCTTGAGGTCCAAGCCACAAGTTCTGCTCTGTTTTATTCTCACATTAAAAGAAGCACCATGTTCATACCCAAGTATGGGCGGGAAATTAGTTAACTGTAATCAACTGCTCGAATTGAGTCACTTTGAAAAACAGCAGAGCCTGTGGCTGAACATGCTTAATGGTCCTTCCATGACACATTATTAATAATAATTTCTTATTATTAACACACAATAGCCTCTAGAGTTTATTGGTTTCATGAACGTGACATTGAGTTCAGTGTTCTTCAGTGGCCTTTCCAGTCACCAGATCTGAATCCAATAGAATACAATTGGGATGTGGTAGAATGGGAGATTTGCAGCATATATGTGCAGAAATTGTGTGATGCAATCGTGTAAACATGGAACAGAATCGCAAAGGAATGTTTTCAACACTCAAGAATTGAGGCCCTACCCAGTATTAGTATAGTGTTCCTAATAAAGTGCTCAGTGAGTGTATGTCACTTTATACATTTTATGCAATTTTTAATGGTGTTACTCATGGGGCGCAACCGTTTTTCAGTATGATGTGTGATTTCATAGTCTTTTGTAAGACTCTCTGAAATTGCAGGAAATTCAGTCATTTTTTGGGGGGGACACAGCAGCTTTGTTTTGTGTGGCATCGGAGATCAGCAAAACGTAGCTGGAGGGGGGCAAAGCAACCACTGCGGTGATATCACCACTAACTGACATGAAAGGGATTTGAGTGGGAAAGTAAACAAGCCCCCATTCTTCATGTGTGGGTGTGTGTGTGTGTGGGAGTGTGGGGGGGGGGGGGGGGGGGGGTTCCACTTCCTGTTAAGGACAGTCAGAGCAGATATGCAGATATTCAGGATACTACCACTCTTTCCCCCCACAATCAAGATACACAAATAAATATAAACTACAGCAGCAAAGTAATCTGACGTTCTCCTTTCTCAAGAATTTCCAAGAATCTCCATGTTCAGGCTGAAATAAATCCAATGGCTCTGAAAAGACTCCTGTACCAGCATTAATGTATTTCCCCAGACTATTTTGGGAAAGTACAACTATGTTCTACTACTCCCATCTGTACCAGAATCAAATTCCTGTGGATAATGACCCTACATTCCCCCCGCATACTTGCTGGCCTCCAAACTCATAACTCCTCCCCCTTGGCAGTTGACCAAGACTATACTATATGACCAAATGGGGGCAGTGCTTCAATATACTGGCAAACATAATATACAGTAAGATATTGTAGCAGTTTTCATAGAAGCAGTCTCTTATGGTTTTCATTTTAGCCTACCAGCCAGATCAGTTTCCAAATAGTGAAAAATTTCATATACATTCATAAAGTGTGTTTTGGGTGACACAACTATTTTGCTTCATCACCTGTTACCAACCACATTATTTCAGGCACACATAAGGACTTGATTTTAGAGTGATTTTAGAGACCTTGGCCAGAAAAAAGGATACAATTCAAGACAAGTAGTAGTTGTTACTGTATGCATACACAGATACCATTAGCTACAACCCATTTTTATTAAGCATGACAAGTAAGCATATTGTTAAACATTTAATGTCAGTTTAATGTCACAGCAATAGTTGGAGAATCCATGATGAATGGATTCTAGTGCAATGTGTGTGGATCCTAGCTAACCAACCAATTTGCTTCCCTTCGTCACGGATAATGTTTTCAATTCTGTTTCACTGTGCAAACATGTTACCGACCACTGTCCCTCTCTTCATATACAGCAATTAGTGTATAATGTAGTGTATTCAGACTCTACACTACAATCCATGTCATAATCAGGCGAGAGAATCCAGTGTCCATTGTAATACATCCTCATGTGCAAAATGCGCTGTTTATATTAAATTGATATGAAGTGAATCCCAATCACATTAAATCATTATTTTCTTTTGTTTACAGGAAATGGTTTGCAAAATAAAAAAATGACAGATCCGAATCCTGTGTTGTAATGTAATGTAATGTGCTTGTAGCAGTTTTGTGTTAAAGACAGACCTATCCACAGTCTAAATCAACTAATTTAGTCTGGGTAACACCGTGTTATAATAGATTGTTGTGGTTCATTGTATCAGCAACTTGTTCTTACACTTCCTGTTAAGGACAGTCAGATATCAGATATGCAGACATTCAGGACACTACTACCATTTCCCCCGACAATAAAAATAAAGAAATAAAGAAACTATAGCAATAGTCTCATCTGACATTCTCCATTCTCAAAAAGTTCAGGTTGGAATACATCCAAGGGATTTGAAAGGACTTCAGCATTAATGGGAGTTTCCTCGACTATATGTATAACTGCAGCTACATGTGTTCTACAACTCCTTTCCGCACCTGATACCTGTGGACAATGACACTACTCCTCCCCCATATGAAGAATTGAAATATATGTTTTCACAGAAGCAGTTTCTTATGGTTTTCATTTTACTCTGCCGGCAGATCAGTGTTTGGATGGATCAACTAATTCAGTCTGGGTAACACAGTGTTATAATAGGAGATTCATGTAGTTAATTCTATCTGCCACTTGCTAGCCAGGTTTGTTAATAATAAAACGCCCAACTACAAATGGATGATCAAGTGAGGATTTAATTTTCAACAGTATCCCTGACTGTGTTTTGGGTCTTTTTAAATAATTATCAAAAAGTAATCTTTCACAGAAAATATTTCTAAAAGCGAATGCCGATTATGACTACCATGTTGTATGGTATGCATCTCTTTATTATGTTCTTTTAGAATCAAACATTTTTTCCTTCCTGTTGAAGATTGAATGGTATTGTTTACCCATAATGTACAGTACACGGCATTGGTACTGTATGTTATGTCCTGTTTACTGTACATTAAGTATTCTAAGGCTTCAGAAGTATATGGGTTCTTTAATCACCCATTTTTATCCAGCTGTCTGCGTAATCTAGTTGATTAGGTCTAGAATCCCGGGTGCTGAGCATCAGGCCTTAAAAGAGCATTATCCTGTTCACAACCTAGGGTCAAGATAAAGTCCTTATTTATCTGCATTTACAGTGGGATTAGATGTTGTGACGCTTACCCAGCTATTTATCCAATTATGCATGGTAGACCCATGGTGTCAACAGCAGCAATTAAGGTGATCTCACAAAGGTATGCAGGATATAGGTGTGGCTGAAGTTTACTGGGATAAGTGCTAGCCCTGCCCCAGGGATAATGGCCACCATTTTCCTCATTGTGGACTGTGCTGACCTGGGAATCCCAAGCTAATGTACCTCTGCACTCGCTGCCAAACAAAAGAGGTGTCAAAGGAGTTTATTTCCTGTAAACAAACATTCGGGGGCAGAATGGACAGAAGCAATGCACTATGGGGTATGCTGAAGGACAGCTCAGGGTAAACTCCACGCATGGGAGCTCTGCTGCTGCATTTCCAGTGTTGAGTACCTTTATCCCTAGAACAAATGGGTTATGTGATGAGTGATGTTTTGACTGTTTGTCATGTCATTCCCACTGTGTTGGTCATGAGGTAGCCGTTCAGCCCTCCACAACCCCTGGTCCCCACCCCCGAGGGCACACCACTTTGCTAAACCTGTGATTCCAGTTCCCCCTCCTAGAGCAGTGGCAGAACCATTGCTCTGAGAAGCACAGTGCATGAGAAAAAAAATCACAGAAACCCAGGGGTCTTTCTGTTATTGTGCAGGATACAGAACGGTCACACATTCCAGAAAATAAACACTGAACAGGCTACAAGGTCTTGCCTTATTACTGCCTCTGTTTATCGTAAGCATATGTTTGTCTTATGTTTATTTTTGTCTATAACCAAATCCAATCAATCCTGTATATGTGGGGTTTTCTAGAACAAATTGCATAGGACTGGATGTGCTTTTAAGGTAGTTGACATTCAGTCAAGACGACCAATAGATTGTGACATTAAAAAAACATTAACAAAGCGGAGTTAATGGTTTATGCACTTTTGAATTTGAATACTTTACAGAGAACATTTACATGACATTTACATTTGAGTCATTTGGCAGACGCTTTTAATCCAAAGCAATTTACAAGTGCATAGGTTCTTCCACAAGTTAAAGCATCACATCCATAACTAGTAAAATACACATGAAGTGCTGGTCTAAACAAAAAATACAGTCATTGTAAGTGCAAATATTATTATTTTATTAATGCATATAATGAAACTGGAAGGTGAAAATATGATTAAACTGATATTAGCTTGTGTTCAGTATTTGGCTACTGTGCAAATCCAGAACAAGAACTTCTAAAATAAAACATCTTTTGTAACAGGTCATATGATGCGTGGTCAATGGAGGCTTGGAATGTATTGGGATCAAGTAATGCCTGCATTTTAGAGGTTGTGTAAAATATGTAAATCAAAACACCCTTAGAAAATCAATAAACTTACAAACGTATAAATATGTGTTCAGATGTTGTGCAAATAAATAATTCTGTAATGCAGATTAGATAGGATTGGCCAGCTGCAGTTTGGTTGTACATAAGGCAATGTTTGGAACTTACAACACAAAGCACTGATAATGTGCATATTCTGGCAACGTACCATGATCGTACTGCCTAATCCTAGTTTAAAATAAACAGCCATCTCTTCTGGGAGTTACTGGGAAGGGAGTATTGGCTATGGTCACAGACTCTGTTCGCAATGACGTGCTACTACAATGTGTGCTCTACAAATGTTACATGTTTGCCTGTTCTGGGGGAGAGAGGAGAGTAATTGAGAAAAAAAAAATCCCATACCACTGCAAAAGAATGAGAAACAACTTTTCAAGCCTCATTCCCAAGCACATGAATTGAACACCAACATCAACTTGAATACATTGTTTCCTATCTTTATAATGCTGTCGTTTCTAAAAAGACATCCACATTCACAGTAAAAGACACCTGAAATAACAAGGCACCATTTCACCATTGTAATAGTCCAAAGCCAGAGGTTGGGGATGGGCTTCTGAAGATATATATACAGTTCCAGTGACATGTAAGTAAAATATATTTTTTAAATGTGGGGTGGTGCTGTAAGAAACTACTGTTAGTAGTGACACAAAGATGCTTTGAGAGCTGTAGAAACAAAGGCAAACATTTCAACACAGAACTGTTAATACAAACGTAACGGCAGGGCATAAAGATGGCCAAGATTTCTCAGAAGACAATCAACCCACTATCCTCAGAGTCACAAAATGGGCACATGATACAGCCTGTGATTTGATGAGGTCTCACCATGTCATTAGGAGTTTTCTTTTCACAGCTCACAATTATAATTCAGAGACAGCTGCTTATGTTGACTGGGCAGGAACATACCATAACCTAGATATTTCTGAAAATACCAGACAGAGAAGAAAAGACAAAAAAAGGGCACTTTTCTTTTTTTAGGAATTATGTAAATGTAGTTTGTGTGTGCCTCATTTTATAATTGTGGAATGGACACTGTTGGAGTGGTTTCACAGATTCACAAAAATATAGCAATGTGGATATGTAGGCAAATGGATGTCTAGAAGGTCTCTAGAATTGTGAGAGATTATCACAATTTCACAGAACCTGCCATCTTCAAAGCCAATAATCGCCAAATACCATGATTTGTCAAAGCAGTCAGAGCAAATTTAGATTTGCCGTTTTTAAACCTTTTATTTTGTTTGATTCAACACAACATAAGCATCATTATATTTCCAACATAAAATGCATTCAACACAAATGTTACACTCATAAAGACACATTAAATCACAGTGAACTGCAGCATACTGTGGGAACCTCAGAAAGGGCCAGGTGTTGTGTAAGCTGTGAGCTTGGCAGGAAGTGACCATCCCAGTTGGAGTGCCTGTAAACAATAAATTGGAACCAAATGATTGCAAAAATTCTTTGGTATGCTTCTCTTTATGTTCAGATGTTTTTATTTTTTATTTTTCAAACTTTTGATTGGCTGTTTTATATGCCTCTGCTTGTAACCACTGACCTAATTCTGAAATCTAATCTAATTATCTGTGAATGAGCTCATAGCATTTACATAAATGTGGACTGACTGGAAGAGGTAAAGCGAGGGTCACTGTTAATAATCGAAGAATCATGGAGATGGCATAAATCATATTTCAAGTTATTTTTGGACAATAAACATCAGTAGAAAAGCACTTGTATCCAATGTATTATTCAAACATACATAGCGAACCAGCAATGCAGAAGATCATATAGCAAATTAGCTTCATGCAAGGGATGCTGGTATGGTTTGGATGAATTTTTACAGTACTGAATAGGACAGGCTTTAAGATCATGGGTTGTGTAGTCAGAAAACTGAGCTGAATGGTTCCTTTGAGTGTATTTGTATGAAGGAAAGGCATTATATCTCTGTACACATTTCATGACTGTAACCGAAGGAATGTGTGCTAAAGAATAACTAGAAAATGAAACAAACCTAGGCTAAACATTTTGTACTAACAGCCTTTGCCTCTCCCTGTGCTTGGCACAGTGCGACTGCAAGCCAGGACGTACCTAAAGCAGCTTATGACGGTTTGACAGCTCATGTCCTGGGTGGATAAGGCTTGTGAAAGAGACGGAAATCCTGCTACACCTTCTACAGGTGGTTTTTTTTTTGAGTTTGAAAAAAAATTCTGAGAAAGGTGAGTAAACACCATCCCACTTACTGGCCTTTCTTACAGTAACATAATTGTATATGTAGAGGTACCTCCACATTTCACGACATAGCTTAATGCACTTTGATAAGCCCTATACACCACTATACACCAACATCATGTGCAAGACAATATTTCATTGAACAGTTTCAGTAATGAAAACACCGTTGTTTTGTGTGCACTTCTTTCTTTTGATGACCAACATATGGAAACTTTTTTTCCTCTGAGGTTTTATTCGCTTGAATTGCCCTTGTTACAAGTAAATATTTACAGTGTTCTTAAAACCCAAATAAAGGTGAACCATACCACCAAGTCGACATATTTTAACACGTGTTTGTGTAGATGGAGATTAATTGTCTAGTAATGTACTGCAATCTAGGGTGAGTGTGATGGTTTCAGCCATTTCGATTTTCAAGTCGTACGACTTTAGTCTCATTTTCATTTCTAATCAGCGACACATTGGGACGGAAACAATCCACTTCATCAATCAGCAATGAATTGTACACTCGAAACCCTTTTGAACGACATTCTTACTTTAAGAGAAGCATAAAAGACAAACATATTACCTGGCCAAATTATACATGATTATACAAACTGATGAGTATAGAAAATAACACCACTTTCCTGTTTGATAGGTGCGGGTGAAAGGATCCATTTCCCCTTGGCGCCTAACCTGCTAGACGTTAACCTGCTTGTGGGCGAGGTTACCTTCCTGATTTAGTCACGCCCTCCTAGGAACTACCCGCTGCAGATCATTAATTGAGTGGTGGTACAACTACTATGTACGCCAGAAACGCTTCTTCTCGCGTGCATTATATTTGTAACGAAGAGTAGCATACTAAAGGATTTGCCTATTCCAGCGATTTGAGTATCTACCATTTAATCTATGGGAGGATTAAGAACTTTGGAGTTTGGCTTACTAATCATTGTCCAGGTAAAGTTACGGTTTTTTGCGTGTTGGTTTGCGCAGTACAGCCTATGCTTATTCCTTGGTTATCCAAACAAGGTGTTCGTATATATTAAAATAAATGCTGTGCTTTAGCTATAATTCAGCTTTATAAATGGTTGTCTTTAGTCAAATCAGTGTTCGTTGTACGAAATCGGATAACCGATTAAACTAGACATTGCCATGGTATCGCATTAGGCTATGTTATTTTATGCGTTTTCTTCACATTAATTCTGCTAAATTGTTTGCAATTCATGGAAGATCTTCTTCGTTGGATATTGTGAAGAGGGAGGACCATGTCAACCTGGACTAAGTTCAGAACTTTTCATGTTCAAACTAAACCGGAATCACGGTCACATGAACAAGATACTTGGGAAAGGTAAGAAAGTAACCACATAAAACGTCTTGTCAGTCAGTCGAAATGCATTTTAAAATAATTCACTGACGCGCACCCATGTATTGTGACTGAGCACCGCAACTGACTTGTTGAAATAAGTGGGGAGAAACAAGTTCGGGGATCTTTACCAATTCTCCAGTTTTTCTTCTTTTACAAACCACATTTACTGGCTTTTTTTCAACCATGTAGAAATGCCTGTTGATCTGTTGTAATGTGGTTCATTTAGTTGTCTGGGAAGAATTTGTAGTCTCTTCCTTTTTGTCTTTGTACCAGCATGTTCCGTTTAGAGCCCGAATAAACGATTGTGAGATGTCATAAAACCGAGTAGAGTTTAGGCAGCAGAGATCTCTGCCCTGAATCGAAAGTAATTGTTTTGAGTAATCCTGTTTTGAGTGCATTAGCAAAGGTGTGTATGATGTATATGTTATGTATATATTGCATTGGGTATTGACATCCGACCAGCACGTACATGGATTCAAGCATACTTGTACCCACCGTTTTTATTTGCAAGAGCAGGATGTCATTCCTGGGAAAAGTAGTCACAGGCAGTGAGACTCAGTGATCTGAACATGTATGTATGAAGTAATTGTCCAAGCCATTCAGACTGCTGATTTTTATCAGTGAGATGTGATGAAAGTTTCTGTGTCACGGCATATAAGGGCACGATTAACCAATCCTGCCAATAAAGCCAAAGATGCACAAAAAAAAGCATGATGTAATTCCTGGGAAAAGTTGTCACAGGCAGTGTGAGTCAGTGATCTGAACATGTATGTATGAAGTAATTGTCCAAGCCATTCAGACTGCTGATTTTTATCAGTGAGATGTGATGAAAGTTTCTGTGTCACGGCATATAAGGGCAAGATTAACCTATCCTGCCACTAAAGCCAGTGACGCACAAAAAAAAAAAAACACTTCTCGATTGCGAAAGCGACATGCTGTTTTATTTTACATCTGGAGATTCGCACCATTTCATTATCGGTTATCATTGCATGCATAGAACACCTAACTGATGCACTGTAACTGATATTCATGCAGTCTGGAGGTGAAGTGGGTTTTCTCAGGTCTAGTAAATGTGAAGCAGGTCCACATGAACAAGAAAATATGCATAAATCAGTTTCACCTGAATTGAATCTGTTGTTTTTATTGTTTGTAATGGGAAGGAAAACTATTTCAATTGACAAAATACCGTACTACTGAAATTCATGCTGTATTCTGATACAGCTCTGTTTACTTTGCATTTAAAAAATGTGCCATTTATTCAGAATTTTCCAATACCTTATGAAGTTTACATCTAAATACTTTCTAACAGGACCTGTGCTACTTTAAAAAGGTGCTATCCATAGTGGAGATAAAGGGTGGGCCTTGCTATCATTGGGGGGTGGGCCTACCCCTTATCAGTATGAATAGATTCTTTTGTCTACTGTCCAGCTAAGGAACAGAGTGTGTCAAGTTGAGGTCATGTAGACTTATTTCTTTGATCCACAAGTCTCTGTGCTTGTTTACTTCTACAGAATGCAAGTTGCTCATGGATGAATTATCTGGCAATTAATTTAATTTAAGCAATAACATTGAGCTAACATAACATTTGTTTTGTATATCCCTAAAAATAAGTTATTCAAACTGAATTATTGCTTCAGTTTGGTTTGTGGTATTTACTATGAAATACTGCACTCTATTGAATTGCAAATCAGGGACTTTTTTGGTAAGTTACAGTGCACACAAATCATTATTGAGTGGTTCAGGGTGTTTGCCATTTAAAGGAATGCTCTCAGTTTGTGGTAATCTAATACTTATCTGGCTTCAAGGTAACCTGTCCCTAACGGCAAGCCAAACATTTTGACAAACACATACCCAAGGCTTTTTGCATTGTCTTTTGTTAATACTAAAAGTCCTAAGTGTTATCCCATTTCCAATTAGTTCTGGTGCTGCACGCTTTTTATGGGCAGAAAGGAGTGTTCATAACACAGACCAACATTTGTGCATTTTGAGTCTCCAAATGACACTGATTTGAGTGTGGCATTTGAACTCTCTCTTAAACAATATGTTGGGAGACAGTTTGCCTTTACAAACGACAAGTTAATGACGGTTTATTTTTCCCCCACAAGCATTCTTGTGTATATATTCTCAAGTTGTCTTGTTTCAAGCGTTTCAGGACCAGTGTGGTGCAATGGATAGGGAAGTTGTAACTGTAGTGATTGTAGGATTGATTTCCATGGGATAGTACTGTTGTACCCTCGAGTAAGGTACTTAACTTCAGTACATCAGCAAAGATATTGTATAATTGGATAGTATATGAAAAAGTAATTGTGTATGTTGCTGTAGATAAGAATATCTGCTGAAAATGTCTGTATAAATTTAAACCATTTAAGCGCAATGTGTGATGAGCTCTTTTATAGAATTGAATCTGTGCAACCATCTTTAGCTTTTTGCAGCATATTGGATGCTTTTGTAATGTTACTTGTATTCTAGCCTAATGGTTCTCTAATTCTTGTTTGTGATTTACTTTTAGCAGTTTAATCAACTTCGCTCTTCACTTAGTTGAATGTAATGGCATGGAGCATCACAGTCCTTAATTTTAGCCTGTGCCTTTTTTCTTTTGTAGTGATTTTTTCTGACTGCAATGGCCACAAGAGATCCCGCATTAAGGTAGATGACACCCACTTTAATGTGGACCGAGATGGAACTCTCAAGCTGATGAAAGCTGTGCTGTCACCCGAGCGGCAGGATAAGTTCTTAATTCATGCCTTTGACTCCACTGGTAAAGAATTCACAGCCTGGGTCAAGGTGAAATATGAACCCACAAGCCACCAGTTCTTCGGCCATCATCATCATCCCAATTACCGTCATTCCCATGTCATCGAGGGTGTCCTTCCTAAAGAGGTAAGATCATCTCCATCATTCAGTATTGGTACGACAGTGGCCCCTTCTGCTATAAATTACTTGGTTATCATCATTTCATACAAGCACCAACTTTTAGCGATTTTAATGAGTATAATGTTACTTTTTTGCTGTGCCAGAGGAATGGCACAACTGGTACACCTGTGCATAAAGCTGACAAAAAGACATAAGACAAAAATAAGCAGACCCATTTCATGTCAGTTTACCTAGATTCATTTCTCGTGTTTAAGGTACAATTGGTAAGATTTTTGTGTTAAAACATTGTTGCAAGCCCATTGTAAATCCCTTCCTATCATTGAAAAATGTTCACTGACATGTTGACTCACCCTCTGCCTGTGTTTATTGTCCTTAAATTCGGGTTTCAAAATATACAGTTGGCGGAATGACGCTCCATTACAAAATATTTTGTAGCTGTACAATAATTCAATGTCAGCACATTCAACGATAAGGGGGAGGGATAAGCAGTGTTGTGGTTTGAGGGTGTTTGTTGTTGCAATTTCTCTCTTGACCGTTGGAAGTCCAAAATTACCTATTGTACCTTTTAAATAATATTTTTGGGTAAAATGATGCTGGGATGGGGAGTAAAATGATTGTGGTATGATGCCAAAGTAATCAAGCCCTAACCTGAGGCATTGTTCAAATGTGGGCTATATCATGGATTGAATGAACACCACTTACTAGTTGTTTAGTGAAGAAGTAGTTGACTTTGCGCTCCTTATTTTTTTTCTGCGGCCTGTAGTGTGGGATGTATTCATTTGCAGGTGCTATTGAGAGCGCTCTGACTAACACAATCAGATCAGTTATTTTGAGAAGAAAAAAAATCCTTCTCCATATTTGTCTTGTAATGAGGCAATCCAGTCAGGAAAACACTTTCACTAGATACAATTCATAAGGATTTATCTACAGAAAGAACACACCTACCAAAAAAGTTTAAACCGTATAAAAAAAATAAAAAAAACAGGTTGTGCAACCGTGTGTATGCCGGGACCAAGGACAACCATCTCCTCCCATCCAGCTGCATACTCCCCTCTTGATTTCTGATGTAGGCCTGTGGGAGTCGAGGCAAGGCACCAGCCTGTGATATGTTGGCATCAGACTTGCACGGTTACTCAGCCTGCCCTTATCGAATGGAAAATTTGCAGGCAATGCTGAATACGAATGAACAGATTTTATTGCCCGTAAATCTGGATAAATACGTTAACCCTTCAGCTCCTTTTTGAGCTGCTGTAGCCTCTACATTTCATCTCTGCATATTTAGAATATTTAGAAAGCGTGCTGTTATGACTTCGTATTGAATTTTTGTTTTTAGGTTGGTGTAATTGTCAATTTTGCTTTCCAGTTAAGGTTGAAACGGTCGAATGAAAGTCCAAATTCCCATCAAACTAAAAGCATTTTCGGATTCATTCCGTGTATACAGCACTTGTATTTAATGTAATTCGCAACAGGACATCATCCAACATTTATGTCCATTCTGTTCGCAGGTCTCCTCTCCAGCTGTTCAAGTAGTATTTCCACAGTCTTCAGAAGGGCTGCGGAGAAGAAAGAGGGACTGGGTCATTCCCCCCATTAACTTTCCTGAGAACGACCGCGGCCCCTTCCCCAAAGAGATGGTGCAGGTATGAGTTGGATTAGATTTGTATAGATCTACAGCGGAAATTCAGTTGTCAGCTTTTCGTTCAGTAATAGTCAGAAATGTGTTCCACTTCCAGATCCGATCCAATAAGGACAAGACGGTGAGAATGGAATATAAAATCGCTGGTCCTGGAGCTGATGAGGCTCCGAATGGGCTCTTCACCATTGACAGAACCTCCGGTTGGCTGTACGTGACCCAGCCATTGGACAGAGAGAAACGAGATCAATATACTGTAAGCTTCCTTTGAGTGGCATGTCATTGAAACCTGGGACAGCCAGACTGAAAGTTTAAATAAATGTATGCTCAATTTCTTTTCTAGCTCTTGGCACACGCTGTGGCAGTCGGGCAGGGTATAACTGAGGTTCCCATGGAAATTATTATAAAAGTAATCGATCAGAACGACAATAAGCCTGAGTTTACCAAGGACACCTTTGTGGGCAGTGTTGCTGAAGCATCAGCTCTAGGTACTGTGGTGCCAGTTCAAGTATTCCTATTTTTCTATAGCTATATGGAAGATTGATCTAAATTGCCTCGAATGTGATAATGTTATTGTGTCCATGTTGTTAACATTTGTTGCAATTCTACATTTTCTAGGGCTTGAATTTATGACAGTTACAGCAAATGATGCAGATGAATCTGGGTCACTCAATGCTGATATCAAGTACCAAATCCTGAGCCAGGACCCGGAGCTTCCGAATGCAAACATGTTTTCTATCAACCCTGTGAGTGGAGGGATTAGACTGAGCTCCCCTGGACTTGACAGAGAGGTATTGCCTTACCTTAGAAGCCAACATTTTAGAAAATGAGATGTTCCTGTATTACTATTGTAAGTAATCTGGTCGTACTTTATTGTTATTTTCCTAATAGAAATATCAGAAATATACATTGGTCATTGAAGCTGCTGACATGGCTGGGGAAGGTCTCTCAAATACCTGCAAAGCAGTCATCGCCATAACAGACAGCAATGACAATGCTCCTCAGTTTGGCAGTACATTGGTAAATTATTTACTATTTTACCTTTCATCTGACTGTGCTAATATTAAATGATGTTCTAAACATATTGTTTCTTCTGTCAGTACACAGCCTCTGTCCCTGAAAATAAAATGGGTTTTGTAGTGGTAACAATGCCAGTGACTGATGCAGATGAGCCTCACACGCCTGCATGGTCAACCAAATACAAAATTATTCAAGGCAACAGTGGTGGGCTTTTTAATGTCACTACCGGGCCAAACCAGCAGGAGGGAATCATTACTACACTGAAGGTATTGTTCCGATTTGATCCATATTTATTTAAATGTATCTGTGTTGAAACCAACTTGTCTTACTCAAGCTTATTTCTGATCCCTAATAAGGGCCTTGATTTTGAGAACAGTATGAAGTACACCTTGCTGGTCACCGTGGAGAACGATGTCAAATTTGCCACTCGTTTGTTGACCTCCACCGCAACAGTCATTGTAAATGTGGAGGATGAGAATGAGGCCCCCATCTTCATGCCAAAAGAGAAATTGATCGTCAGGCCAGAGGACATGGCAGTTGGCAGTGACCTGGTTCGATATGTGGCGACTGATCCAGATACTGCAAGGAAACAGAATGTGGGGTAATGAGTTGCTCTAGCAGTGGTGCGAGTTGAACAGTAGTTATAATGTGTAACATGTGGCTGCACCTTGCCAAAGTATGCTAATCATGGGATTAGCATAATATAGGCAGTCAGTAGCATAGTGGTTAAGGTACATGACTGGGGCACGCAAGGTCGGTGGTTCGATGCCGGTGTAGCCGCAATAAGATCCGCACAGCCATTGAGCCCTTGAGCAAGGCCCTTAACCCTGCATTGCTCCAGGGGAGGATTGTCTCCTGCTTAGTCTAATCAACTGTATGTCGCTCTGGATAAGAGCATCTGCCAAAATGCCATTAATGTAATTGATCTTAATCAATCGCTCTGCTAATGCTATGTTAGCCAGTCGCAGCCTGGAAGCAAATGAAAATTGTTTCAGGCCTTGTAGTGAGACTTGGGGATGGATAAATAAGGAATTTTCCTTATGTTCTCCAGGTATAAAATTGGCTCTGATGGAGATGGTTGGCTTAATGTTGATGAGAAGACGGGACAAATCACTGTCAAGAGTCCCATGGACAGAGAATCTCCCAATGTGACAGCTGGAAAATATGAAGCCCTCATCTATGCCATTGATGATGGTACTTTTTCCCTTGGATCTTTTTGTCAATACTGTTGTAATACTATATTTAAATCTTGCAAATTTCTAAAGGTCTGCTCTTTACTTTGGGATGTATATTGAATGTGGTCTAGTGTGAATGAAGCCAAGTAATCAATGCAATTTGCTCTGAGGAGGCTGATTTCTGTTTTCTTCTGGAATAACTTTAGGAGGTACCTTAAACATTAAGACTTCATATTTTTGATTGACAGATGATGTTCCTGCTACTGGCACTGGGACCCTGCTGATTGAGCTACAAGATGTAAATGACAATGCTCCCACTATTGATCAAGGAAAAATAAGTGTTTGCAACCAAGATTCTCAACCAGTTCTGCTGTCCCTCACTGACAAAGATGGGCCTGGTTTCACGTCCCCGTTTAGAGTAGAGCTTCTGGGAACATCCAGGAAAAACTGGACAGCTAAAATGAATGATACAAGTAAGACTACCAGCTCAAGAGACATTTGTAGACTGACTGCAAAGGCTGCATTTTGTCTCGCAGTAGAGGTTAATTATGTATAGTTGTGCCTCTTTAGTATGTTTTTGTAAATTTGTTTTTGCAATAATTATAATTTGAGTTTGTTTTGGTCATTATTTTAACTTTGCAGATGTTTTGGTCCCATTTTAAATTGATATGCTTTGGTTCCATGACCGCATTGAAATAATCCATCTGTATTGTCCCATTTTAAAAGCCCATCTGATTAAATTTTTCTGTCTTAGAAACTGGAATTTTTCTGACACTGAAGACCAATTTGGAAGCAGGTCTCTACAGTGTTATACTCAAGGCCTTTGACAGTCATGGGCTTTACCAGGAGAATACGGTTAACGCCACCGTCTGTAACTGCAAAGGAGCCGACGTCAACTGTAGTCTCAAAATCGCGGGGTTTGGGATGCCGGTTATCTTTGGAATTTTAGGAGCCATCCTGTTCCTACTTTGTAAGTGTAATGACCGTTTAAGTTGGAAATGGTTTTCCTATGTTTTCTATTCATATGGGTTTATGTATTGCCAAAGGCAATGGGTGTGAATGCATGATTGCAGGAGTTCACAAATGTGCGTTCCCCACAGTGCTGCTGCTGCTGCTGCTTCTCTTCCTGAGAATGAAGAGCAGGAGCCGGAAGGAGGACCCTCTGCTCCAGGAGGACGACGTTCGGGACAACATCTACTGCTATGATGAGGAAGGTGGAGGAGAGGAAGATCAGGTGGGACATGAAGAAAATGAATCCTTAGGAGACTGCAGTGCATCTCCAATGATTGTCATGTGACAATCTTTTTAGTGAATCTGATTTGAAGGGCCTCAGCACCACACTTGAATTGCTCTATGATGATGGGCCCTAGGTCTGCTCAAACACTATCCATCCTATGAAGTAGCTTAAATTAATTAATCTTTTCTTTCTCATCCTTCCCCCAATACAATCTTGGAACACGGGCATCCATTTTGTAGAAACCAGTTAAACAAGTTATTTTCTCTGGGGAATCTTTGGTGTGAAAATACACCATTATTAGTTTTATTGTTTTTTTCTGAATATACACTTTAAGATGCGTCATGAAGAATTGATAAAAATGCAGAAAAAGTTCATTTTGATTTCAGCTTGTCTAAGTTGCAATTTGCATAGACGCACGTCACATTTCCAAAACCCCACCTTCCCAGGATTACGACATGAGCCAGCTGCACCAGGGCATGGACCGCCTGAAGCCTGAGATTTTCCGTAACGACGTGGCTCCAACATATTTTATTGCGCCACAGTACAGGGCCCGACCAGCCAACCCAGATGAAATTGGTAACTTCATTGAGGACGTGAGTGCAGATTTTATTCCTTTCTATTAAACCAATGGAATGTTCAGGTGAAGCTCCTATCCTGGCATGCAAATGGATTTAAGGATCAGCTACTTGATTTTGGAATTGTGAATTTAAAAGGTTTTAAAGATATTAATGGTGTAACCTATGTCAGCACCAGCCTCCATTGTTGTCCACTTGCGTAGCAGTACTGTAGTACTCAATCTCCTTTCCTACTTGTACCAGAACCTGATGGCAGCAGACAGTGACCCCACTGCACCCCCTTATGACTCCCTGCTGGTGTTTGATTATGAAGGAGGAGGCTCTGATGCTAGCTCCCTGAGCTCCCTTAACTCCTCCAGCTCAGGGGGTGACCAGGACTATGACTATCTCAGCGAATGGGGGCCACGCTTCAAGAAACTGGCTGACATGTACGGAGCAGACTGAAAGCATTGTCATCAACATGGCTCATCACCAAATGTACCCTCTGCTCTTGGTCTTTATATCCACTTAGCGCCACCTGGGTCTTTCTTTGGGGAGGGAGGGTGGGTTTTTGCAGAACATTGTCACACTGCGGTATGGTTTGGGTGTATAGGGCCATTTTGGGATTCTGTTCAGAGCTCGGTCTTCAGACGTGGAGGAGGGGAAAGTTTACATTTTGAACTCTGTTGATCATTGAGAGGAATGTGAAGCACTGCACACTTGTTTCTGAACTTCTTTTTTTACTTCCATTTTTTTACAATTTGTACTCGTCTCAAATGGTGACACTTGTAAATATGATTTTGAATTGAAGTCACTTGCTAAAATATTCTCAGGATTTTTGTTTACTGAGATGGAAACTGATGTTTGATATCATTAAATGCAAGGAGATTTGTTTTACATTTTTAAAATAAGAAAGTTGGCATGTTCCTGGTCGTTCAGCTTCAGAATTATTCCACAAATGCACTTTCAAGGAGAAAGCATTTACCAAAGGGTTTTTTTTTTTTTTTTTTTTGCTGATGCTGAATTGTATAAAAGTATTGTAACCCAAATGCTATTTGTACAAAGGTTTGATGGAAATCCGCATTATTAAAACTAAACATGGCACATGCCTCCACATTCATGTTTGTGGTCATTTTATTGTGAAATGCCACTTTCTAGTGTCAATGGAACCACCTTCAAGAATTTTACAAGGAATAGAAAAGTGTATGGCTGTGTGAGGAGAGCTTTAAGTAGAGATGGCTTCAACCATGGTAGATGATGCAAAAACCATTGTGGGCAGCTGAGAAAATATTATTTTGCTGAGCGTTGCAAGGAGGGTTTCCTGAAGCTGCCAGGAGGCTCATCCTGTGAAGACACTGGAGCATCGCACCGGAAGTGGGTGAGTTTTCTCTGGGCGGGATGACCTTGTCTCTGTGTTATGTCCTATGTGAGAGTCCATCTCTAGTGTGAAAAGAAACCATGGCAAAGGGTGCATGCTTGTCTGTGCTTTCCTCACTAGACCTAGAGGGTGCCATGATTCATGCAGTTTAAGCATGAGCACACAGTCCATATTTGGGAGAAATCCTGCTTGCAGCTGTACAGATGAGGAATGTACTGGGAAAATGAAGTGACTCCATTTAAAAAAAAAAAAAAAAAAAAAAAAAAACCAACATTAGTACCACCTACAAAATTGCTAATTGCTTTCAGTAACTCAAAAGAATGAACCCCCCCCCCCCCCCCCCCCAAGAAAACCCCTTAATTTCAAATGAAGCTCCAGGGTCAGCAGTATTGAGATTCAGATGAGACTCGCTTACAATCTTTAATTATCTACAATCCTTATAATCTGAGTCCTGCATGGGGCATGGTGCTATGGCCCTATGAAGAGACCACAGAGCAGGATTACTCTGTTGGCTGGATAGGTTGACCGAGTAAAACCCAGAACAGCCTTTTTTCTTTTTTTTTTCTTTTTTACTTTAGTCCATGTTCCAATTTTGAAAGGGCTCCGGGTTTTACTCGCTGAACTTCTCCAGCTAACCCCCAAGGCTTAGTGTTCTAGTTGGTGTGAGGGAGGCAAATGCTCCCAAATGACTGGTATACAAAACAGAGCCTGCCTGAAGATCTATATCTGACCCAGAGCAACAGGCCTACACAAGCTGAGTGAAATTAGTGATTTAACTCAGCTAGGTTTTGGAATATTTTCAAAGTGCTACCAGTAGAGAGGTGGTTCAGTCTTCTTTGAATCAATATTTACCTTATTACCAGTCCTTCCACACCAGCCCAGGACCACATCAGTCCTTTTGCCTCTGGGATCAGATTTTAACATTCAAAACTGCAAAGAAATGACTGGAGAATTAATCTCCCTTGCATTCAAATATGTTCTTCAGTTATCCAAAAAATGGCTCCACAATCCCTTTCACACACTTCTGTAAAATCCCAAGGTTGACTAAAAATATTGCTCCATTCTTATTATGGAGACACATAAAAGCCTCCACTGGGTGATTATGTTTATAAACTGCTATTTTTTTGGCTCCCACTCTGGGAACGTGACCCTGATGTCCATGGGAAGAATGTAAACTTTACTTTTCCTTTGTCTTGATATCTTTTCCAAGGAAAAATATCCCTAGTTCATCCCAGTCACTTCTTATGTAGGCGTGTATTCAATCCAGATGTCACAGGACTTGTGCTAAACCATCACAAACACAGTTGTGTATTTTACTTCTAGAAACATTTTTATGTCTTATTTGCTGAAAAATACTTCTACATGCAAAGTTCATGACAGTTGAATTGTGCAGTCACTTGGAAACCCAGGATTCCATCTAAGCCAATATCAAGCCAAGCAATATTTAGCAAGATATTTACGAAAATGCAAAAAAAAAAATTGAAATTCTCCTGCTGTAAATAATTTCTTCTGAAACGATTATTTTTTACAATGTGCCTCATGTTAAGATCAGCTTCAACAATCAGTACTGTTATTAATATGTATTTGCTTAGCAGGTGCACTTGCATACCTTACATGTACAAGTGTTTCAGTTATACAGATGGGCATTTTCTAATGGAATTCAGGTTTTCGGCAGGGTGTTGGTCATGTACTGTATACGCTTGACTGGAATACTTTGCTCCGATTGGTACAGAATGCAGTCCAGTCTCAACTGTAGACCACTCTCTCACTCAGACTACACCAACGCCAACCCTAGAAATCACTGCAGAGTTATTTAAGGTTTTGACAGGAAGTAAGGCAACAATGTAAACCGTGAGGTGTGCTTTTTTGCCTTCATCTTTTTGTATTCTTTAGGTCATAAAATATAAAATGCATGTTCCCCAAGTCAGCAGAGAATTTCCATATGCTCAGTAGATGGAAGCACTTATTGCAATTTGGTATTATTGCAACTGCCTACATTGAACTAAAATTGGGGTTAGGATAAATGCACATTAACAGCAGACTGGAAACCAGGCTAGGAAAGCTGAGCAGATGATATGAGCGCACCCCATCTTGCTCAAGGGCACAAGAACCACTACAGAATAGTGCATTAACTGAACAGACTGGAGTGTATCCAGGGAAATTCTGTAATGGGTACAAGTCCAAATTAAAAGCATCTTGAGATACTTTGAAGCAGTAGTTCCCAACCCTGTTCCTGGAGATCTGCCACCCAGTTTTCACTCTAACCCTAGCCAAGCATACTTTGTTCAACAGCTAGGGCTCTTTCCAATCACTTATTTTTCACCTCCTTTTTCCTTTCCTTGCTCCTAACTCGAGGGTGACGAGAAAAGGAAGTGCAGGCAGGGGAATGGAGAACATGAATTGGGCTAATGGAATGTCCTTCAAATGTCAATTTTGAAACCATGTCAGCTGTAGGTTACAGGAGCTAAAAAAAAAAGCACCAAAAAGTTCTGTCCAAATGAAAACAGCTATTTATTGTAGATATTGTTCATTCATTATTATTATTGTCAACACCAACTAATATCGCTGGTGACAAGTTCAGAGATGTATTCTCATATCCTGTTAGTAAATGGGGTGTATGATGAACTACTATTTACCTTATTTACCTAAAGCCAGTAGTCTGAAATCAGTGCCATGGAGGGCCATGTGTAAATAACATTGGTTGCTTATATTCTGTGCTTTAATGCAGTTAAATACATATGGCTGAATGAGCAATTGGAATCAATTACTTGGTTGGAATGAACCTGCATACACGGCCCTCCATGACAATGAGAATTGAGACCACCGCCTTAAGCATTTGGTATGTTTAGCAGTTCAATGTTTCACAGTGCTCATCTGAAACAGTCCAAATATTGCTATTTTTAAAATGACAACATAAATCCAAAACCATCTCATGGTTGTCTTGACATGCAGTAGCACAGAAGGTCAGTCTGTGCAGGATATG
Organism: Conger conger; assembly: GCF_963514075.1. Classification (NCBI taxonomy): domain Eukaryota; kingdom Metazoa; phylum Chordata; class Actinopteri; order Anguilliformes; family Congridae; genus Conger; species Conger conger. Next base: position 17,734,971 of record NC_083774.1, on the reverse strand, counting down.
GAAACCCCTCGGCAAGTTGAGGATATCACTTTGAGAGACGCATCATAACACATCTTATTGGAGGCAGTGAGCGGGGGTTTATTGTTAATTGCTGTGCCACATTTGGGGATGTCTGTATTGTTCAGAAACATCAATATTGTTCTGACATGAATACAGATCTTATTTCCTGTTCCCTTGATTCAACCAGTCACACAGGTGTCCAACCGTCACTTCAAGCGACCCCACCCTGCTTAGTAATTACTGGTGTGCCTGGCGCCACAAAACAAAGATCACAGGGCAGTATAAAGATCTAAAAGCAAATCGCTAATAATAAGACAGCTAATAACTAATCAGATTATATGCCTCCTTGGCACATATGAGTATATCCTGGTAATATAATGACACAATAAACCAGAAAAGATTTAAACCTCATGGCATACAGCATTACAATTATCCTGTTCCACGGTTTAGACTCAAAACTACTTCATGTTTTTAAGGTAAGAAAGGAAATGAATCCAACTCATATGAATTTGTGTAAATCTAAACTGCATATAGAGAAATTAATCCCAAATTAATCTCTATAAATACAGAAACAAATGCACATCAGGGCTTCCTTACAATAGTTTAAATAAAGTAAACAAAAAATGCAAGCTGAAAAAAAAAAGGAATCAATCCAAATTTAACTGTTGAAAACCCATGATCTCAATTAGAAGTTCAGATTTTTATTAAACCAAGGTGCCCTCTAGTGTTGCCACTGTGTCATTAAACAGAAAACCCGAGGAGCGCTCCATTCCAAATCATCCACATTTACTTTGATTTATCGGAGCTGCATGTACGATAAAAATAAATTATATAAAACCACCAACACATTCTTCATTATTAAATGCATGTTTACTTCTGTGTTATTAGTGAACCATTTGAAACATTTTCAAAAATATATTTTTTTCTCATCTGATGCTTCATAAAAAATACTATTGTAGCAAGTTAAACAGGTAACAGCAGTATTAACCATTAATGCGTCACTATTGGCCTGCATGTCATCTATAAAATCAAAACGACACTATACTTCATGTAGAAAAATGTGATAAGTGCAATTATTCAGAAGAACTAGTAAAATGGGGGCCATGAACATTTATGTTGGGATGTTGGCCATCTGTCCATTGTGGTAATGTGATTGACAAGTTACCTCCCTTTCTGTGCTTGATTAACATTTCTCCTGCAAGAAGCTCCTCCCACAGCACCTGTCCATACCACACTGCCTCCCTCACTCCATTTAAAAAGGAAAGATTCACAGATAATTATTTGTCGGGAAGTGAACTCAATTCATGTTAGCCCATGTAAAACCTAAAACACAAAGTAAATTAACCCCAAATGCATTTGCGCATTACATTGTTGCATTTAGGATACCACCTCATGGCTGTGATTGGTCCTGATAAAACAGGAAGGGGTGGGGGGGTGGGGGGGTGGGGAGCTCAATGACTGGGTCAGCAGAGTCCAGGAGAGCTGGAACCTCAGCTGTCTTCAAGAGGGCCATGGTGGACAGGCAGGTGTGAAGAACGGGGTTCTCTGAGAAGGCTGGAGAGCTACAGGAAGAGGAGAGTACGTTATTGAGAATTCCAGGATGCAGAGAATGGAGTGAGGGCTCCTTAGGTTCCTGTAAGACTGGTTGTTGGAAAGAGACAGTTGGAGAAGAGAGCATTAATGAGTGCCAGAGAGCAGGAGGAGGAGATCCTTAGTTCTCAGCCAATGAGAGGGCCAATGCTGCCTGCAGTGCTGCCTCCTCATCGATGCTGTAGTCCTGGAAACACACAGAGGCAAGAGGTCAGCTGACTGGACCTGGGTGAGGTCACTGCTCCTGCAGGTAAGCTGAAGTACAACTTATGGTTATGTACAAATAAACAAAATTTATGATACAAAAAAACCCCCAAGCATCATGCATTTCTTGAAATGCAGTGCAGCCTTGCTCACCACAAACGTGTCGTAGGAAAACTTGTGCCGGTGCAGGAGGTGCTGCATGAAGTTGGAGCTCTTATAGCTGGGGTCACCCCAAGGCATGGCCGAACATATGGGGCACACCTGCCCAAGGGGGGAGACACACTGATCACATCAAGGCCTTGTGCTATCAACCATGTTCATCAGATTCTCCCACACAGGCCAGTTTACTGTACCAATCATACATTATACCCCTTCTTATGTCTGGATTCAAACATCTCATTAAATGCCACATCATCAGCCTCCAACTACGACTTGATTTCCCCTCGCCCCGGCCTGCAAGGACTCACCACTTTATTGGCGTCATTTCGGTGGTTCTCCATAGAGTGTTTGACCAACTCCTGCTGGTCAAGATTCCTGGCTCCACAGTATGGACACACAAACGTGGAGCGATTTGGGATATTGCTATAGTTACGAAAAAGAGAGGATTTCAGTGGGGAGCTCTCAGAGGAAAAATCTATATAAAAAAAGCTATCAAAAGCTGGAAAGGAGGGAGACAATCAAAACAAACTTACTGAGCTGTGGACAAATATATACTTTGTAAAAAGAGCGGATGGTACTTCAGACTGCCCACAGGTTTTTAATACTATTAAACACACTAAGATATGGTAGCATACATAAAACTAGACCAGTGTTCCTATAGGTCAACCCTAATTTGGCAAACCTGTTTCAACTAATAAGGAGATCTCCAACTGTTGAACAAGGGGCTTATTCCAATCCCTTATTTTTCTCCACTTTTTCCATTTCTTTTCTCCTTTTCTTACCCCTAGCTCCACCCATTTAGAGTGGGTAGAAAAAGATACACAGAACACAGAAAGTTACATACGTGGCAGATGGCGAGAGGTGGATCCACAGGTCGATCATTTACACATTAGGCTTTCCAAAAAAATACTTGCGCTGATGTTTTCTTGCTCAAAGGAAAGATTGGGAGTTCCTAACTTCTACTTCTATCTCCTAGAAGGAACATTTAAGGGGTTGGTATGTCCTTAAAGATGATGGAGCTTGATCGATTTTCAGGTCAGCAGCAAGGAAAGGAAAAAAGTGGAGAAAAATAAGCAATTGGAATGAGCCCAAGGAGTGCTTTGTTAAGGTTGGAGTGAAAACACACAGGACAGTAGATCTCCCGGAACAGGGTTGAGAATCACACTAGGTTACAAACCTATATAATATATGGAGCTCTTCATTACAATAAATATGTAATTACTGGTCCATTTTAGTTGAAAATCTAGAAAAATTATTGCGCATGCGTATGTGAATGAAGGATCTGTGTTCACAGTCTGTGAGTGCATTTCTGGAGAGCAGGAAAACTGACAGATTGTCAGTCACTAACAAGCTTGTTAGGACAGATGGGAAGAAATAGTCTGGGTTATAGATGCGCCATCAACAAGTAAACCCTCCATGTGTCTCCACCAGCCAAGCCAGTGTGGAGCTTTGGCTGTTCAGAAATGCTGCCAATACACCACAACACAGGCTGGCAGTGCTGCCCAGAGGGTCATGCTGGACCTGGCCATAAAATGGCAGGCAGGCATTTATATAGCGCCTTTATCCAAAGCACTGTACAATTGATGCTTCTCCATTCACCCATTCACACACACACTCACACACTCATACACACCATAACACTGCCCCATCTTCAGCTATCATTTCATGGTTTCATCTAATGCTCAGCTTGATGTTTATACTACTGTAAATTACAAAGAAAGAGAGAGAGAAAAGGCCAGGACACCTAACTTGCCAATCTCTCCCAGTTACTAAACAGAAAAGTACTCTTCACAACAATAGACAATATCAAACAGCTTACCTAGGAATTGGCTGTGAAGTGGGTACAACTGGTACAAATTTGGGGCAGTTGGCCATCTGTTCTTGAACCTTTGTGCAAGATGTAATGTGTGACCTCATTTTGACCAGGGTGACCTACAGCCAGCCAACCATCAAAAGAAGGATAATCAAATGAATTAGAAGGCAGCTTTCATCGTCACTTAATATATACAGTACACATTTGGGAAATGGTGTGGCTGTGGGATATTAATATGAATAGTAGGGGTGTATTCTCTGGCAGATTACCAATATTTAACTCGCCATTACCTATCCTAGTGCCACACAGTTTTTCATTATAGTGTAACAGGTGAGAAATTGCGAGTCCGAGGTGGGATTTGAACCCCGGCCTCTCACTTGTCCAAATATTTGTTGAACGAACGCGTTACCAGTCAGCTAAAGACGAACTCGCCTCTAGCCAAGGGCAACAACGTTCTTTTGAATTTGAGGGTTACGTCATCGGGGAGTGTTGTCGCGATAACCTGCTACCAGCCTTGGCTTTCACTGCACTTCACCATGCTTACTAGCGAACTAGCTGAGCTAACCATGCTACAATAGCACAAATGCAAACTGCAACCAAATTTCAAAGTGAAACATAGGCCAGGTCCTGTAGCACCTTTTTACTACAGCCCCTACAGGGCGCCTTGTTGGAGGACAGCTGCTTCTCCACATTGGAGGACTTGTCCACCTTCTTCGGGTCGAAAGGCATGCGGCAGAGGGGGCAGAGGGGAGAGGTCACCTGCAGGCATGGCTGCAGACACTCCCCACAGAACCTGGAGGAACAAATGGGGGAGCAGAATCAGTGCTGTACACTCAAAATATCAGTGCGCTCATTATTATGTATGTTTATGTTTATAATACTATGTTTAGTATCCCACAGTTTTCAGCTGCATTCCATTTGCTGAGAAAACACATACTGGCTATGCAGTAACAGATTTCAAGGTCAGGTATTAGTCAAGACACAAGAATAGCATCTTTTTTTCCCACTGGTCTCGGTGATTTATTTGGGTTTTGCCAGGGGTGAAAGACTGGGAGTTGGTGAACCTGGCCAGCATGCATGGCATTACCTGGCCATGGAACGGCTCCTTTCCCAGCACACTGAACAGTCACCTGTCACCCCTGATGGCATCACTCTGTGCAGAGACCTCAGGCATGCACCACAGGAAGACTAAGGAAACCACCTCAGCTAGTGAGTCCCACACCGGGCAAGTACCAGTGCCGCTCAAAGTTTGTGGGTTTATTATCAGCTGCCAGGGATGCTGCCATTGTACCCGTGAGCAATGTACCTGACCTGAATCGCTTCACTGCATATCCAGCTGCACAAATGGACTGTATGCATAAAATGCAACGTATGCTCTGGAAAAGAGCATCTTCTAAATGTCAGAACATAATGTAGCTAAACACGGCACAGGGGAGGAGACAGATAGGCGTTGTACGGAACCTCAAATTAAAGAGGCCTACAATTCCGTTTTTAGCTATCTAATACATTCATTCCAGATAGAGATATCTATTTAAATTATGACTCATCATAACTCAAATTCACGATCTCCACATTAGTTGCGGGACAGAAACCAGAGAACCATTCCGCATTCCCATTCTGAGTCTGTACTCAGGCTCATGGCTTAATTAGGCTGTGACACAAGCTGGGCAAGACAGGGCACTGAGGGAGCAGGGCTGCTCTGTGGGCCTTTCAAATGTCTCATGTATAAAACATAAATGTGTTTATTTGCTCGATACATAAAACTATCCAGAAATGATGCTTCATCAGAACCACCTTTCAACCTTTCAACTCCTTTTAATTATTGGATTGGACTTTGCTGCCTACCCAAACCTTGTATAGGTATCTTTACATTAATTCTTAGCAATGGCAGGATACAAACACACAGTTCTCACACAATCTCTAGACTGTAATTCCATAAATGTCATATGCAAAAAAAAACAGGCTGTACCTACTGCAGCGCTTGCTCCTTTAAATGGACATTTTCGCAGCTTGACCAAGCCAGCATGGCTTCCAAGTAAAAGTGGAATTTAAATCCAATGGGAAGCCTTTTTGACAAGTGGGTTTGACATTTAAAGTTTTACAAAAATATATCTGCAGACACCCTACATTATCAATCAAACCACACACTCCCAAGTGCACATATTTATGGCCTGCTTGAAATGTCAAAATCTTGCCATTCAAACTGTTAATTAATTCATTATTGTCTTTTCATCATTTCTGTGAAACACCCACCAGGCGTCTAAAGACGCTTCAATCACCGCTTATCTATCCACCACTGATCTATGTGGATGCCTTCGCTGCATGAATACAACCAAATGAGCTGGCTTTACTTCTGAACATATATTATGTCCACGTTGGAAAGGAGCTGAGGTGAATTTGAGATGTAACCAGTTCAAAACTGATGAGATTTACTGTCTCATAGAGTGGTCTAGTTCAGGAGTGGCTGAAGATAATTGTTCAGTTTTCTGGAGTGAGGTAGTTTGGTTGCACATTGATCTACACTTGACAGTATCATACAGTAATCCAGTTCTGGTCTACAGAGAGAGATTTCCAATACTAGCCACTAATCCAGTTCTGACATGCACTGAAAGTATCAGTACTTTTTACTAATCCAGGCCATTAATATATTTGAACATCACTTTCTGAGAATGAGAGCAATCTCCTTCACTCTGCCTAATGGCCATGCACGTGTTCAGGCATGGGCAGACACACGCACAAGTAAGCCCAGTTCTTACGTAGCCGATACTTAGCACCTTACTTCAGAGAAAGGTACATCCTCAGCAAAAATATGACATAATTGAGCCAATTTTCACACAATAACAAAATAACATCAAAAAGGTATGCGACTGGTGCCGATAACCAGATCACCAAAGAACAAATGTCCCAAGGATGGTACTCTAAGGTTTCACAAAATAGTTGTGGCTGATGACCAAACTTCAGCTGATCAGGAAGAAGCTGGAGACCCAGTTCCTAACCAATACAGCAGTGGTCTCCAACCCTGGTCCTGGAGAGCTACTGGGTCTGCTGGTTTTTTCGTTCTTACCCTGCAATTAACTATAATCAACTGCTCTAATTTAATTAATTAACTCACCTCACCTGGTTACCTGGGTCTCAACAGGTGCTGATTTTAAGGTGAAAACAAAAACCAGCAGACCCAGTAGCTCTCCAGGACCAGGGTTGGAGACCCCAGGTTTAGAACTATTAGAAGTGCAATCCTAAAACAAATAACCAGAAATTGGTTAACAACTAAGATACCAAGAATGAATGGAAACTGTACAAAAAATATATGTAGCAGAAAAAATGTATCTAAGAATAAAAAAACAGGTACAACTATTAAAGGAAAAATGGACTACAAGGGTAGACTATATGGAAAAAATATAAATATAAATGCTTGATGTATAAGGAAAATAATGGGTTGAGCTGAGCTTTTTATGTATTATATGTATTGTATGTATTGTATGTATTGTATGTATGTATGTATTTATTTATTTATTTATTTATTTGTGTCTGTGTGTTGTGTGTTCAGTTGGTTGTATTTAATTATTTGTAAGTCTGTACCTGTAAAGTAAAAAAAATTAAATTAAAGAAAATGGGTTACTGCTTTCCCTGCCCACTGAAAAGCAACTGAGATTAACCAACTTCCTATTCATGGGGAGAGATCTTTCAAACACAGAAGAAATGTTAATCATCATGATTAATTTACAGAACTGTGGGGCTAACAACGGCAGCTGTTCCTTGCAAGAAAAGGCCAGAGGAGCAGTCACCTCCATTTGCATATTTTTGTTCTTTATCTCTGACTACAACGGTGATTAGATGCATGTCCTTCCTGATTCTTCCCCATCTGTCTGGTCAATTTGTTTTCCCTGTTATAATTATTTTACTCTCTCACTTAGAAAGACAGGCTGTGAGACTGGAACTTCACATCACTGTCTTTAGTGAAATTCACTGGGGGCCAGTTTCCTACCACAGCACTATTTGTTCTTCAGAAGAAAAATATATATAAATCAGAAATGGATGCCATCACAGGATCAGAGTAAAGCCTGTCGGCTAGGTGGGAGACAATAAGCAATCAAGATAATTTAAGATGTCTGTTATAAATAGAATCATACACAAACCACACAGAGATTATACAACCTAATTGGAGGAAATGCATTTAGACTAGTACGGATAACTCTAAGAACACTGATCCTCTGCTAAGGACAGTCTTTGTGACAAAGATTGTTCTTCTTCCAGATTTGTGTTCATCCTTGCCCACAGCAGTATGTCACAGGTGGGTTACATAAGGCAGGGCTACTGAACAATGGAGAAGACATCCCCATATTTCTCTGGATACAGTGCATGTTAAAGCTTAATTTGGCCACTGGAACAAATTGTGCAAATTCGAATGACAATATCTCTTTTGTACATCGCTACACTAACTCACATTATTACACTTCATCCTTAGGCACTCTGAAACCACTCTTAACAAGATGTTTGAACAGAATGAGCAAACCATGTATCTATGTGATTATAACATGCTTTCCTGTCTCAGTATCTTAAATGTCCGCGAAAAAAAAGGCTTGTACAGACAATTTTATTTCTACATTTACTCAAATTAAGGTTCTGGTAGGACTGGACTGTTCAAACATGCATGAGAGTGTATGCCTATCACAGTTTGCATAAAATTTTAACATTACACAAATACTGACTGGTTTCTGAGAAGGACATGCTTCAGACAATAAATACCAACTGTACTCTCTGGCAGTGATCCAGAAAGTAACAGCCATAGAGTTGGTACTGAAACATGCCTCTGTCTCTGAAGCCAGGAAGCGAAGAGAAGCTTTTTTTTATTTCATTCGTGTTCTCTCTCTTTCATTCTTGCATTCCTTCTCTTTCATTCTTGTGCTCTCTCCCTCTCTCACCCTCTCACTCTCACTCTCTCAGATATTTATACATCATACTGCAGTTTTAAACAGAGAAAATGAGCTAAATATGTCAGTGTACAGTGGCTTCACTTCCTGGAAACAGTTTCCTGCTCAAGCACAGGAAAACATCCTTTCAGCTGAGATATAGAAAATACTGAAATGAAACTCTTGAGCAACATCGTAATGTCTTGCCATTCTTAAAACATTCTTTGAAAAATAAATCTTAAAGCATTAAATTGACTCAAATAAATAAATATTAATAATGTACTGTAACCACACAAATGCACACATTCATTTATGGTTGACATATGCTTGACACTACCTCAGTGTAGTGTGTTATCAGATACTATTGTTGCGTTGTACTGAAGTCACTATGACAGACTGGGCAGTTTTAAATCCTGGCTGAGCATTGTCACTCTGGTGTATGACAAGGGGACCATGTTTTACATACAGAAGGAAAGTAAGGGGGGCACACAGGATCCAGGGAAATGGAGCGTGAAGGAAGGCCAAATGGGATGAAATTTATACAGACACCCCTGACCAGGAGCTGAACCCAGAACCAGGCTGAACGAGTGAGGATCATGTTACATCAGTGTGCACTGGCATAGACCTATTGGATGCCAGGGGGAGCAGACAGAGAATGCTTTGAGATTAGGATTAGGATTATTCACAGTTGGAATGGGAAAAAAATGCACAAACATACAGCCACATCAATGGATGTGTTCCACTTCATGAACCCACAATTAACTAGTCCTTTAATATTTGAAATTCCCTGTAATTCACATGGGGGGCCAAATACTGTCAACACAACACACCCACCGTTTCTTGTGGAACTCCAGTGATGACATATCCGTGCATTTAATTCACATTCAAAACACAAAACAAAAAACAACACATTAAGAGCTCACTAGTCTCCACATTATCAAGCAAAATAGCCAGGGAGAAGGGATGTCTAAACTCTGAGATATATTTTATTTTGTGGCACCTATAACAGGACTCTATGGAGGTGTGATCACCAGTGTAGGGACCTTGCACCACTCAGATTTAGTATAGAGGAAGTGTTCTGATAGAGGTTTATAGGTTTAGCAATAACATGTCATAATCCTATATGCATGTTTAAAAATTATACATAATGTTTCCCCTTCAAGAAATAAATGTGACTGAGGAAAGGAGTAGAATTGGCATATGTCAACAGTTAAAAGAAAGTAGCCATGACATTAATACATCGTTTTAATAGTGTTACTATTAGGTAATAATTGTATTAAATTTTCTACAGGCAGTTAACATTTAATTGAAGACTGAAGTATCTGTATACATTTTGACTTAAAGTGAGACATAGTCAGGATAATGCAGTGCTGTGCAATCTTTGAACAACATCAGGCTGCCACAGACACCGCCTGCCCAGCAGGGGCTAGATTCATTTGCATTTCATGTTTTGAGTTTTTAATGCTCGCAGTTTTACATTGCTCATCAAGGTTCAGTAGAATCCTGAGCTTTAACTGAGTCTACAGTTTCACTGATCACTGAAGTTATTTCTATAATTATATACTACATGCATACAAACATGCACTGGGTTATTGGTTAATAGCAGGCCTTAGAGAATTTAAAAAATAGATTTTAATCCTCATTCCAACAGTAGGCCTACAGTAATTATTTCTGCACGTTCCGTTTCTATAACGGGTTTTGCCTACTAGATTATGCTGTTCACATTCAACTGTCAAAAATAAATTAGACTTAAATCCTGTTAGCCATGTCTATTTTCGCTTACACACGCGCCCTGTGGCATTAAAAATAAAAACAACAAAAATATTGTAATTGCCTACTAATAAAAACATAAATAAACCGTGGGGGATAGCTACGCCGCATTATTTACTGTGTCAATGGTTGAGCGTTCATGATTATGTACAGTAACTATGTTCAAGTTCATTGCGCGGCAGAGACATGTACATTATATGGCCGCAAAAATATAACAAATTAGGTGAACTAGAGCCCAGTGTCCAGGGACTTTGTTTATTCCTTGCACGATCAATAGCGCTAGCTCACTTATAGGCTACCAGTTACCTCCTTACAGTTAGGTAGCTAGTTTCAGCGACCAACCTCATTGCACACACAAAGGCAGCCCTCGCATGAAAATAGTTTTGCATGGTATTACTACAGTGTTTGTAATTTCTATTCACATATTTATTATGACAACTAATTAAGTAACGAAATGGACATAGCACAACAAAAGTATGTTTCCCCCCTCATCCATGACGCATTCAACCAGAACAGACTACTCACGTGTGAGTGCAGCTTGCGATGCTGACAGGTTTGTGGTAGACCTCCAAGCAAATGGGGCAAGAGAACTGGCTCTCGATGCTCTCACCGGGGACGGCCGCGGTTGCCTCGCTCTGCAGTTGATGCTGATGGTGATGCTGCCTGAGCTGGGTAGCAGATACAAAACTGCGGAACATCGCCATCATGAACGCAGATCTGAGTCCGAACTTCACCCTCGATAAGCAATGTAACTGTCAGTTTACCACCTATCTGAATGAGCTCGCTGCTAACTAATGCACATTAGTACAGAATGCGCGAACAGTGTAAAACGGGGTTAACACTGGGTAGGGCATCAATCCCGCGATAAAAATGGTTGCATTAGAGAAGACACGCCGGACACGAAGTAAACATTAGCCAAAACAAAAACCCTTTAAATCCGTTTCGCCTCAATGTATCGCTGGGTATTGAAGTTCGACGGGGTGTTTTGCTCACAGAATGTGCTGACATTTAAACTATATCCCCCAAGATCCATCGCAACATTGCCATAATTTACCTTGTGCCGTCGCTAGTTGGCGCTAGATTCGTAAATTAAACTTTTAATATATTTTGCTTGGATAATTGAATGCTATACTGAATGATAATTTAGCGATAACCAAACCAACACTATTTTACTGGTTGTGGCTAACGGTGTGTTGTGGGCTGTAGGCTGCGGTATCTACCTGTAATAAGACCCATGTGTTCTTTAGCGAAGTAATTTCACTTTTTGGATATTTTAGCTGGAGAAGAGGTAGGCTTAATTACTCAGAGGATTCCAGTAGTGTGTGTTCAAAAGTCATCCCTGACTATTGTTAGCTACTAATATGCAGGACACATCGGAAAACATTTTTATTCTTTTTCCCATTTTTAACGGGACACAGTAGTTAGTTACTGCCTGCCTCTGGAGCATCAGATCAGAACTGACAGTGTCAGTGTCAGTATTGCATCCTGGCTTGTGCAGAGCTATGGTCAGGGGAGTTTGGCACTGGCAGAAACAAGTTAATTGCTGTTCACTGCATGCTACTCATTCTGTTGCATGGCATGTAGGAAATCTATTCAATGGGTCATGAAAAGGTGCCTATGCACAGAAAGTTTATCTTCTGAAGTCATTCTGGTCAGTGTTTGTTTGGTGAAGTCAGCCTTCGAAGCCATAAATGATGCATGTCTATCTCTCCAGAGACTTGCAAATACATAGTTTTACATCTTAAACTTTCTGTAACCATTGTTATGGTTGGATTTGTACCAGAACAACTGTGTTAATGTGCCAAGCTGTAAATGTTCCAACAGGGATCTGAATCCATGAAACGGGTCTAGCATCCAGTGCCCCAACCACTAGAGGTTGTCAATCTGACCCAGAAAGGGCTGGTGTGGGTGCAGGCTTTCATTCCAACCAAGCAGTTGAACCACTGAACGACTTGAGTCTTTGCTAAGGACTTTGATTAGTAGAATCAGGTGTGTAACTGCTTTTTTGGAACAAAAGCCTGCACCCACACTGGCCCTTACTGGATAAGATTGAGGACCCCTGCATTAGACCACATTATTGTCCCTTTCGCCATGTATCCCTTACAAACCCAGCATTGCAGGTAGTCTGAATGATAATTTGTGTGATTTGTGTGGGAGCACTGAGTGTTTGCACAAACTGCCTGGTGTTTCAGTTGAATTGAAACCTTTGCCGTATTTGACATTACGAAACTATTGTTCATAACTACTTTGTCTAAATGTGTTATCAACAAAATCCAATTAGAACACAAGAATATTCAATGATGAGAGCAGGTCATTCAGCCCACATAATTTACCTCCTGTATTATAGTAATGTGCAGGCTCATATCCCTGCATATTGCATCTGTCAGGTTTCCCAGGACATAAAAAAAGGGTACTATATTTAGGCACCCATACTCAGCATGTTCATGAAGAGGACGAAGATATTTGGAGACCGTGATGATTGAAGTAGATTTTTCAGAGTTTTTCAGATGAGCATAATATTCCGTATTCAGAAATAATTTCCCTTGTAGTGATAGAGGACAGGTTGAATAAGTAGTTTTCTTCCAGAGCAGTCTGACTTGATTTGAGCATAGTTATAATTACCTGACATGAACATTCAGACACAGCAATGTGCTACAAAAATAATGCAGGTCAGGAATACAAATTGCCATTTATTACTGTGGTGATGCACAATATTGACATTGATTGATGTTAATTGCATTTTGATTCTAATTAGTCTACCAGTTGATGGTTTCCAAGAAGGCTACATTTGTCACTGAAGAGTGAGCAATGAAAAAAATATATGAATTTATAGAAGTACAAAAGTTCACTTGTAGTCTGTGTGCACACTGTGTGCAAAATGTTCAGTTTAAAGTAAAATGATGGAGAATATTTGGTCCCTACTGGACTAAAATAACTCATATTGTGTGTGTGTGTGTGTGTGTGAGAGAGAGAGAGAGAGAGAGAGAGAGAGAGAGAGAGAGAGAGAGAGAGAGTGTGTGAGTGTGTGTGCATGTTAATTGCTTAGCCAACAATATTGCAACAATTTTGAAAAATAACCTACAAAGATTATGTTAGTCATAATGTTTGGCACCACAACTGGCACTGTACTTTTTCAAACTCTTTTTACAAAAATGTTTCCAGAGTTATAGTATTAATAAATCTATTCCAGCATGTGACTTTCCAGAGATCCTGTGTTGAAAAACATATTCTATTGTACCACCTATCCACAGTTTACCAGCAAGATGTTGGACATATGACAGATCTGCAACAGCAAAATTCTTTATGTGAAACAAAACTGTAGTACTTCATCATTAAATCAATTGCATAAGACAGTAAACAGATCATCGTGAAGCTTTCATTTGAAGATGCTTCTTCAAGTCTGGTGTTTTGCACTTTTGTAAGTGAAGTTTCAGATATTCTTTTCCTGATTGTTTTTTCAAACTGTCTCTCCCTTTAAACCTTTAGATGTTTGTGTCTTTTGAGTGTCAGCTGAGAGATGGATGGAAAAGGATTCAGTCATTTTTTCTGTGAAGTTACGCAACTTAGTGGCTCCACAATTCATTGCTTTGAAGTAGAATTCCTCCCAGGTCTTCCAGACAAGCTTCAGCAAGGAAGAAACAAAGTTTTCACTGCCATGATCTGACACAGAGAGACAGAGGCACACAGCAGGCTGTCGTTATGGTAACAGGCTAGGCCCTTGCTCGAAGAAACCAGGCAAAAGGTCAGCCATGTGACCTGCTCCTGTGACTCATCGCAGATCTGCCCAGCGCCGTGCTCAGGACAGTGTTTGTGCATATACGAGCAGAAACATCCTTCTCCTCTGGCTGTCGGCGCTACCCGCTGACGTGTGCCAGCTCACAGGAGGGAAGAGGAGTCACTGGAGCCAGACGCCAGCAGGAGGGTTCGTATCGCTGCACATGGCTCAGGGAAGGGGGGGCGGACGGCTTAGTCCTTCTCCCGGGTCCACTTGATCATGGTCTCTGGGGATCGGTACAGGAAGATCAGCTTGGAGTAGAGCTCCTCCTCCAGCTCCAGTTCCCCAGTCTCCCGCACCAGGAAGATGTCGGTGCAGAGCTTGAGGATGCGGTCCACACACGGCAGCTCCTCGAACATGATGGAATGCGAGATCTCGCTGAAGAAGCCGCGCACAAACTTCCCAATCACCAGCACTACCGAGACGTACAGGCCCATTATCCTGTGGACAAAGAGGACAGTGTGTTAGTTCACACTTCGGGATTGGTCGGCATAAAGCTCAGAGGACTTCATCTTTGAATGTTTGAAATGCTAGAAAAAGGCAAAGCTGCTATCTTAAAAGTATATATAGATACATAACGTATTGACATGCAGTCAAATTATTTTCTTCAGCCAACAAATTACTAAAGATGGTCTTTGGGTGTGTAAAATTAAAGATGCATCACATTAAGGAGATTGAGCAGTGCTTCGTACCCATATCCTGCCAAGAATCCCAGGCTTGGGGGGCTGACTTTATCATTGAAAATGACCATGGGCAGGACCCCACAGCCCTGTGGGGACTGATCACAGTCAGCAATGCTGATGTCCCACCACTCCACGATCCCGCTGCCGTTCATGGAGCGATCCTTCTTCAGCGCCAGAGTCACGTCCTGGTAACCGTCCTCATCACCTGTAGAGTGGAGGTGAAAGCGTTGCCTCTTAATCAACACCTAACCACTCCAAGGCACTCTGTCCACAGCTCACATACCGAGTACAACACACAGAGCACATCCTCTCCCCTAAGCTTGATGCTGCATGGGTCTAAGTATGCGTCTGTTTGTGTCTATGCTATTCATTAAATTATGTTAATGTTATGGGGATATATTTTATAGTTCCAGCTGTGCTCCTGCCTCTCACCACCAGAGGCCGCCAGTTTCTGTTCCTATTGATGGATTGTCTTTAGGCTGTTTAGGCTGTGTCTAATTTAGTTTCATTTGGTTCACCTGTTCTAGGGTGTATTTTAGTTCCCTGCTCTCGGTTTCCTATTGCTGGGTCTTTTGTTCTTTGCACTGGTCTCCTGCTGCTTGCTTGCAAGTTTACCTGTGCTTCTTCTCAAGTTATTCTCTGTTAGTCTCACCTTAGTTCCTCCATGGGTTTCTGTCCAGTTTATTGTTTTTTGGCCTGGGGTTTTCAAGTAAAGTTTTCTGTCATTTATCCCTTTATCATTTATTCCCTCTCTCCTCGCCATGTCTCTGATATCAGATCCGATACAGGTTTGTACTGAGACGCTCCATGGGTAAATAAACTGTAGTGAATTAATGGAATACCTGTGTTGGTCTCTCACCTTCATATAGCTGACTGACAGGTTTGGCCTCTGCTCCAGTTGGAGCACGGATGAAGTTTGGGAACATGCGTGGCACACGTCTGCAGAACAGGGCACACGGAGCATTAAATGCAGTGGAAACCACACATGCCTCACCGCTACGGTGATGACCAGTGGAATTTGGATTAAAAGCGTCTGCCAAATGACTAAAATGTAAATGTAAACGTACACTGCCTCTGTGCGGTTTCCCACAAGCAGCGATGCAAGGTCTGCTCGAACTGGGTCCCCGGGCTCCAGATTAATGGAGTGCTTGTCAAAAGCGTGTTCCACTGTGCCACCCTTCCCCAAGTCCCTAAGGGCAGAAATATACGGTTTATTAGTAACTTTAGATACACCCCCCCCCCAAACACACACACACACACACATACACACACACACACACACAAACGCAGGTTTTAATCTCATTGTGACTTCTTTATAATATAAATAGATAGATGATTACACACATACACAGCTCACCTGATAATTCCACATAATGTACATTTCAGTGTAATACTGTAATACTAAGTTCCAAGCCACAGACACATCATGCCGTGCAAGAGTGCTCAGTGCGGAAATGCAAACAACCAGAAGACAGGAAATAAGCCAAAATACACTCAGTAAAAAGATGAGTATCCTGTTTAACTGCTATCTTCATTGTTGTGGGTTGTATTACAAAGTCTAGGGCCCTTACTCTTGGCCTTGGCTGTTGTTTGTGCCAAGGCTTAACCTCATCTACTGTTGTAAATAATGGCAGCTGTACAATTGGATTCCAGAATATACAAGATTGAAAGACGTAAGCTGTACATTAATATGTCTACCAAGCTAGATGCACACTCAAATGGTCTCACACATCTCTCTGACGCACTGACCTCTGGAAGTTCCAGGACAAGCGCAGAGTCATGTCCACCGGGCTGCTCAGCAGTTCCTTAATGACTTCCTGGCGGCTGGGCGGGCTGATCCGCCACACAGAGCCTGAGCTGCCCTCGATGTTCGCCGTCACAATGTCCTCATAGCTGTACAGAGTGATGAACTGCATGGCCACCTGAGCACACAGAAACAAGACTCCAGCACCAGGGACACATAACTTTTTGTTTATGAATGTAGCAGCAGTGTAAATAGTGGAACCCCCTTCCCTTTTGGGTAACACTGTAGCGTGTAGGTTTGTTTTTCTTCTAATTATAATAATAATAAATAATAAAAAAATCAGCTGTGGCCATTAATGGTACTGGCATAGTTGGGACATGACACAGGACCGTGGAGTGCTTCCACACTGGGACCCAGAGTCTCAGCAGACCACTTAGAAGCCAGACTGCCACTTTTATGCTACTATAATCTATGCTTTCAGGTCCTTTCATCTTCTGGGACTTTTGACTGGGCAGCCTCCATTACACAAGCAAGTAGGATTTCTGTCTGGCCTCCTTGTGAAAACTACAAATGAAACACATTCCTTTCAAACATCTTATTCCAGTTTATACAAACATTTTATGATGGCACAAACACTGGGGGTTTTCAAGACCAGGCTTGATATAGAGCTAGATACTATTTAGCTTTTAGGCAAACTAAGCAGTAGGTTCACTTTCGTGGTAGGAAAGCAAGCATTGCTGGGCTGAATGGCCTGTTCTTGTCATTATGTTATGTTATGTTATCAATCTTGTATTTATTATATACTATATAACATATCCTCCTAAAACCTGGCAATTATCTTCTATCCCCTGTAGAGGATGCAAGTCTCTGGTCTCCATCTGAAGAACCCTATTCTACAATGCTGAAAACTACAATACAAGGGACACTCAATAAAAATACACATTTCAAACATATTTTTATGTTTTTTTTCTCCAGGGTCTTAGGAAGACATTGTCTGTTAAACTGGTAATTGAATCGTAGTATTGTATTGGCTGTTGAGCAAATGTCATGTATTTATCTGACTTTAGACTCCAGATCTAACACAAGGCCCAGGTAATAGCAGAAAAGGGACTGAGCTCAGGGAAAACACATATTACTCACAGCGTTATTTCCAAACTGGGCAGTCAGATTGTTGTATTTATGCTCAGTGAAGGGTTGAATAGACTGCTGCTGCACACTCATGGTGAACAAGGGCTGAGTGGAGAAGAGAAAGTATGAGTTACTGGCCTTGCAAGGAAAGCCTCTCATTCTGCACAGATATATCTCAGTCTAAGGGATACACTTACACCAGGAATTGAATACCATTAGGGTAGAAAATGTAACAAAACTCTGTTGCTTTTTCCCCACAAGCTGAAATGATTAAACAGAACCTAACTGAATATAACTATACCATTCTTGAAGTTTTGAGTTCTTCATGCTTTACCATCTTCTACAGCAGGGCTGCCCAACCCTGTTCCTGGAGACCTACCATCGTGAAGGTTTTCATTTCAACCTTAATTTGCCACAACTGATTCTACTAATTATCAGCTCAACGAGATCTTAGCTGTTGATTGTGGTGTGCTTAGTTCGCGCCGGTGTGAAAACCTTCAGTATGGCAGATTTAAAGGAACAGGGTTGGGCAGGGTTGTACAAAAACAAAAAAAATGTGTACAACATTTCTGTCCATAAATGTGTGGTTAAAAAATCTATTGCACACAACATAATTATTCATTAATTTTCACTGACTGACATTCTAAAGAGTAAAAATGCTGCAACTCAACATTTTGATGTGGGCTGACTGAATCTTCACTCTGGCACACAGAAGATGGAATGATGAGAAAACATTATTTATAAATTACCTCATAGCCTCCCAGCTTAACGGTGACTGTAACATCTACTGGATGGTTGACCACACCCACAACAGATCTGACCAGTGAGATGAAGAGTAGTGGAAACCAGATGATGCAAATGAGGAAAAAGATGATGAGCCCACCCATTCCATATTTTACTATTTTCTTCTTCTTCTGTCCCTTGGGCTGGGGGTATTTCTGAAAATGACAATAAAAAAGCTATGACATAGGATAATAGACCTGGGTCAAATTCAGTTATTGTGTTGTATTGTACTATATATCTGGAAAGGTTTGTGCAAGGTTACAGATTACTAATCAGACTACAGGATTGATCGCTAGTGCACCTTCTCAGTCTCACGGCTGCACTTTATGATGAATATGTTGGCATAGATGTCCTCCACACACATCCAGTTAGAGAGAGACAGGGTGGTGTCAGTCCAGACCCAGTCCATCACAGCCCGAAGCTCCACCAAAAACGGTACCAATCGGAACCTGAAAACAGAGACTCAGGTGCATCAGCTTGGAGAGGACCTTTGCTGATGTTACTTGCTAGTGTCTCCCAGGTAGATAGTGGAGAGATGGAATGCTCACCCCTGAAACAGGAAAAGATTGATGTGGTTGTATTTCTTTGTGAGGAAGTTGCCCAGGATGCGGGTGGGGTAGCCGCAGCGGATCTGATAGGCAGAGAGGGCGAAGTAGATACACTTGACAAAGTACCAAATCTGGGCCACCGAGTTCTGGCTGAACATCCTGTCAGGACAGATATGGTAATACTCATTAATGAAAGCATTTTATGAGATTGGCTTCTACAATATAACCATATTAAAGTTCTGGAAAGCTTTCTAAATAAAATATGCATTGCATTTGCTATACAAAACATAAGGCAGCAGTACTCAAAATGAGGAAGATGCAGGATGATCTTCCTCAGTAATTCTGCCTGTTGCAGCTTGTGTAGGAGCCTTCACATCTCCCCTTCCTCACCTCTCTGTGACTGCAGGCAGAATGAAGAACATCCAGAGGTGAATACCAAAGACTAGAATGATCTGGAAGATCAGCTTTCCCAGCACGGTCTTGCGCAGGTAGAGTGCGCGGTCAATGATCATGGTGCTGAACTGAATGAGCAGCATCACGAGGAAGGCCTCGGGAACCTGGTCCTCTGAGAGTGTGGACGCGATGTCTGCAGCTGCTGAGTGTTTCTGAGTGGGAGAGGAGACATCGGACCTGTACACTACAGACATCGGACCTGTACACTACAGACATCAGACCTGTACTTGTGACATGATTCACATGTCAGGAGTACGGCTATCATACCACCCTCAGGTGGGGGCTGATTTGTGTCTTACTGTTTGTTCTTGGCCTTATGAAAGAAGGGCTCATTGAGAACATAGGGCTACTCAATTTGTCATCACGACTGGCTATATATATAGTTATAGATATGACTAAAGCAGTGTAGAAAACTTCTAGGTCTCAAAAGGACAGTGGTAAGGCCAGCTGTAGACATACTCACCCCAAAGGCCCAGAACCCGAAGACGATGATGATGAAGTCCACCACATCCGTGAGGAACATAAGGGCATATACATCAGTTGTTGCACGATACTCAGCATGCAGGATGTCATAGAAGAATCCATGGATTGGTGTGTAGACATTATGTACACTGGAAGATATGGGAGTCCAGAATCACAAAGGTCCTCTATTTGATTTGTAGCAACCCCTCAAAGGCAATTCATGCTCTCATTAGTTCATACCACTACTAGAGACCATCAATAGCAAAATATATGGCATACCATTTAAGAATATTATGTATTGGATTGCTGTTCAAACGATCACAGCATTATTTGACAGAAAAGGCTTGAATGAATGTACTAATTAATATTTTTTAATGCAGAAAAATATAATAGTATTCATATTTGCATATTTTATCGTAACACTGCACAAACTTGGCTGAAAAATATTAAAATAATGTATTAAATAATACCTTGATTAATTACAGTGACTGCACTGTTCCCTACTATAATCTCCCATCCAGAACAATCATGATGAGTAATGGTTTGCATAGACTCACATAGAGATGAACATGAGTTTGATTTTCTCCCCTGCTGCCTTAAGCTTTTTCTTGGCTGCCTCTCTGCGTTTCTCCCTCAGCTTCTTCTTGGATTCTTTTTTGGCTTTGGCATCTGTAGCAATACAGACAAAAAAGATCAGTGAGATTTTGTGATTGTACAAATTTGGGTATTGGCTCTGTGAGTTATGCTCTCATTACCTTCATTTTTCCGCTTCTTTTTTCTGAAACGCAGAACACTGCCCCCCTCCTTCTCAGCCTTCTCTGTGAGGCTGGTGGTATCTGGTGTTGGGGCAGGACTTTGGGCCTCATCATATTCTGGCCTCTCATCCTCGATTGGTCTGACATCATCTAGTGCAGTGAGGCTGGGACTAGGGCTGAGATGTGGCTCCTCCCGCTCAACATCCCCTACTGTTGGCCGGCTATTCTCCTCCTCCAGGGGGCCCTCCTGATCCCATAGACCATATCGCTACATAATATAAACAAATGGACACAGAGTTACTCAAGCAGATTAAATAGCAAAAACAAGCATGCATACCAACACCACCTGAAGACCAGCCTTTAGTAAGTTAATTACTGTAGAAATACCATTTGAATATGAAATGCATAAATGAAATGACTGAGTGTGGAATGTGGGTACCTGGAGCAGGGAGCGGTGGAAGAACAGGGCCAGCAGCTGCAGCAGGTCATAACGGATGTAGTTGTCAGTCTTCTCCAGGCCCAGGATGCGAGGGGGGAAGAAAGGCTTGTCTTCATTCAGTCTGGTCTCATACACACTGTTCCAGGGGAAGAAGCCAAACTGGAACATGTACTTCACCACAACCATTACCTGAGAGCAATCAAGACAAAGAAAGAAAATACATTTGACCACATAGTGCATCGGCAGCCAATTTGAAAAGATTTTAAAAGCCCCTTCTACTTTCTCAACCTTCTCTACTTCTCAACCACTACATAGTATGATGATCTCCTGTGGTTAAAAAACATAATAATGTGATTATTTGTGTTTGACTGTGCTTGTGAATTTGGTTTGCTTTTATATTGAATTTATTTTAATTTAATAAAATACCACTGTATCTGAATGTAGGTTATATGAGGGCCTGGCAGTATCCCACCTCAGTGTAGACGATGGCGGTCATCCAAAACTTCTTGGTGGGCCGTGGCACAGACAGCATGGCCCATAAGAAGACGAGGATGGGCAGGACCAGGGAGATGGCAGAGGCAGTCACCACGTTATTCAGCACAATGATTAAATAGCAAACCAGCTCCGAGTGTGCTGCCAACAGGTTGTAGAGAGCAAAGAGCAGCTTCAGGGCCCGGTTCTGGGAGGAGTAGAACTGCTGGCTCTGCGTCAGCTCCTCCACAAAGAATTCCCTGAAATGGGAGGTGATGGGAGAGGTGACTATGGCGGAGCATTTACAGTCACAAAGCTGAGAGGTGAAACCTCAGGTGAATTTGTTGACCTGTCGCTGTGGTTGCTGTACCTGTCAGCAAGGATCTCACTGGCAGTCCTGGTGTGTCGTGAGCACTGCCTGGTCGGAGGTTCTGGTTCTGGCTCCAGCTCCAGGGTGGGTTCTGAACAGAGGGTGGTGCTGCTGTATTCAGCTGTCTGAGGAGTGGTGCGCTCTGTGTCCATCACCTCCTCCCGTTCAATTCCACTGCAGAAGATGAAGCAGAGGAACAAATATGGGTTTCAGATGGCCTGAAATATGTAGGCGGACATTACTACACATAGGGTCAATTAAATAAACATCGAACTAAAACACAAATTTTTGTTTTATGTTTATGATTTGGCCTGCTGATGGTCACAGCCTTTACTCTCATATCAGAGCCCACCTGGCCATGCTGCAGCTTTTCGTGTTATCAGCATCCATCTCATCCAAGCAGGTCTCCATGGTGGGGGTCTCACTGTCCTGGGACACATGGTCCTCCTGGGACATAACACAGCCCTGTTACAGATCTCAGTGCCATCTATCAGCTATGGAGATCATTCAGCAGGGCATGCTCAGTCACCTGGCTGATGTTGTGGGTGATGAAGTAACGCTGGTTACACAGCACGGTGGAGGTGTCCACGTACTGCTTGGTCAGCAGGTTGAGCCACTGAGTCACACCATCTACCATGGCCTGGAAGAGCACCCAGAGGAATTTCAGGATATCCAGAATTCTCTGCACGATTTCACTCCTCCCTGAGAGAGAGGGCCAGGTCAGAAATAATATTAGTTTAACATCATTGTTATTACATACCCCACAACTAATTAATATCTCCCCTTTCAAAACACTATCTACTCCAGTCATGCAACATGAAACATGCAAAGCTACTGTAAGCATCGGCTGATACCTGAGCGCCCTTGCTCACAAGGTTCCTCCCCTTCCTGTATAGAACACTCCTCTTCCTCTCCATCATCTTCTGCAAAGATAAAAACAAAGTCCTATTTATTTATTTAATTTAGTTCACAGGGACCATGTGTCATTTTTAACATAGATTTCACAAAGTGAAATATGATGCATCACACCAGAGTTGCTACAGCTAATTTCCATCTGCAGTCCCAGATAATCATAAGACATCTGTTCTTGATTAGCTTCCAGCAGAAAGCCAGGACAAGCTGGAGAGTACATCAAAGTAAGCCCAGTCTGCCTGACCTGATATCTGGGAGCTGGTCTCTCTCTCCCTTTCTCTCCTGAGCCTGTGCAGCTCTCTCTGGCGCTGTTGATGATCCCTCAGGGCCGATTTGATGTTGGTCACCCAGGCCTGATACGCCAGCTATGAGAAGAGCATCGGAAATCAGAAGTGTCACTACTGTGAGATGGGATGTCGAAATAGTCTCTGGGCCACATCACATGAGATCATACTGTACATTTATATAGTAACCTGCCAATACAACTGCAACATCAACTGTAGCTGAAATATGTATGCCTTAGTACTTTAGCAATGCAAATGCGTGTGAAATGTCTCCAACTGACACATATTAAAAATTACATGAATGGCATTTGGCAGATGCTCTTATCCAGAGCGTACAGTTGATTACACTAAGCAGGTGATAATCCGCCCTCAAGGGCCCAATGGCTGTGCTGATCTTATTGTGGCTACGCTACCAACCTTGTGGGTTCCAGTCATGTGCCTTAACCACTCCGCTACAGGCTGCTAATGGTAATTAGCTTTGACCATGAATCCTGGGCTTTTGTCCCAGGGGTGGGATCCCTTACCTGAGAGGCACTTTGTTTTCGGGGCTTATGGTCCTCTGCCAGCAGCTCTTCCTCCTCACTGTCAGACTCAAACAGGTAATACTCGCCAGAATGCAGCACTGCAGATGGAGACATAGGCAGACACACCCATATAAATGTACTGGTCTTACTGACTGGCACAGACCACAACTACATCAGATGCTAATATAAATGAATGCGCTACTGGGATGAACCCATATAACTAAATGGCAAAATAACTACGAGGAAGTGGACAGAGACATGTAACACAGATTCTGTTTTGATCTGTAATAATTTTATTCAACACAAAACTGACTGCTTGTGCGGGCTTCATCAAAATTCACAGCATCATATAGACCAGGACCTCCAAACCTTTCAGAATCCAGGAACCACTGCCAGAGCAAATACCTTTTCTGTGACCCAGCCCTGACTAATCTAATATACAGGATATGGCCAACCCCTCTTACAAGCCATCAGAGGGTTCACAGTTTGGGAAATAATATAAGACCACATATATAGAAAACACAGAGCACCACTCCACAGAAACTGTTCTGCTTTAGTCATTGTTTAGGGCCTCTGTTTTTCTCTGACAATTTAATTTCGGATGTCTGAGAGCACAAACTGTAGTTTCTGAATTTCTGAGTGCTGGAACAGAAAATACTATTATATAATGATTAATTTTATTTTTTTACCGCCACTGTTCTCTACTTAGGGTATAGGAATGCACTACAATGGTTAGCCAACTGCAAACCGCTCCATAAAAATATCCAGCTGCCTAGATTAATTAAAAATATATAATCTGTGTAACCTGCTGTAGATAAGAGCATCTGCTAAATGCTGCAATATACAAGACTGTAATTATGGAAAACTGTAAGGTTTCCACTAATTGGATGTTAACCATGAGATGTACCTGTAGCATGGTCAAGCCAAGGACGCCACCAGTTTTTCTCATGTGTGTTTTCCTCTCCTTCTGTTAGGGGGGATAAAAAGATCTTAGTCCCACAGCAACCAAAGTCTGCAGAAGAACTGTGGCAAGTTCTCCAACATGCTTGGAACAACCTCCCTGCTGACTGTCTTAGGCAACGCTGTCCTGCAATTCTATATCTCAGAGAAGTGATGCAGTTTTAACACTGAAGGGCGGTCACAAAAAATACTGATTTAATTCTTTATTTAATTATTTTTCTCCCAATTTGCTAGCCAATTGGACCCCTTCTGATTCAATTAGAGCTAGTATTAGATACACCGCCCACACCCCGTCCCTCGGCGGCCGACAGGAGAGCGGCACGCCTTCTTCACGCCGTCTCGCCTCCCAAGTCGTGACCGTGATTCCGAGGCGCTCGAGGTGCTTGTTTTTGTGCAGCGATCTACTAACCCTGCCAAGTCCCTCCCTCTGGAGCAGCGAGCCAATCATTGCTGCTCCACGTGAGCCGGCCAAACTTGGCTTTTGGCAGGACGATTTAATTCAGTTTTTAACTATTCTGCCAAATAACTAAAATGTAATGTAAAACGTATAGTATGTTTATTTAGGACCTTATGAATTATTTTTGAAAGAATCTTATCTGTACAGAATGTTATACAGGTGCCTAAGACTTTTGCACAGTACTGTATATCTGATATTTATATGTTTTTATAGTGGAGTTATAAAATCATCAGCAAAGAGGGTGCGCATATACCTGATGGATCCTCTTCCTTTACCTCAGAGGCATGACGTCCAGTTTTGTATTTTTGCTGCTTGGATCGAATGCGTTCCATTCTAGAGACAGAGACAATATAGTGGTTTCTGCAGTTTTAGCCATCCTGTGCATTTTCCCACTCCCTGTTCCCTCAGATATAGTCAGCTTGGAGTTTTAGACAGCACAGAGTCACAGATTCACTAATAATTGGTGTCTCCTATGTCTCCAATTTTGATTATGTGATTAAATTGTTTGTATGACGTGACATGTTCACATACTGTATGCTGTTCAAAGAGGCAACTGGACAAAGACAAACACTGTAATGCCTGAATGCACTGGAACAGCACTTCTGGTTCTAGAAGCTTTAATAAGACTGGCTGTTGGGTGGATGCATCTCATTTTCTAAGACAGCGTGAAGAGTTTTTACACAGAAGTTTCGAGAGGTACTCACGATCTCTTGAGCTGCGTGAGGGACTTTCGCTCAGCCTGGTGGTGGAACCTCATGCGTTTCACTATGCTGGCTCTGAACAACTCAAATCCCCTACCAGGAACCATAAAACATCTCAGTACTGCAGACACTCACCCACATACGCTCATGCGTGAAAGCAATAACAGCAGTTAATTATCCAAAAAGGTGAAGTGAAGTAACAGTGAAACTTCAACAGAATACACAACAGCATGACCGATGACATTGACTTGACTGCTAATCCAAAGCCTAAGCTACACATAGCATTGTAAAACCTTCCATACAGATACATACTGCATACATCACATAGTGGTTAAGGTACATGACTGGGACACGCAAGGTCGGTGGTTCGATCCCCGGTGTAGCCACAATAATATCCGCACAGCCCTTGAGCAAGGCCCTTAACCCTGCATTGCTCCAGGGTAGGATTGTCTCCTACTTAGTCTAATCAACTGTATGTCGCTCTGGATAAAAGCGTCTGCCAAATGCCAATAATGTAATAATGTAATCACAAGTGACAACCAGTTTCCAGGACTTTGCTGCGACCAGTCAGGCGAAGGCGGTACTCACCGGGAAGCCTGGAGAGCAGCGGCCTGCAGTTCGGCCATCACGTGCAGGAAGTAAAAGCTGAGGAAGACTCTCCTCTGCAGCAGGAGGAAGAAGAAACAAATGCTGTCCCATATGATCCCTGCCTCCTCCACGGGCAGTACACAGTCCTGACCGCTCACAACCTTGGCTGCAAGACACAACCACAAGTGCAAACATAATCAATCCCCAGTCACAGTCAAACTCAGCCCCTCACTGTTCTAATGAGCTTTGTGCTTACTTACATAGAACACACAGTAATATACACACACATGTACCCCCATAGACACATGTAAGGCCACAGACACTCTTATCTGTTCAGTTGTAAATGTGGGAGATGGCTACTCACGGTCATAATAGCCCTTGACGGTGCACACCAGGCTAAATAGCTGGATCACCCAGCAGAAGCCAGCTTGCATCTGCTCCACAAATACACAGGCTAGGATCTGAGGGGGCAAAGAAGTTTGAAAGTTCATTTCAGACTTATAAAGAGCTTTCCAAGAGTATGCAAGTTTAGAGGATGGAAGCAAGGCATGAATTGACCATAAAGTTACTACAGAGAATCCCTGATATGATCATAATTTGTTCAAGAGGGTAGAGTCACATGTACAGTAGGGTCAGGAATGACCGCACACTCACAGACAGCACATTCTTGGAGATGATGACACAGACGTTGTACATGATGAGACAGTCCCACAAGACCAGTCTGCTCTTGGAGGGCCTGGTCAGCATCTGGGTCCCAAACAGCAGGAAGTAGAAGCAGGCCAGCAGGTAGCCCAGGCCGAAGATGCTTATCCGCGTGGCTCCCGTCACAAACACCACCGACAGCACCAGCCAGAACATGTAGCGGAAGACCAGCACCTTAGCCATATCCAGGTAACACCTGCAAAGTTGAGGAGACAGGGGGTGGAGAGAGCCTGTAAACCTACCACACTGAGGTCACAATCAGATGCCACTTCTAGATTCACTTCTACCAAGCACAGTTTGTACTCCAAGGCTCCTCGTTGCCATGACTCGTACCAATGTGTATTAAAGGCTTTTTACTTTTCCACAGATAGAGTGCCTTGAGCATTTTTTGTATATTTAACCTTTTCATAATAAGTCCGAAAGCTGCACTTATTTAAGATGAACAATGGTTTTCCAGTCTGTACACGTCTAATTTTTTCCAAGTGTTTTGCTTTCGCTGTACTCTGTTGTACCCCCCGCAAAAAGGTTGTATTTTCCCATCTAGAGGTAGCCTGTTATTGAAATAAAATGTCTTTAATGTGCTCTTCAGAGGCAGCTCCAAAGACATGAGCCATTCCAGTTAAATCCATGTCCATTATTGTGTCCATGTGTGAGCCCATGTGTAAGTAACACATGACAGGAGCCTAACCCAGCTATAATGTGAGTACAAAGGGATTAAGAGATGCATGTACATGCATACTCAATCAGCAACCATCTTAAAAATGCATCACAGTTAATGATATTGTGGATATACTGGCATACCTACATTGATTAGGTTTAATGAAAGACATGTTTTAAAGCATCTGATGACATTGTGAATACAAACAGCCAACTGGCATACCTGCAGTTGATGAAATTGGGTGCAGGGTTGAAGGGTCTACCTTCCATTGGGTTTGGGTTATCTGTGTTCTCTCCAGCCAGCACCATCCACTCCTCAATCTTCTCATCTTCAAAGACATTCCACTGCTGTGAGGCACACATCAGCAGCAGGAAGTCCGCTGCAGAACATAGACACACCTCCTGTTAATACGCCATTTATCCCAAAAACTATGAGGACAGTGATAGCCATAGTCAATGCCAGTTTCTCCTCCCCTTTCGCCAGGCCCACACTCTCACCTATGAGGTTTTTGGAGTTTGGGATGGTGTAGAAGTCTGGCAGGTAGATCCACTTGATGAGGGCTGTATTGATGGTAACGGGGGTGTTCCAGCGCCAGGGGTAATCTGCATGGGTGTGACACGTTACACACACATCAGTAAAGAGGATTCCTGACTAACAATAATACTTTTCACAGCAATTTCACAGCACCTCTACAATCAAATCAGGATAATAGCACATCACAGATGTGTTATTATCCTCAGCAATGATTACTGTAAAACGGTGCTTATCATGGGTAGGTTCAAGGAGAGGTGCAGACACATAGTAAAGACAAAGGGCCTCTGTTAATAGCTATTGCACATTTTGGTGTCAAAAATAGCAAATAAATAAAAATAGCAAAAGAAAAAAACAGATTCTTATTAGCTAATTTAATTTCACTTCAGTGACATCAAATGTAATTTCCCCTCAGTTCTATTTTGTGCTGTCAAATAGTTTTGTGCACAAAGCTAGAGCACAGATGAAACAGAGTAGCATTTGGTTAATCTCATTGGTCACCTATGCAGAGGGCAGGGGGGATTCCCACACAAAGGATGTACTGGTAGATCACAAAGAAGACCAGAAACAGGCAGTATTTTGGCCAGATCTGGGCTATGGCAGCCCGCCGTCGCCGAGTCAGGATCACCACCAGCCAACAGCCATGGATGATGACCAGGAAGTTCATCCGCTGGCCAATCACATTCACCGTCATCAGGAAGCAGATCTGAATGTGGGAAGAGAACCATAAATATGATCACCTGGGGGAATAAATAATACACAAAATACATAATAATAAATACATATTGTCAATGTGATGAGCACTGTCATCTTACATATTTACAAATGTTACATACATACATATAATATAAAGCAATAGCAAGTCGGAAAAGAGAGACCATACTGTGAACACACTACTGTACCTCTAGGCCAAACTTGTAGAAGAAGTAGTTCAGAAGGTATTTGATGCATGCCAGAAGGCCTTGGTCCAGGTTATCTCTGCAGGCACTGGGGAAGATGGCAGGGATGGGGGGAGGGGAACACTGGTGCTGTTTGTAGTGGTGAATTTGGTGGCGGTACACTGTGGCCTCAAACACCAGCAGCATCAGCACCAGAAGGTGGTTCTGAATAGGACATAGTTACAATGACATTACATTACTTTGAACACAATGTTAAGGTCTCAACAACACTGCCACTTTGGTCAAATCACCACCCTAACTGACAAGCATTTGAACAATAACACTAAAGTAACATTATTACTTTAGCCTCAGAGCTGCAACAACACTACAGCACTTTTGTCAGTCAAAACAACACTTTCTCTTTTTATACAGTCACAACTACATACTGTACAGACAGCTTGAGCAGTTCATGGAAATATTATGTCAATAAAACAATAGCAACCATCAAAATAACCATGTTGTATGTCTTAAAAAAACAACAACTTTATGCTCAATTAAAAAAAAAAAGGCTGAATGTATCTTGAGCTCCCATACAGTTCTGTGAGGACAAGATCAACACAGCTGTCCAGAGCCTGGACTGGAACATACCTTACTGTACCCCAGTGCTGTGGCATCCTTCCTGAAGCCAAACCAGTTGGCTGGGTCCACTGGCTCTTTGTATAGAGTAGAGCTGAGAATCTCATTCTCTTGCAGATTGGTTTCATTGGTAAATGGCTATACCCCAAAGAGAGAGAGAGAGAGAGAGAGAAATAGAAGGTGTTTGTTGGTAACCAGTGGCCTTCAGACCTATGTACAAGTGCATCTCCATGTTGAGGTACTTTGTATCCTAGAGCACTGTCAAATCAAATCATTTTCAATGAAACAAACTCCAGATTGCTCATTCATAATTTGCAGTGCAAACACAACACAACAGAGAGTAACATCCACTGGCTGCAGGGCTTAACATGTCATCACATAATTTACAGTGGAGAATGAATATGCTAGTTCTACCACAAATGTAAACTACATGGCATTTGTAATGAGTGCCAACTCAAACAGCTGTCTGTGTGTACATACAATATGCAAATTTGTGAATGTGTACTGTAAGTATGAGTGACTGAGAGTGATCTGCGTGATTTGCACTTTCAGACTTGTGATATGATTGAAGCATGTGATATCTGTATGTGTATGTGTGTGTGTGTGTGTGTGTGTGTGTGTGAGTGTGTGCATGTATGTGTGTGTGTGTGTGTGCGTGTGCGTGTGAGTGTGTCTGTGTCCTGTGGCACATTGAGGAGAATGTAGCTGGAAGCACTTTCCACACTGTTGGCTGCACCTCTAACCAGTTAATGAAGATGCTCACCTATGGACATAGCCTGCTGATTGGGCTGAGACAGAATTAGCATTGAGATGGACAGTGTTGTGTATAGTGGGACTGCCCAGCAGGTGATCAAGTAGCTGATTAGTGCTTTTATTTTAACTTTTTACGTAATGATTAAAGAGGCTTGTATGCTCTCTGAAAAAGCCATACAACAAAATAGCTTATGTGCTGCGTTGATTTCAACAAAAAACATCAGAGTTGAAAAAAAGGAAATCCACATTGTTCAAGAGTTATTCAAAGGCAAAGCAGTTTGGCAAAGAGACAATGTTTCACCCAAAGGCTTTGCATGAAAATAAAGTCAAATCGATTAAAAAAGTGCATTGAGTACAGAGAACCTTTGAACTTTAATTATAAATACATAATAAAAGTAGACTTGACTGTGTAAGTTTACAAATGGTTACTCACCACAGAGCAGTTTTTGGAGTAGTGAATGGGGTTGATGACGCTGAGCTGATAGAGCATTTTACAGACGATGATGATGCAGACCCAGACGGTGGACAGACAGGAGGCCATGTGACGGAAGCGGGCGTAAGGCACGGAGAAGGACCACAGCACCACCAGCACCAGGTTCATCACTGAAGGCTGAGAGCAAAGAGAAAGGGCAGAATGTCCATGGTTACTTCTTCGTGGATGTTGTAATGTCTGGTGAAATTACACGTTTCTCAAACAGACCCTTAACCCTTAACCTGTTTGTATCTTGCCCAACTCCAGGTAGGTGCACCCTTGAGCAAAACACTTCACCTGAATTGCATCATTAAATATCCAGCAATATAACTGGATTGTATGACCAAATAAAGAAAGCTTAAGTCACGCTGAGTGTCTGATAAATTCCTAAAATGTAAATGTAAAACTGCATTCAATATGGTAAATAAGTGGGTATGCAGGTATGTGTATAAGTACATAGGCTACTGATACATATGTGTGTGTGTGTGTGTGTGTGTGTGTGTGTGTGTGTGTGTGGGTGTGTGCTGACAGGTTGTCCGGCAATGCTATAAACACTACTGAATAGTTCATAATCTCTACTAAAAGTTCTACCTGTGGACTGTAATTGTGTTTCTAAGCAATTGTGAGCTTGATATGGATACTTGAAACTTGATTTTATTAATATACTTAGTTGCTTATGCTTGTACATTTTTTAGGGGGTGTATAGTGGAGGGAAATAATAAGCATGCCATGTAAATGTGAGTACAACTTGAACATAATTATGTATAAGAAGGCATTTAGAACTAATGTTCTGGCAATATAAATGCTCCATTGAAGCAAGCTGAACTCAACTGAACTGCAAGGGAGAAATGTGTGTCAGAGGAGAGTAGGAACAGAGGAACAGATGGAAACATGGAGAAAGGCCTGACAGACAGGAAATCCCTGAGATCAAAGATTTACACGTAGTACCTTGACAGGTTGGCAATCAGAACTAATACCTGCACACCATGAGTTCACTTTCCTTTGTGGTACCGACTCGCTTTCACATCTTATATCATTTCTTGTTAATTAGTACTGACTGCCATCTTTAGTCAAACCATAAAGACATAGCCTAATTGTGATCTTTGATGAAAAGGCCCTTGAGATCATACACCACTGGTCTTCTCAGGCTCTCACCTCTCCCAGCGCCACCCACACAATGAAGAAAGCCACCGTCTTCAGGATGTGCATCTCCAGGAGCCTCCAGATAAACACCTGCACCTTGGTCAGGGTCTCCATGAAAGTCCTGATGAGCACCATTAGCCGGTCCATCACCAGACCCCATTTAGTGGGCATGATCACTGGGCCATAAACACAGGAAATCATGGTGAGTGTACTGGACAGACACAGAGAACAGGTCCACATAGAGGTTAAGAGAGCTTGTTCAGCGCAAGCCACATATCCTATATCATGTCAGATGTAGAGCATGATGTTACCTTCATTTCTGGATGCTCACCTTCACTTTCTAACACATCACCCTCTAGATTTGTCTCTGCATTCTCTTCATCAAGGTCCAAACCATCGACAACTCTCAAACCATCTGAACTCTGGACAGTTTTCTTCCTGAAAGAGGAAGATTTGATCACAAACAAATCTTCAAGAGAACATACAGAAGCTGCTACCACTCACAAAAGGGAGTGGAAGTGGTAGGGGCATATTCTTTCATATTTGGGATAATTTGTATCTTGTAGTACAACAGAATCGTCCATACTTCCGGATGGGTGTGACATGCTCCAGGTCAGTGATCTTCATGAAGCGGTGGTGGAAGTAGTGCAGCTGCAGGATGCAGGCCAGCAGGAAGAAGCCGGGGATGAGGATGCTACTGAAGAGCTCTGACAGCTTGAAGGTCTCCAGGCCGATGTCAGCCAGCCTACAGGGGCACATTACGTACACTCTGACTAAAAGCACAGCTGATTAACAGCAGATTAAAAGCACAGCCGACAGCATTAAAGGCCCATGGTGGGGCGTCGGGAGATTAAATCTGTGGCGTACTGCTGCTCTGTGAAGCCAGTGAAGTTCTTCCAGTAACCGGGGAAATCCTCGAACTGGAAGGTGTAGATGGCGATGAGGACCAGCATGGTGTAGGCCACCACCAGCCACCAGAATACCTTCAGCAACCTCCGCCACATAGTGTAGTACACCTGGGGGAAGGAAATAGTAATAGAACAGAGAAAGAAGTTCAAGGCGTATCACCAATACGTCCATTTTGACCAATTTGCAGTTATTATCTCTGTTCGGCAAATGGAACTAGTACAGTGAAGGGGACTACTGTGGTGAGAGAAGGGCAGAGCAGGGTGGCTTAGGAGGGTCTGATTAAGATATATTTATTTAAACATATTGTAGCATACTCCGTTTCTATAAGGCCAGCACAGGGACATACCTGGTAAAGACAGAGGCAAAGCAGGAAGAGCAGCATGTAGATGATCTTGTAAGCCACCAGCTTGCCGGCGAAGCTGACCATAATGAACATCCCACCACACACGTAGATCCAGTACTTGGCATAGCAGCTCATCACCATCATACCCAGAACCCTCAGTACTGGCTCCTTCTGCCTACCGCTCTCTGTGGCCCAACAGAAATGCAGCTGCCATCAGTGACACAGAGCAACTGCAGTCAACGGCCAAAATGTGCAGTGGTACAGATCTGCCTCAAACCTTGGTCCCTGATCAGAACTTAAATTTTACAGAAAATGTGTGGGTCATGGACTCATGGTGTGGGGTGGGACAGCTAATTGTCAGGAGGCAGAGAGCACTAAAGGCCTGGCAGGGTAAAATATCTCACCTCCAGTGGTGACCTCTTGCAGAGGGACGGCAGCACTCTGTTTCTTACTGAAATTGTTTTTCACCGACTGGTCATGGACTCATGGTGTGGGGTGGGACAGCTAATTGTCAGGAGGCAGAGAGCACTAAAGGCCTGGCAGGGTAAAATATCTCAGCTCCAGTGGTGACCTCTTGCAGAGGGACGGCAGCACTCTGTTTCTTACTGAAATTGTTTTTCACCGACTGGTCATGGACTCATGGTGTAGGGTGGGACAGCTAATTGTCAGGAGGCAGAGAGCACTAAAGGCCTGGCAGGGTAAAATATCTCACCTCCAGTGGTGACCTCTTGCAGAGGGACGGCAGCACTCTGTTTCTTACTGAAATTGTTTTTCACCGACTGCCGCAGCAGCAGCCAGAACGTCAGAGTGTACAGTAACTAAGAGAGAGAGCGAGAGAGAGAGGGATGATGAATGATAGATCACCACTGACTCACCGTGTCATTCAGGCAGTGGTAATGTGTAACATTGTCAACAGTTGCTCGGCTGTGTCTTGTTTCATTAGGTCTGGACGAGTGCACCCTGTACACCCTCAGGCATCATGGATGGAATTTCTAAGCTAGTAGACACTTGAGACACTTAACTCACTTGAGAGTGAGATAACAGAAGTAGTAAACTGGAGTGAAAGACAAAGAGATTTAACCCACTAACAATGGAAAGAGGGAAGCAGAAAGAGAAGTACACATTGAGCAAAGGTGTTTTACATGGTCTTTTGCATAATTATGGCCCTGTTGAAAAAAACAGCTCAAGCTAGAAGCTTTGAAAAAAAGCTGGTAAGCTGGCAATTCCAAGCTTGTCGTAGCTGGATTTTACACCAGGCAAATCTATTCTGATGGCACACCCAACCTAATGAGCAGCATTTGAGTGTTCTTTGAGGTTTTTAATAGTCACATTTCATCTCCCTCCAGGCTAGAACTCACCATGGCTCCCAGACGAAGGCAGGGGTAGGGGGCTCGGTCCAGGCCCAGCTGCCCGAGGCTCATGGTGCCCCAGTACTGCGGTAACTCGGGTTCCAGGTCCATCGCCCAGACGTACTGCAGGATGCAGAGGGACAGGCCGTACAGCAGGATGAAAGGCGAGCATAGAGTGGCAAAGTGCCGGCGTGCCCGCACCATCCAGATCAGACACGCCCAGAGCAGCAGCACAAAGGTCAGCCAGCTGTGGTAGGTGATGCTCCACACCTGTAGGGGGCAGTATGAGGGAGCCATTTAGCACATGGTGACAACAATCAAACCCAGCACTCAAACAAAAATGAATATAATCAATTTAGAAGAGAGTGCATTACCATCATTGCAATGAGAGCGCACACATAGCTCTGCTGCATAACCATTCTGCCCACAATATGGAGGGGGTTATCCCCATCCTCTCCACTGGGGGCACTGTTGAGCCCCGCTGTACAGAACCAGGAGGGGAAGGGAGGCAGGAGAAGGGAGGAAATGGCAGGAGAAGGACACAGTTATTAAGTAATTAGTAGAAGATGATGGATGATGGCAGCTTAATTTTTGCCTCATTTGGCAAAATAAAACAATTTATTGATTACCATTCATAAGGTAAACAATATATAAAAGCATTAAATCTTACGACGTACAATACATTTTACATATCTTAATTATTTACTCTTCATATTAGTGTTATTTATTCTTTTCTTCTCAGTATTCGATTTTACCTAATGCCTCAACCATTACTGGATGTACACATGTATCAAATAGAAGTATTTAAACGAAAGCTCTCACCGGGGTCTTCGTGACTTGGACCGTTGATCTTGTGACCTTTCTCAGATTCACATGCTGGTGATTCACCAGCAGATATCAGCATTTGCTGCAATAAACAAATGAAATCTTTGAAAAATTCCAAAACAATTGGTCACCACACCAGGCGGTTATAAATAATTCAAACACTATTGTATCATTTTCAGTCAGTTGGAGTTGCACTGAGCTCTGCGCCCAGAACTCTGCCAGTGTTTGTGTGGACAGTTTGAGAGTGAACATGAGGCAGTGCGGTGAGCGAACCCACCTTGGTGTCATCCCCACTGCCCTGCACCTGGGGCTCCCAGGACTTGAGCTCGAGCCCTTCCGCCCCCCTACTGGACTCTGACTGTGCTTCCTTCTGCTTCCCAAAAACAAGCAACAGTTCAGTCAGTTATGTGATTGGTCAGATTATTTAGTCAGAAGTCAAATCAAAAGGAATGTGGCTACCTTGAAGGCCACGTGCGTAATTTACAAGACACGTACCTTTTCAGCGGCGTAACGGCTTTCCAATTTGAGGACAATTGCCACGGTGATGTAGAGGAGCAACAGGATCCCAGGGTTGACGTACACCGGCCAATCCTGCTCCGTGTTGAGCATGATGTCATAGGAGGATGAAGTGGAGCAGTTGCCAGTCTTGATGATCTCCTTGAAGCCAAAAATCCTGGTACAAATAAAAAATACATTTTTGTCAAAAAACATATCAAAATGCCCAAAAATACAAGCTGAAAACGTGAGGCCAGGTTTATGAAACTGGGTTCCTTTGTTAAACACCAGAAGGTGGCTACAACCCAACTTAATCTGTCTTCATGTCATACTAAATCTCTCATCGGTTCAACAATAGGGAAAATATTGCAGTAGATCAGATATGTGAGCTGCCCAGAACTGGAAATCTGTGGCAGCAGGCCAGAGCCAGATTGCTCAGAGGACGGAGAAGACATGATTATGGTCCAGTGATAGAGTCAGGAGAGGTGTGAATAAGGTAACTCTGTCGAGTCAGTGACAGACTCTGTGCATGCACACTCTTGAAAACTTGACAGGAGATATTTTGTGGCTGATCTACCATTTCCACCATGGTGGGGCACGGTGAGACAGCCCAAGGGCAGTTCAACCGCCTCTGACCTGTGACAGGTGAGAGACGACTTTGGTCTTTGCTATTATTCCAGAAAAATACATTCCATTTCTTTCAGCCAATAACATTCCACACATAACTCTCACTCTTAACAGCAATCTTATCTGTTTCCTTCTCTCAAATCAAACAAGGCACAAACACAAGCCATATGGTTTTATAATTTATAATTTGTATTTGTGGTGATTGATTTCCGGGGATGAAAACAAAGGCTATGACGTCAAAGCATTCCCAGACCTTATCTTCAAATTCCAGTTAAATCGGAAACAGAGGCAGGCTAAATGTTACTCTCAAATTTTATTCTGCATATTAAAACCAGATGAGCATGAACAATGACAACGAAACCTTAACATATCACCTGTGTGTAATACTGTAACTATTCTCAGGATCATTGTTGTTATACATATAGCAGTACATGACCCAAGCACTGACCTGGCCCACAGTCCAGCTGGGGGAAAGATTTCCTGGGCATAAGCACTCTGGTACAAGTACAGACAGACCAGGTGTCCTGCTGTGAAAACGCCCACCATCACACAGAATGCATTGAAGCCCAGGTGGCTGATGGGAAAGTGGCAGGCCCACCAAGTGCACACTCCAATGAAAAGCAGATAGTAAAATCCAGAGAAGGCTGAGGGCACTGTAATTCCTGAAAGTACACACACAGACAGACAAGAAAGACAGAAAAACAGTGGCTCAAACAAGAGACAAGTTAACATACGTTATCTTTACCTCAAACCTATAGTCCACAAAGTTTATATATATGTGATAAATATAATATGGTGATATCTGTTTTGTATTTGGATCTTTTCACATGTGCTCTGACATGTTACTGTGAACTTTAGGTGTTCTGTTTTTCCTTCAGCATCACAAGACACTGTATATGAAAGACTATCATTAAAGCAAGTGTACAGTGAGGAAAGGTACACACAGATACAACTCTGATAAAGGCAACAGAAGCAGTTATTGACTGCTTCTGTTATATAGTGCTAAGAACTCTTAAATGATTCAGTTCTCCTCTCTGACCAGGCTCTTACCTGCTAGCGCCAGCAGCACAACGCAGAGAACCCTGCCCATGTCTCTGAGCAACCTCTGGGCAGTGGCTCGAAGTCGGGCAGCCAGCAGGACAGTGCGCTTTGCTGGGAGATGATCCTCCTCTGGCTCGCTGGGGCATGACCTGCCCTCATCCTCTCCCTCATTCTCCTCTACCTCTGCACCTTCCTCTCCCTGAAACACAACCCATTCCAGTATTGTACCATCAAGTCTTTCTCAAACCTCTACCAGGTTTCCCAGGTAGTACTTTCCCAGGCCATTTTCAAATCGGTCAAACCAGTAAACTAATTCTGTTCAAAATGATCCTAAGTCCATTACCACTATTGAACTACTAGTCAAATATGGTTAATATAAAACATTTGAATAAAAACAGAATTAATTACCATAAATTTGCGGAATTCAGACCAAATTCTTTGCCAACACTAAAGGGCTCAATAGTCTGAATAGTAACACTTTTTTCCAGCAGGGGGAGACAACTCAGGAGGAAACAATAGATAGGAGAGGCTGGTTTTTGGCAGGTTTAAGATAAGGAGCACTGGTGATAACAGAACATCAAGAGGAGTACAAATATTTGCCGTGTATTTTGCAATGAATTAATTGTCTCTCTTGTCTTTTGCAATGAATTAATCGAGAAATATTTGTGAGTACAGGTTACTTATATTGTCTTTTCTTGACAACTGGATAAGATACTGATATACAAATTCATTTGACAATGCTATTAAAGCATAAATCCATTTCAGCAAACATTCAATGTGACATTTGTGAGCGGGTTGGAAAACATTTGAAACGTATGCTTGCAGGGGATGCCTATCAGTAAATCTGATGTGTTTGTGCCAGCGATAACAGCTTCACTACACCTACTTTAACTCCTCTTCTGACTGTAACCAGACCTTTGCTATAAATTAGAACATTTCAAGTTTAAATAATAACCACACAGCATTGTAAACCACAGAGATTACTGCAAGGCCACAGTAAACCTTGACATCCAGGGAGTGGGCAGCTGGGAATGGTATATACACAATTTCATTTGAGGCAGGACTGGATGTCTGTGAATATTCCCACTTTCTAGTCATGCAGCTCCAGTCAGTGTCATATTTGCCAAACCTCAAATGAGGCAGGGAGTGTGGAGCACCTGAGATACATTCCTGCCACATACGGGACAAGATCAAGCTCTCTGATCTTCCTGCACATGTTCTCACCCACACTTCAGTGGAGAAAGCAGGCTCACACGTGTTAATGGATTTCGGGATGTGAATTCATGCTAGGGTTGTGAAATTGGACCAAGAATTTGATGGAGTTGTGTTCTAGCGAAGAGGGCAATGTCTATTTATATCTATGTAGAAA
Organism: Conger conger; assembly: GCF_963514075.1. NCBI lineage: Eukaryota > Metazoa > Chordata > Actinopteri > Anguilliformes > Congridae > Conger > Conger conger. The sequence continues at coordinate 17,695,757 of NC_083774.1, read as the reverse complement.
AAAAACCAACAGATTCCAATATATTTGAAGAGCTTCCTTTGTATACTAAGTTTCATACAGAATCACAGTTGTTTACTCTGTAACAGGAGCTGCACGTACACATGCATGCACGCACGCATACACACACACACACACACACACACACACACACTTTGCTCATTAGAACAAAGATGTCTTGAAGTTGAACACAATACACAGGAAATCATGGCTCCAGACCAGTAAGGCAACAGGAATCAAGCTTGGGAAACACTTGAAGGAAACAGCACCTAATACATCACACCATGCACCTCTCCAGTTCTGCTGGAAAAAAATCCAGGGCATTTTAATAGCACGAGCAGAGGTCATGAAGGGCGAGACAAACAAACCACCTTCATGAAAACAGCTTTGTAAACTCAACCACATTTCTTTTTTGGAATGTGTTAAAATAATTGCAGTAATACACAATATGTTTAAAAACATATTTCAGAAAAAGTCTGCACCAGGCAGTGTTATGACCCAGTCCTGTGTGGGGTTTTAAAATACCAGCATTTAGCTTTCGCGTATTGGTTTAGCCGACATGAGAAACTCAGCCAATTACTTCTCTGTCCAAGGTGTTTATAATTTGTTTTACATGTTTGAGTGAGACTAAGCTGTTAAAAGCCTGTTTTTTGTATTAGGCTGCTGACTGCCCGCCTGAAAAACTCCAAGCAACTCCGGTATGGAAAAATGTTCAGTCCGGGGTCCCACCTGAACACTCGGCCCCCGTGTGTAGAAATGTGCATGCCCACCTGACTGTGCTCCAGTGCACAAACTGGGAGTTCAGGCAGCAGCCAGCATTCCACCAGGCCCAGAGAGCCCATAACTGTGGTGTTCCATTCCACTGAAAAGCCTTAGCTTTGATTATAACCAGAGGGAAGTTCATACATCTGAAAGAATACTCTGATTAAAGGGATGAGACTATTATCAGTTTCATATTATTATGGGATTAGAATTACCATGACCACTGGTTTTCATTTGTCTCTCACGGTTGTAAAATCACCATGCTTTCATACAGTGGACACAAGCCTAAGTGGACTGGAAGTATTAGTGAGTTGCATGCTAACCACTAGCCTTCTGGGAGAAAAAAGCTGGCCTACACAGCAGTGCACTGCCCAGACTGTGAATTAACATGAGAGGATGATCTCTCTTTCTCTCTCTCTCTCCCTCCCTCCCTCTCCCTCTCTCTCCCTCCCTCCCTCTCTCTCTCTCTCTCTCCCTCCCTCCCTCTCTCTCTCTCTCTCTCTCTCTCTCTAGCAGTCCGGTTTCCTCGTGACCTCTTTTGACCAGTCGTGTCACCCTGTCTAGAGGGCTCAGCCTCACTCCTCTCTACTCCCTCCATCTCACATCCAGCAGTGATTGGTCTGTGTAGTGCAGTGTAGGGAAGCCACCCCTCGTGTTCTTTCATGCCACAGATCCTCCGGTGGGATCACCTTTCCTTCCCATCTCAATAACATTCCAGCATTGGTCTTCTCATAATTGTTTACAATGATGACCTTGACTGCACAGACCCGTTGTTGAAGCCAAGCATTGTTAAGACCTGCCTGTTAAGACCTGCCCACAGATGAAAAGCACTTTTTGAGTTAACTCTGGTACAATATCCTGGATATTGTACGTACTAACACCCACTGTACTCACTGGGCAGACCACATGAGTCACACGTCCCCGACATTTCCATCCCCGTTCCTAAGCCTTGTTACATGGATTCAATCAACGGCACTCCCTTTGCTGTGCACACTCAAGCTAATGTCAACATATTAGAACCATCTTAAGACGGAAAGCTGACATGATATATTTCATGGTGCTGATAAAAGGAGCAGCAGAATGGTTCCCTTGATATCCAAGCCCAGATCTCAGTGTGTGAAAGTACACAAGGAATGTTTACGAGGCGCCAATGAGAAATGGTGGCTGAAGTTGAAGAGGCGCACATTGTGCAAGTCATTCTACACGAGGAGCTGGCAAAGCCTTACAAAAAGTGGAATGCAAGGGAGGATTGGAGCATGTTAGCTAACTGGATATCCCCACACCCAAGAGGGTTCCCAGAAGGCAGTGGTTTTTGAAATTGACTCTTCCCCAATGTGGCTCATCTCCAGTTGTATGACACACAACAGGACCTCTCGTTCAGAGCTATCCTCAGCACCAGGCCACACCACAGAAATCCTGCTCCTCTCATACGCTCAGCAATTTCACCCACAATCACACACCATCTTGAGATATACACACCAAAATGGAATTTGTTGCTATTTTAATAATATACTGACTCCACCGTGTGTCCTTTTTGGAACATACCTGGTGTTCTGTAAATAATTTGTGAGGCAAAACAAGTTTGAATCTGTCCTTAAAACAGAAACCTCATTCAGAGCAGAGCTATTGAGTCTGCGGTTTCTGAGTCTGTGCCAGGAAGGAATGGAGTAATTAGCTAAATAATAGGGCTATGGGTTATTAACCCTCAATTCAAGGGGCAAGAAACAAATTATGCATTTTAGGCCAATTCTGAGCAGAGATATTGAAATTACATTACATTACATTATTGGCATTTGGCAGACGCTCTTATCCAGAGCGACGTACAACAAAGTGCATACCCATAACCAGGGATAAGTTCGCTGAAAGACCCTAGAGGGAAGTACAATTTCAACTGCTACCTGTACAACAAAGATAAGGACAAGGGCCAATTTTTTTTTTTTTTTTTTTTTGAACAAACAAACAAACAGAGCAAACACTGCTTACCTAGCCAACTAAAAATACCGATACACAAAGCAAGTCACAGAGACAACAATTAAGGTTCACAGGGAGGTAGGGAGGGATGGGGAGAGGTGCTGCTTGAAGAGGTGTGTCTTCAGCTTGCGCTTGAAGGTGGGGAGAGATTCTATAGTTCTGACCTCAACGGGGAGTTTGTTCCACCACCGTGGAGCCAGAACAGACAGTAGTCATGAGCGTGAGGTGGAGGTTCTGAGAGGGTGAGGTGCCAAGCGGCCTGTGGAGGCTGAACGAAGAGGTCTGGCAGGGGTGTAGGGTCTGATGATTTTTTGCAGATAAGCTGGGGAAGACCCTTTAACTGCTTGGAAGGCTAGCACCAATGTTTTGAATTTGATGCGAGCCATGACAGGCAGCCAGTGGAGGGAAGTAACAGGGGGGTGACGTGTGAGTATTTGGGAAGGTTGAAGACCAGACGAGCTGCTGCATTCTGGATGAGTTGGAGGGGTCTGATGGCGGACGCTGGGAGGCCAGCCAAGAGGGAATTGCAGTAGTCCAGGCGGGACAGAACCATCGCTTGGACCAGGAGCTGGGTCGAGTAGGGGGTGAGAAAGGGGCGGATTCTCCATATGTTGTATAGGAAGAACCTGCAAGACCGGGTCACCGCCGCAATGTTCTCGGAAAGGGACAGTCTGCTGTCCATCACCACACCGAGGTTCCTTGCACTGGGTGATGGCGTGAGTGTGGAAATAAAACAACCTGCTGAATGCAGACTCATCACACCTTGTGCAGAAATAATTGAATGAGTATAAACCATCTTTTAGAGGCAGAGATTAAATCACAGATTAGATCACCATACAGAAAGTGTCATGGCAGGGAATGGAACCCCAGCTGTAGAGGAGGATCTGTATAATAATTATCTGTAATAATAATGGAAATAATAACGGTTGAGAGTCAACAACCCTACAAACCACCCTATTTAAAAGATACTTAAAGGATCACTGATTTGGTTGAGTTTGATCTAAACCTGTCTCGGTTCACCAAGGAAAGCAGTTGAACTACAGACAGATGGGAGCCAAGTGGAAACAATCTCCCACTGAATACCAGGTGTCATACAGACCTGATACCTCATCCAAATCTGAGTCTCTCACCAAGCCCCTGGGGTCCGCAGCCAACAGAAAGAGATCTCACAGCTCACAGTGTTGCTGTGACATTATGGTAACCTTGGCCCACATTAATGCTGAATGTGTTAGAGGGTAACACTCTCCGAAACTCTCCTGTCTGTGCCTAATGTGAGAGAGCTGCTGAGGTCAAGTCTGAGCCCTTCTGTTCCAAATGTGTGTGTGTGTGTGTGTGTGTGTGTGTGTGCATGTGTCCATATTGATTCATGTGCATAATTCAGCTACAGGCCACAGTGTACTTTACTGTCTATAGTCAGGCAAATTTCAGGCACTTTTATATGGTGATACTCAGAAAGCTGATTTAATCAAACATCCTGAACATTACCTGGAAGGTTTTTGCAACACGGCAAAAAGCCAACTGCCTTTTGGCATTTTGCCAAAAGAGAGAAAGAAGTAATTAAGATGGTTTCCATTTTAGGCCCATTTATGTTTACAGTAGAGAGGGTTTCAGAGGACCTAGGCCTCAAATGCTAATTCAAGTATAAAAGCTCCTATGTTTCAGTTCTAACAATACTTGGAAGGCCCTGTGTTTGTTGGTATGGTTGCTGTGGTGATATATGACGCTTTAGCACATGCTCAATGCACAGGGCTGGCGAAGAAGGAAATGAGGCAAGGGAAAAGGTGGACTAAAAGAAAAAATGAAAGGGGGAGGGAGATGGTGAAGAGTTGAACAGCAGTCAAAATCACAAGTCACTTGCACTAACACAGCTGTTTGTGGTCAGCAAGCTGCCTGTGTGTAAGTGTAAGACACAGAGGTAGTCCTAACATTTAGGCCTGGGATTTAGGATAGTGACCGTGGAACTCTGTGTGTCTACGGGTGAGTCAGCAAGCAGACTTAACAATAGCCCTCTGTTACAGACCAACATGGATCCACCCAACGCCATCGCCCTCTGTGTAGCAGTAGCAGTGAAGCACAGCAAAAACACTACTATAGTATTCCAACTTTAAAAGTATACTCTTCCTATGTCCTATTTTCCCTTGTGGCAAGGTGTTCTCTGGTTGTGTCAAACAAGCTTTATTTTTGAAAAATTAAAGAACACCTTGCCATGAGGCAAATGTCCCACTGAATCAGGATAAACCACGGTAGTTCAAAGCAGGAATGAAAATAAAACAAGAGAACACAATATATCCAGTCAAGCGAGTCTACCCCTGGTCCAGTAGCACTTCTCTTGTTTTCAAAGATTTGAAAGCAAAGAGTTTCATCCTGTGTCTGCAAAAATCTCTCTTTTAACAACAGAACCATTAATTTACTCAAGAGACAAGCAAAATTAATTCTATAGATTCCTTTAGCCTTTCCTTTCCACTAGGTTTCCCTCTCACCACAAGCATATGGTATGTAATTGGGTCTGACTGAGTCTGTAAACAGTTTCAGACCTGGCAGGATTTAGTCCCACATGTAAATTAGCGCAGTTTAAAGTTATAGAGCATGCATCAATTCTTTCCTAAATTTCCCAAGCTATGACTTCATATGGCCAATTATGTTGTGCCAGTAAAAAAGATTTAACTGTGGTTATGTTACAATTGTCTTTTGAAGTAATTCTGTTTTCTTGCCTGTTTCTACGTATTCATGACCACACACACAGACAAAATACAGCCCGGATTCTGTAGTGAAAAAAGCGGCAGTCAAAGAGTGCGGGTAAGCCATAATTCTAGTGAAAACTTGAAACTTTAATTGTAATGTCATACCACACTTTTTATGTTAAACTGAGATTTTCTGGACTGCTGTCGCTGATATTCAACCATAGCTGCTATGTGTGGACGTCTTGTGATACTGATTTAAAGAACATTATTTAGAAGGCAGTAGCCATAGGCAATCGGGTTCTCAGTGTATTCAGTAAGGTGGTGGATAGCCTAAACAGACACTGCATTTAATTCATCTTTTCTTCTTTTTGATTGACTGATGATATATCAGAATGCAAGATGCTGACATGCTTTTGGATAGTAGACCAGATCTGGTGTATTCATGTATTAATATGTTTTACCTACTATATGGGTCTCAAACATGTCACCGGTTAACAGCAAATTGGCTCTGAACATCTAATCAAGCAGATGAAGATGCAACCAAAATTGGTTTCAGTAAAACCAACTGTCCAAATCAATATTGCCTCATCCCTTAGCATTATAATGTACCTATAATGTACCTAAATTGCAGCACAGTATACATACTTCATATGCCAGGAACTTGAGTCCTGGCCTTCAGTACAAAGTGACCTGCAGAATTTGCCAAAACCAACGTTTGCTTAGTAAACCAGAAAGACAAAGGCAACATTGTGGGGAATTCTGGGATGTGACTTAGAGCTGCCACATTGTCCTGGATTTGAATCAGATGCCTTAATATCCACAGAGGAGACACATCGTTTATAAAGTCATTGACCTGGGCCTTTCTGTGTGGAGTTTCCTGCAGGTTAGGCTACTTTTAACAGGGCGTTGCAGCAAAAGAGAATGCTTCCTCAGTCGACTTACCCGGTATAAACAATTTTAAAAAATATACTTCAGCGCATCAGTCAGTGTGTGTTCACTGTACTCAGTAATGATCAAGAACAACTGTATACCGATTAATAATTTTGGGGAGATTCCCTCTCCCTGATGTCTAATCTAATCACACACTGATGTGCCTTAAGTCCTCTCACCTCCTCTACAGGCTCTGGCTCATTGGCCTGGTCCTCGTCTGGTGCCTCATCCTTCTGCTTCAGCAGCCGGTTACACAGGACCAGGGCTACCAGTGATATAATGAAGATGCCCAGGTCAGGGGTGAGCAGACGCAGGACACTCCAGGGATGCTCCAGGGGCAGTCTATAGTGAACGCAAAAAAAAGGGGTCACGCCACGCTACGCTCTTCTTTTACTGAATTTAAATGGCTGGTTTTCTCCATTATTTATATTGGAATTGTCAGATACACTAGATCGTAATGTGAAACAATAACCACCTACAGTAACTTGTGAACTTTCCTTTATTATTATGGGATTACTATTGTGGAAGTGAGGAAATAAATTAATCATGTGCTGGACAGAGTTTGGGAAGGGTGGCTCAGACAAAAAGCATATCCTGCCAAAAGCAACAAAACACGGTCTATGTTCCCTTAGATACCTGGACACTCCGACATGTCTTGATAAAGTCTCCCATGGGCTGCCTGCAAAACAGGAGCAAGAGTGTTACAAATGACCCCCAAGCAGCAAAGGACAACAGGCCAAAGATGGTCACTAGGTTTCAGTGAACCTGATGAGAGCAGAGCAGATTGTCACAGTATAATGGCGGGGGGGGGGTGTTAGTGTTTGCCTGGGACTTGCAAGGTCAAGGGAAAATATTCATCAAATGTGGCTTCTAAGGCTTCTTGCAGACATACTACAAATACAATAAATATGGTTTCCCAAAACACAAACAGAAATACATATACTGTTATCCTGGGAAATGGACATTAACTTCCAAAAACAAGCGGAAACATTCCACAGCAGCAGAAAAAACAAAACTACACGAATACGGTGGCATTACACCATTCATGGTTAAACCAAACATTCAGTTGAAGGATAAATCACTTGGCAAGGTTGCCATTTTATGGATAGTTTTTAAAACTCGCTCTATGACCACTGAGTTTTTAAAGGATGCGTTTACGACCGCTTTCTGGGCAGGGGTCACAGGTCACTTACAGTTATGACTCAGTTCCTCCTCTAGTCTTGGGATAGAGTATAGGCAGATCTGGAAGGCTACATGGGCCAACAGGAAGAGCAGGCTGGTGCTGAAAAGGGCTTTGATGAACCCTCCTGTGCGCCCTGTAAAATGGACAGACAGACAAATAGGTCACACTCATTGCTTTAATAGATTTGCATTTGCACCCGCTGCAATCCAATCAGCAGAAATGTATTGATGATTCGACGGCAACATACACTTGTTCTTAAATGTCGCAACAAATTCTCCATGCAAAACTCAATGTAGTCCTGGACGAAGCTTAATCTTTAAAATGGCATACATTATTACACCAAATTAATAACACACAGCTAAAACATAAATAAATAAATAGTTATGTGTAAATAGTGATATGGTGACCACAGTGTACCCAATGGAGAATGAAGAAATACGGTCTGTTTCAAACAATAGCGCCCATGTACTGTAATAACTCCTTGCCTTCGATCTAAGCTAACTTTGATGCTGCATTCAATAAACCTGTCACCCAGTATTTTAAGAGTAATAAAAAGAGATCTAGTAAAACCAGACACAGCGGTGAGTTGGCGATGCCTGCAAATTTGGGGCCATTTTACAAGACTTCATCTACTGGGAGAAAATTAGCAGTTGAAACAATATGCACTTGACCATGGTGGAAACCCCCTTTCATTCGTTTTTTTTTTATTATAAGTGTGGAAAGAGTGACTTGTGCACACATTTGGACACGCAAGACCAACGGGCAGATAGACAGGAGGATGAACAGACAAAAAGACAGGTGGACAAGTGGGTTGACAGGCCAGATTGTTGATTGGAGCCTTGAATGGATAGTGTGGAAAAAGGGAGAGAAGAGAAAAAAAAAGTAATAATAATAAAAATCAAGATGGGGAAAAAAATACAATAAAAAGACAACATGGTGAATATGAATAATACATTCTTAAATACAAAAAAAACAAACAAACAAACAAACAAAAAAAGGAAAATATGCATGATTATGGATGGGCTGGAGTGTTTCTGAAGTATGTGAGTATATGTGGGTTAGGGTGGGGTTTGGGGATTAGCCCACAGGCAAATTGAATCATTTTATGAAAGGACCCCAAATGTTTGCCAAGTGTGAGCTTTGGTGCTGGTGTGAGATTAGTTCCATGGATATGTGTTCTTTGAGTAGATTTAACCATTGTGTTATGTTTATTTTGTGTCTTGTTTTCCAGTTTAAGAGGATGGTTTTCTTGGCGATAGCTAGGGCAATGAGTATAGGTTTGGTATTTTGATTTGGTGGGTTGATTGTTCAGAGGTCTCCTAGTAGACAGAGGGATGGGCAGAGTGGAATGCTAATGCTCATAATGACAGATATTTGGTCTGTGACTTGTTTCCAGAAATGGTGAGTTGGTGGACAGAGCCAGGTTCAGTGGAAGTAATTATCTGGGGTGTTTAAAGAGCAGTGAGTGCAAGTGTCTGAGTCCACAAATCCCATTGTATACATCTTTTGGTGGGTGATATGAGTTCTGTGAATTACCTTATATTGTATTAGTTGCAGGTTAGTATTGGTGGTCATTGTGAAGGTGTTCCTACAGATTTCAGTCCAGAAGTCTGAATAGATTGTCTTTTCCCCAGGCTTGGATGGGGAGGGATATTGTTAGGTCTGTGGTTGATATTAGTTTGTATAATTTGGAGATAATTTTTTTGGTGTTGATTATTTTATTAATTTCACCCATTAGCGGCGGTGGTTGTAAGTAGTTGTTCATTATTTAATTTATTTATTTAACATTTTAAAACAGATTTTAATTGAATGTACTGGAGGTATTGCTCTTTCCCAATATTGTACTTATGGACCAAATTCTGGAAGGTGATGAAGGTGCCATCCTGATAGATGTGTTGAAGATGTGTGATACCTTTTTGTTTCCATGAGGTGAAGGAAAGTGGTGTTTTGTTCAGCAAGAAGTCAGGATTGTGCCATATTGGTGTGTATTTGCATGTGGTCATTGTGAATTTAAAGATTTTGTTAATTTTCCACCAGGCAGTCACAGCTGTTGAAGTGACAGTGTTTTTGAAGCAGTTGTGGCGTTTTATAGAAGCACTGAGGAATGGTAGATCGGAGATGGAAATTTCTATACATATTTCTATCCATGGGTTGTCTTGTTGGTTGGGATGAATCCAGTTTGTGATGTAGTTTAGCTGGTTTGCCAAATAGTATCGATAAAAGTTTGGGGCTTCCTCCCCTTCCAGTTTTGAGTTTCTGTAAGGTAGAAAGTTTGATCCGGGGCGTTTTATTTTTCCAATAGAATTTAGTTGTGATGGAGTTTAATGAATTAAACCATTTTGTGGTGGGCTCCAAAGCCAAATTTGTCAAGTGTTTTAAACACTGACTCCACAAGTGTCCTCCACTGCCAGAACCTGCAGGTTCTTTCTGTACAATATACGCCGTATCCGTCATCTCCTGACGGAGAAAGCCACCCAGCTCCTAGTCCAGGCGCTCATCATTTCCCGCCTGGATTACTGCAACTCCCTCCTAGCCGGGCTCCCAGCGTGTGCCATCAAGCCCCTCCAGCTGGTCCAGAATGCTGCAGCCCGCCTGATCACCAGTCAGCCCAGGTCGGCTCATGTCACCCCGCTTCTCATTGGCCTCCACTGGCTTCCTATTGCCGCACGCATCCGATTCAAGGCCCTAGTGTTGGCATTTCAGGCTGCTAAGGGGACTGCCCCACCTTACATACAATCCTTGATCACTCCCTACTCCCCAGCTAGACCACTCCGGTCTGCCAGCTCTGGTCGCCTTATGGTTCCCTCTCTACGTGCACCTGGCGGTCGAGCTGCACGTTCACGCCTGTTTTCCGTTCTGGTTCCTCAGTGGTGGAATGACTAGCCTACCACTGTCAGGACAGCAGAATCTCTCCCCCTATTTAGACGCAGACTAAAAACACACCTTTTCAAACTCTACCTTAGTCCTCCCTCCTGATTTCCCCCGCCCCCCTTTCTGATATCCCTATCCTCCTTGTCTAACCCAAAAAAAAAAAAAAAAAAGCACTTATGATGACTATATGTTTAGAACGGCATTTCATGTGTATTTTCCTAGTTATGGATGTGATGCTTTGACTTGTGGAAGAACCGATGCACTTGTAAATCGCTTTGGATTAAAAGCGTCTGCCAAATGACTAAAATGTAAAAAAATGTAATGAAATGAAGAAATGACGCCAGTAACACGAACTAAAAAGCCCGTAGGGCTCCAGGATTCATGGGCACAGACCAAAAGTGACTGTAAAAAATACAGGAGAGGTCACAAGACCTCAGCGGGGAGCTAAGCATTGCTCATTCTGATTTATGGCATAATGAGCTTTAATGTAAAACTGGGTGGCTGCTTTGCAAAATTTCAGCACCGTGTGTCAGTTTTGAGCATAGCCACAGCAAGTCCATATAAACACACATACCTGTACTGTAACCATGTAAAAATGAGATTCTACACTATAAAAACATTATGAATAACTGTGCAATAAAAACCACAAATTACACATATGTATTTTACGGAGTAGGCTGTTTCCTATATTAAATATAGCAGTAGGCTGCATTCCATTGACAAATTAGAATGAGGAGCCATATTCTACCTTGTAAATGTTCACTGCCAGAAAGCTCTGGGTATCCCCAGCCGACCACTAATTAGAGGTTCAATTCCAGTGCACTCAGTCAAGCCAATTAATACAGTATTTTACTGCAGTCAGTCAAGCTAACAAGTGATAATGAACAGAGCTATGCTAGGAACTCAGAAAGCACTCACTCAAGATTGAACCATTTCAACCCATTAATTAAGGACTTGTTTGTAAATAGACACGTTTGCTTTCTTAACCGCAGAAAGCAATGTGATTTTCGACCGCCACCTACTATTGGAACCATCTGTTGCACCAAAGCTTCGTACCTAGTGGAGGCCATCAATATTGATGACGAATCCTCAGCCAAATCATTTTTCACCAACAAAACACTAGATTTAGGACGTTCTGGTTCAATTAAATTCAAGGCCACGCCTGAAAGCATAAACTAACCAGCAAGGTAAAATAAACTCCCTAGAGGGAAGGAAAAAACTATGTAGAAATACGTAGATGGTAGCCCATCCTCCTCTGTCTATCTCAGATTATTTGAATAAATGGTAACAGGGAAGTAATGGGAAATCTACCTGACAAATAGTCATAGTATTTAATAGCGGTGAAAAGCTGATAGGGATATACCACCTGTTTTCGTGGCCCAGAATAAGGTGGATCATGCTGAAGAAGAAAATATATTTTGATGAATTTCTTTGAATATTCTACAGTTCCCAAGATAAAATATTAAATCCTTACTAATATACCAAGGTAATAATAGCTTTGAGGTGAAGATCTGTTCCTGTAAAACATACAAATTAGGTACGTGATCCAATGTAGTTTGTGTGAAATGAGATTTTATGCAGTATTTCCAAGGCCTTGGGCCCGCTCCCCTGCTTAGTTTCACAGAAATAGGCTGGTTTGTACAATGGTGATGTCTGCTGAAGCAGCTTCAGCATTCCCACAGGTCTCTTTTCGCTTTCCTCGAACACGTATGTCATTTGAAAGCAAACAAAATCTGGGGCCTTGGATATTACAGGATTTTCCATGAAACTTGATCTCAGAGAAGTTTATGAGTACAGCCATGAACATTGTTTTAACAAGTTTGCAACTCTTGTGCACCTGACGTGCAGTACGACAGAAGGCCTGACAGGGTGTTCAGTTACAAAAACAGTCGCTGGGCCTCAGGGAAAGAAAAACACTAATGGCTAAAGACCAGGACACATAAACTGCACAGAATTCCCACAGCAGATGCTGGGCGTTATCCCTGGCCTATTTCGATTATTTACAATTTGTGAGTGGTAAGCATAATAGACTTTAGAACTACCTTTTATGAAAGATCAATGTAAAATATTTGATTTCACAAGGAAACCAAGGCCCTTTTAAGCCAAAACACACAGTGGAACAGTGTAGTTTTTGTTTATTATTCAATCTCATTTCATTTATTTTCTCTAATACCCTCAATTTACTAAGAGGGCCTTTCTGAAGAAGTAAAGCTAAAAGTGTTTGCTTTTTTCAGCAATTCATACGTTTTGATGGAGTGGGCAGGGCCGCAGGTGGGGGGGGGGGGTCAACTTGGGCACTTTGTCTCAGGGCCAGACTCAAGGGGGGCCCATGACATGGGGTGTAACTATTTTTAATTAGTTATAAAATATATTGGGCAGGGCCCTCCGAATACATTTTGTCCTGGGCCTTAGAATTCATAGCTGCGGTCCTGGGTCTGGGTAAACAGCGGGTGGTATTAGAGGGGGGTCTGAACGGTTGGTGGCATGGCCCAGGATAGGGTGTGGTTTTCTGGGAAGCATGAACAGCATGGGTCGAGGCCTGCGGAATAGTTTTCCCCTCTTCTTCCACAAAAAGCACACACACACACACACACACACACACACACTCACACACATTTACTGCTTGAGAGGGGCTTCATTATGCTGCCAGTGGCTGACAGTGTTACCAACTTGAGATATTTCACATCCATTTGAGGTCCCACTCTGCTTGAAAACATTTTTCGATGGTTTTGGGCGACTGTTTCTTTACTCAAAAGGTTTTAGTAGCCAACCCCTTTCATTTTGGGAGAGCATAGACAAGCTTGCACTCTCTTATGAGGAGTGAGCTCCAGCCATCGCTACTTTTCACACTGCAGTCCACCACCGACAGTGAGAGGCATACACCTGATACAAAGTTGGCCCATGCAGACTGCAGGCTGAAGAGTCTCATATATGAACAGACGCAGACAAATGCACAGACTGAAATCCTACCTCCCAAGGATATGTCAGAGCCAACTGTGTGGCATTCTGCTGGATTATAAGAAGAACTAAACAATAACACACATACACATGCATGCACACACATATACACATGGGCATATGCAGGCAGAAGTAGACATGCACATACACCCACACACAAAGCTCCCATTCATGCACTTGAGTGAATTCAGGGAAAATCCCCTGTTTGATACCCTAATGGCATCCACAGCTCAATGTGGAAGGTGTGAAAGTGAAATAATGTAAATGCATACACATAGCTAATTCTTGAGAAGAAAACATCAGGTTAATAAATAAATAACACGGGAGCTTCTTAATAAAATTTAAGACCTACCATTTTACAAGACTTCATCTACTGGGAGATGACGTACAACAAAGAAAACATCTTTCACTCATATTCCTGACTGGGCCTAACCATGGTTATGATTTCCTGTCAATTACAAGGAACACTACTTTGAGAGAAAAAGTGGTTCCATAAATTACAGAAATGAAATGTGTGGAAATTACTGCTTTTTGAGTCATTTAAGCATGTCTGGAGAGCATATACCTCTGTTTTACTGTGTATCGTTGGATTGAGGCCACTGCTACATTCAGAGGTGAAAAGTCCAGGCCCAGAAAGTAAAAGTCCCCAGTATTTGTTCCAATCACCAATATTTGCTAATTAGCACACTTCTTCAGCCAGGAGGTAGAACTAATGAGTGAAATCAGCTGGCTGAGTTTATGGGTTGAAGAAACACTGGGCTGGTCAATAGCTAAAATTGTCTTGTTTCTAAGCCAAGAGAAAAATCCACATGAAAAATAGGGTTCCAGTACTTGCTGCGTGTGGACCCCGAATTAGCTGCTCTTGGACCCCCCTCTATGGGAGCACATTAATCTGACATAGGTAATTAGTTCCACATTACATTAAAGTTATCCATTTATGTTTAGACCAGCAGGTATCTGATAAAGTAATCTGTGTTCGGGAATGAACATTGGGCAATAGTGGATGCTTTTGGCAGGGATTTATTTTACACAATAGAAAGCAAACAATTTAACAGAAAATAATTTTCATGAGCAATATCACATAGAGTATTAATTGAAATGTGCTTGGACTGTGGCAGAGTTCCCAGAAATTCAGAAAACTACCAGGAATCTTCTCTAATATTACAGTTAAATAATAACAATATAATCATCACTCAGGGACCCAAAGGTGGACAGAGAATTATAACTGGAAATATAGTCATTCAGACACAATGGGTGGTGGGGAGTGATTGGTACAGTACTGAGGCTAAGTGAAAATAACTCCTCCAGGAATCATGACCCAAGGAAAGCCATTTTTCCTTTCTACTGCTTGAACAAACCCATATCCGAGATTCAATAACAACAGTAAGGTCATGCATTATAAACAAAGAAGGTGACGCCATGTTTCCGAGACTGTGGAAGCCCAGAATGTCTTCAATCTTCAGGCTGGCACTGCTGAGGTCTCCAAGCTTTCCCCCTCACTTCCCACACACCCCACTACATTCCGATCTGCATGCATCTGGACTTCCATGGTTCCCCTGCCAAAATGGGCAGTAATCCAGGACATTAAACAACCAAGACACTTTTTATTATACATCAATGCAAAGTTTTCTGGCAAGTTTCTCCACCGATTTTCCAACTGGGCATTCTCTGATATTGATCCTAACATAAATCTCACAATTTACACGTCTTAATGCCCAGGTCATTCTTCTGCATCCTTAATATTTGTGGATTAATTAATCCACCAAATTAAAAGCAGAAATTCATGGCGGGGACACTGGGCCAATATTAGACACAGACATTTTTCCCCTTCCTGTTCCATGTTTATTTTTTAAGAGTCATGAAGGTAGAATGACGTCTGATCCATTGTGCGTCTTACTGCAATCAGGAAGGAGGACGTGAGGCCACGGAGGGTGAATGGGTCGATAACTTGGACAAACAAACTTTCCAGGTTGGGTAGGGAAGGGTGTGCATGGTGACCTGTGAGCTCCCTATTGTTTGAGAGCCCTTGTGTTAGCTTTTACTGTGACAGGGCAGGGCAGGACGTGCAAAATCACTTCCAGAGCTCAAATTATGCTGTTTATTACCATTTCATTAGGAGCATGTGGGGAAATTTGCTGGCGTGAATTAAAGCATTCAGGTAAAGTAAACCACCAAATTTGTCAAACTATGCTTATTTAACAGGCCCTATGGGAATGAAAACTTTTTTGTGTCATGTAAAACAAACTAAGGGCTATTAAGTTGTATTTCTACAGATGAGTGATTTATACATGTCTGAGACAAGACATCTGGTGTATTCCACAGATAGCATCTGGAAAAAACTAGAATATTTCAGGAAAGCACCATGCAACTTCATCTAAACTGAGCTACAGGGAATTTAAATGGGCCAACTGGATTTTCAAAGCTGGCAGAGAGAAAATGCTAAACAATGGCATAAAAATCACAGTAATAAAATCATTCAACATGTGTATGTTGTAGTTCTTGTTGCTGGAACGGCATTTCATTTTATCCAAATTCACAAATTTTCACATTTCATTGTTTCCTGTATTGCTGCCAGTGCAACAGAAGATTACAGGCCTTGAGCACTTAAAAGAGACATGAATTCAGCAGTCTGCTGCATGGTGCGACAAAGCTATCTGACAGAGCTAACCAGAGCACAATATCTAGTTGTGTCATTGGTAAGTGAGCTTCCATCATCTTGGGGGTGTAGGCAGGTGTAGGAGAGGATGCATAATGAGAGAATACGGTAATGGACGCTCCATTATCACAGTTCAGTTCTTCAGTTTCAACCGAATTTCATAGGCAGGCATATTGAGAACTAAATCCCCAGTCCATCTCTGTGCCCAGCCTGGCACTGTCCAACCTCCTTCCCCAGATGGGCACCCAGCTGCCAACCTCTGCATGTAAAGAGCCTGCAGAGCCAAACCTAATCCCTCACTAAATATTTTGCCCTTTTAAACTCAACCACCCCAGCAGGTGCTTAAAAATTAGAAGCTGGGAGCAAAGGCATGGCTTAAACAAAAAGCCTATATTTGTTTTATTACTTTTGCAAGAACAAGTCAGCCTGTTCTGAGATTTTAAGTTAAGATGGAACTACATATCTGCAGCAAAGTGTAGCAGTGTCTACACTGATCCTAAAAGGAAAATCAAACCTTTTCTTCTTGCAACTTTACCCATTGAAAATAAATATGTCTGTCCTCCAGATACATCAAACGTGGTAAATAACTTAACAGAATCGGAGCATCTATAGCAAATATTTAAAAGAATTATCACAGTGAAATAATCTTATATAATGAATGCATTTTACATACATAGGCAACTACAGATATGAAGCTAACTGCAGATGTATTAAAATGTATTTCATTTCATGCAATGTTCATACAGTGTAATGTTGTTTTACCACAACTGGAGGAAGCAACTCTCAAAATGGTTCGTTCCAGCACTGATTCACACTCTAAAGTAATGGCAACAAGTTATTTACCACCAGAGGGAAAAGGGGACAGTGCATGGTTCAGCCACATAAAAATAATAAATAGTTAGGTCTTTGCCCCATTAGTACGACCTAACATGTACCCATAGACCAGTGAGCTGAATATGAGATCATGTTCTCTTACCTTGTAGTGTTTGTTTGTTGGGGCAGGGAAACCATGGCAACAGCAGCAGATACAGAAGGTAGATGAGTGATAGGGCATTATACCGAAACAGGCAGGCTGAAAAGACAAAAAACATTAAGACAGCTAAATTAGTTGCCAGAAGATTTTGAGACATAATGACAGGGACACTTTGCAAAGGTCTGTTCCTGATACAGTAGAGCAAGTGGTGTTGGAGAGCACTTTATTAGGTATTTATTAGACTTATTTTTTGTACTTATTGTTTTTCTGTTGCTGTAGCCTATCCACGTTCAGAGATGCTCTTCTGCATACCACCAATCACATTTATCCCCCATTCTGACAGTTGATGTGAACATTAACTGAAGCTCCTGACCCGTATCTGCATGATTGTATGCATTTCCCTGCTGCCACACAACTGGCTGATTAGATAATCGCATGAATAAGTAGGTGTAGTGTAAGTAAAAATGTTCCTATTAAAAATTGCTCGGTGACTGCATATACACACACAAATACACAAATGGCAAAGCAATTTTTGAAGAGTGGAAACAATGTGGATATGCCAAATCACACAAGATTTTATTCCTCTCTGATTTCTCTTTAATCAGAGAGTGCTTTAATCCCCTCTCTGGTATTGCTTTGTAACTCGAGACTTTTACATGCTGAGTTAATTTCGCCTCGGATCCCTGAATTGCATCCCTTACTGGGAAACAGACAGTGGTGAATAAAATCTCTGGCATTCTGTACCACCCAGACTAGGCGCAGTTCACAAGCCTTGGTAAAGCCACAAACAAACACACAGCGGGATGTGAGGGGACCATGCTGTGCTGTGCAGCATGGGACAAATATATTTGATGAAGACGATGATTACTGTGCTGTCTGTAGAGTTGACGGAGGGGATTCTGAAAACAGTGCAACCTCCTATGAACAGCAGCCAATTGGCTTTAATCCCCACC
This sequence comes from Conger conger, assembly GCF_963514075.1. NCBI lineage: Eukaryota > Metazoa > Chordata > Actinopteri > Anguilliformes > Congridae > Conger > Conger conger. The sequence goes on along the minus strand of NC_083774.1, from coordinate 17,677,822 downwards.
CACTCCTGTGCTCGGACTATAGCCCTCACAGTAACTAAAGCTTGGAACTCTCAGCTCTCTGTTCCCCCACTGAGCCTGTTAAAGCACTTTCAAATGTATTGCAATCAAGTACTTCACTGTGTCTTCTGATCCAATCATCAGTGATTTCCAAATATTTCGTAAGCATGCCATTACTACTATGTATTTCAAATCATGAAGCAAGCGTATACTACAAAATTTGGTAGATCGACTTTGACAGAACCTGGAAGATCTGCCCAATTTGACTCCAATTGACTACTTCTTCTTGGTGTCAAGGGCAATTATCTAATCAAAGGTTTCCACCATAACTCTTTAGACAGTTTAGACAGAGCTGGATACTTGAGAAGCAGGTAACTGGCTATCTGGCAATGTACCCCTGCTGTTGTTTGACATACAATAAGTTACAGGCACATGTAAAACAAATCAAATTAAAATCGCAGTAAACAAATATTTCACCTTCACCTTAAGTATCGCCCCTTTTCTTTATACAAGTTCAAAATTACATACCCAAAATAAAATGGCTACTATTCTCGAACTCTTTTGACTACAGACATAATTCTGGTGTCTTCTGAAAGGTAGCCTTTTGCGGTTTGTTTTCCAAGAGTCAGAATTAATTTAAGTATTACTAAATCAAGGTTACAAAATCTCAAACACAGTAGAAGTTTTTTTGGATTGAAAAGATTTTCACTTTTTGAGTGGATACAGATTATTGTAGCGGTGCCTAGGGCGTTTAGAAACACAATGGAGCCAAGTCACAACAGTGGACAAATCCCCTTTCAAATTTGATGACAATATCACCAAATATGAGCATTCTGCATTCTGTTTTGTCTAAGCTATGTCTAGGCAGTTTTCCAAAAAGGACATATACAGACTGCAAAAGGACACATGGAAACTAAATTATATTATGGGTCTCATAACGTGTAAAATACAGTATTTTGCTTACTAAAGTATAGAACTGAAAAAAGTGTTTTTCCCCCGCCTGTCACCCTCCCCCTACCTCTCCCTCTCCTTGTGCTCTCCTCCGATAGCAACAGGTTGAGAAGACTGTAAAATAAGTACAATAATCACAATGATAACATCTTGTATACTAATATATCCATTGAGGTCCGTTTTTGTCAAATACCCAACCCCCATCAACAAGTCAAGCACATTCCACAATTTTACATGCTATTTACTATTCAAAAGCAGGCTTGCTCCTTATTTATAAACATACTGAATCATAATAATACAATATTTTGAGAATATATTTAGAGAGACGAGAGATTCCTTGGAAGTCCATCAACAGTTTCTGCCAAAGCATAATAGTTATGCTGTATTTTTTGCTCATGGATGGGGATCACGTGCAAATGGATTAGCAATACTGGTCAGATAAAGACAACAATGATCATTCCTCCATAGAAATAGACATTTTATCAACGTTTCTCCGAGTTAGCACACTTTTATAATCGCATTATTATGCATTTTTTTGCTGGACCCTTGATGTGAAAAGGACACTGACATTACCTTATTTTGCGTAGTATAAGGCGAGGTCCCCCCATGCTTGTTTAGCCACCCACATATTACAAAAGAAGGAACTGTTGTCACTAAAGCATCTTTAAAAAAGTAATACAGATTGAACCATGAGTTTTAATGCTTTCAAACGCTTTCAAATCTTGTTACCATAGTGATTTCCACTGTTACAAAAGGAATGCATGCAAAAAAAATGACTTCAGCCCAACTCTGGACTTAAGGGGTTAAAACTACATGAATCATCTTAGGTACAGGTACACTGTCTTGCAGTTTTAAAAGAAAATCAGCTTGAGAACTAGGCATAATTATTTTGCAGTTTCACTTGCTTCTGGCTCTCCCGGTACTCCCAATTTTTATGTGAAAAGTGGCCTATTACTTCATATTTACTTAATGTTATTTACAAACATTGTCTGCAACATACATTTCTTTGGAAAATGAATGTTCTGAAATCTCAAATCTGCTCTTTTCTACTGACAAAACAAGAAACAAAAATTAACATCTAAAATCTAGGGTGCCTTTACACAGTACTGTATATATTATATAATAAGGGGTGGGGTATTAGTGTGCCTAAGGCGTCTGGCTGGACTTTTCCATGTCAAATCTACCTTTAGATCAGGCAGAGTGCATGTGTGCCCTGTAAAAGTCCAGAGGCGTACTCTGTCCAGACACTGTTGCCTGTCAGGTGTGGTGGCAGTCATTCCTGTAACATTTTCGCAAATGCAATTTGGGAAACAAAGGCATGCTTTATACTCTTAAATGAGCAAATGAGTCAGCAGTTGCTACTTTCGGTACAGCAAGCAGAATGTGTTCTTCAAAACAAATCATAAATCAAATAATTATGGGGATCCCAAAAAAGCAGCATTTATATACTGTTGGTTCTGTTAACATAGGTTATTCTTCCATCTCCTTCTGGATCCTTCATTTGACATCAAATTTATTTGGGCAGCACATTAGCACATTGCCCAGGACATTTACTGGGGCAGAACATTCTCAAGAATCATTCTCTTTCTCATAGCATCAACCACACAGCCCTCATTTCTTAAACTTTAACACTCATTATAACTCATGAGTTGGTACATTGTAACACTCACGTTCCAAATGGCCAGTGACATAATATGGCTTCTAATCTAATTTGTTTCCCAGCTTTGTCATAACATGTGGCCTGAATTTAATATTTTAACACAGTAATGAAGAAACTGAAACTGCAGTTATATTGGGAGTATTCAGTACAGAGTGTCTGCATGCAATGTCTGAAGGGCCAATCTACACAAGGGACAACCCAAGAGTTCATTTACACTGATTCAGGAGTTAAAATTGCATCCTTTAAGAAAAAAAAACAGAGACTTGAACTGATTACCATATTCAGTATCATGACTTTTATAAACATTGCCTCTTCATTACATACTATTTCACAAATAAATAAATACATAATAAAACAAAGGGCCATTCCTTATAAAAGTCAATACTCTGTAAATTTAGAACTATTGCTTCTCACCTTCCTACCAACGATACAAAGGGAGAAAAAAAAATCAGTGGTCCACTTTTTACAGTTCCAGCTGTAAATCCCTCCAGTGCTCAAAGAGAACCTTGTGAACCTTCTCTGTAGCCATCAATCTTTGTCCTGTAGCTTTAAATCTCATATGTACAGTCCAGACAGTTGCAAAATGACCCAGTAAAAATGCTTTGCAAAAATATGATGGGTGCTTAAAACAATTTGATTAATGGACTGAAATGCAACTGAAGTGAAAGTACTCTATGGATAAAGATGTCAGTTTCTGTCTGGACTTCCCTTTCCCAGCAGCATTATTTGAAAGGGGAATGACATTCCCTTTATCACTTCAGTGTTTTTCCAGTTCAAATTCATATCAATTTCACAATAAAAGCAGCACAACCAGGAAATGTGGGGCCAAGATTACAGGCAACCAATCCTCCTCCTCGGGTTTGATTATCAAGTGTTGAGTGATATTTGTTTACACACATTTGTTTTGGGAAATAAAAAAACAGGTTTTGACTTAAAAAGCAACGCTCAAAAGCACATAGAGGTGGCACGACATGTGTCGCAGTGTGTGGTGCAGTCCGGAGGGAGGCTGACTCTCCAGCTATGTGTCCCCCTGTGCATTTTGAGGATCCCCTGCCATGGTACTCTCTGAGCTGTGATCCCTTCATGCTGCTTACTGCTTTCCCCCTGTCTGAATACAGCACAACATCTGAAATACGGGTAGAGTGTCCACTCAAGCAGACGTGCAAAGCTTCTCATACTCCATGAAGGATGGCTTCAGGAAATTATGGTAATTTCACATCGGAAAAACCAACGAAAGCTGAGGCTGTGACAGCCTCTGCAGAACAAACTGGAGGTGTATATGAGAGAGCATGCTGAAAGCTGCTCTGTTATGCCCTGAGCATTCATTTCAATGTGAAGGTAAGAGGTGTTTGGCCTTTGTCCAATATTAGGCGCTAGTTAAGAGTCTTCATTTATTTTCACCAGACATGAGACTGAGTCTCAATTCAAAAGTGTACTTTGATGAAGTTTTTCATATCCATTCAGTAATCCGGTTGTTTCTGGATACCGTGTACAATTGAATACCTCTGCATCCTCGAGACATGTACCATAAGCCCACAATGGTGTCACTACACACAGCAGGGCATTTTACATTACATAATTGGCATTTGGCAGACGCTCTTATCCAGAGCGACGTACAGTTGATTAGAATAAGCAGGAGACAATCTTCCCCTGGAGAAATGCAGGGTTAAGGGCCTTGCTCAAGGGCCCAACGGCTGTGCAGATCTTATTGTGGCTACACCAGGATTAGAACCACCAACCTTGCGTATCCCAATCATTTACCTTAACCACTACGCTACAGACCGCATTTGGCAGCAACAGTCTCCATCGTTCACTCACACAAAAGCCTCAAACCTCCTCTGCTTCTACAATATCCACAAACACAGCCTCTACCATCCTGCATTCCCACAACATCTATAACTTCCCTAATTCTTACAATAAAGCATGCAGTGACAGGAAGCCTTAATCCTGGCCCTCTCACACATTGCAAAAATATTCCTATAAGTAAATATTTTCCATGTTAAGATAAACATAAATAACCAATTAATACACCTCTACAGCTGACTGAAGGTGATCCTTGACTGGATAGTTCTGACAGTAATTAGTCAATTCAATACTGTAATGTCATTACCAGTCCTTCCATATTCCAGAGGTTTCTCTCTCAAAGTTATTTACTGACCAGTGTACTGTAAAACCTCTCATGAGATATGTCAATACCTTAGGCTTTACAAAGAAACAACACACTCTGAAAATATAGAGAATTTTCCACAATTGCTGAAGAGAAAACGTCCTTTGTTGTTCAGATGGTTTTGATATTATGGGGTGTGCTCAAAAATTTATATTTGGAAAGAACTGTCAGGAAAAATCTAATACAAATAGGCATTTCTCTCAAAAACCACATCCCACTACTTTTAGATACTGTGTGCCAAAAAACAGAATATTAACTCAAGCTTCTTTCCCCTTCTATTTCTCATCACGCAAACCAGCTTTAGATTATTGAGATGCATCCCACATTTAACCCCTTTTCAGACTAAAAAGCTTTATTCATCAGCACTTCCCAATGATATTCACTCCATTGGGATATACGTATTATATTGGCAGTGAATCTGTCTAATATCAACCTTCACATACAGTATAACAACAGTTTACACTTAAATTGCTGTGCTTTTCAATCATTGCTGTGCAGTAGAGCATATTAGCCAGAAACCCATGCCAGCCATGCCACCCACTTAACTGATACACAGAAGCTTTTATGAATATTAATAACAGAATAAGAAGTGGTGGTGTGTCAATGAAATCCACTTGTTTAAGGGCGTACTGGATGCAATTAATTAAACCCCGACAGATGAATCCATATCTCTATAAAGATTACTTTGCTGCCAATTAGTAGGTGGGGGTGGGGGGGGATGTGGTACATGGAAAATGTTACTTTCACTATTTGTTATTTGTCTGGGATTTTCTCATTGTCAGCTTGCATACTACAGGCAAATTCAAGTTCAAGTAGCCTACTTCCAGTTCACTGTGTGTGTTGGATTGGCAGACGAGTTAGGTAGTAGGGGCTATGAAAAATTATAACTTGGTAGTAGCTGTAGTAGAGGGTACGGTGTGATTTATTAGATACAGTCCCCTCCAAAAGTATCAGAACAGCAAGGTCAATTCCTTTTGTTTTTGCTATACACTGAAGACAATTGAGTTTGAGGTCAAAAAATGTACATGAGATGACAGATTGAGTTTATCTAGATTTGTTAAACAATTTTGCAAATCGAGCCCAAGATCTATATAATTGCTCACGTTTAGTGTGGTATTCCTGAAAACACTTAACCTAAATTATATTATGGGTGATGGTATGGATTGTGTGTTTGTTTTTGTGTTGTATTATGGCATGATACATTCATCCATCTGGGGCTTTTGCATGCACCAGATTTGTATAACGGAAGTAAACAAAGGCAGCTTAGCATCCTCTCATTGTATTTTTAGATTTGACTGCCAAAGTCATTATGCATCATAGTGAATTTTCTTATTTGATGTCCAGATTAATATAGCCCCTCCAAAGTATCTCATCGCCCCCAAACCAAAGTTGGCTAGAACCAGAGTTTAAATTCTAAAAAATAAGTCTAATAAATACCTAATAAAGTGAGTGTATATCTAATATTCAAAAAATAATTTATTCCAATATCAAGTCCATATTCTAATTTTCGAACAATTAGTGGGATGATGTTAAAGGCAGATCAAGTGTACTGAATAGCAATTTAATAAGCTGTTTGGTTCAGTACAGTAGATTACTGAGCACCCCCTTACAGGATACAGAACAATACATACTGTGTCCTATGTCTGACTGCTGTCGCCCACTGGGGGCATATACGTCCTGCATGTTAGCCCTGCAATCACTCCTATCAAACTAGCCAGTCCTTGACAGATATGCTGTGCAGAATACCGTTGTTCATGGCCGTGACATCAAACACAGTTCAAAATGAGCCAGAAACTGAAAAATCAAGTCAGGGAGCCAGCTTGGACTCATTGGATTTGTTTCCAAACATGTGCGGTTCCTTGACAAAAGCTGGAAAACTGCAGAGTTATGCAGCTGGCTCAGTGGTGACCTCACTCTGCAGGTATTCAGAAAAGGGATGGGGAGCCCACTCTTGGAAAGGCGGGGGAGGGCTTGCCAGCCAGAAGGTTGTGGAAAGGGCCCAAGGCTCATTAAAGTAGGGTACTGACAAGTGTCAGATTGACCCACATGAAACATAAACCATTTACCATTAAAGGTGATGTCGGCAATTAATAACAAGAGTAATAGGCATGCCTGTCATTATTTTTAAAAGGTAACCGAGTGTGTTTGGCAACCACACCATGCAAATGTATTGATTGCTCTGTTGTTTCAGGCCTTTGTGACATCTGGCAATGCCAATGATGTTAAGCAAGGAATTGTCGTAAATTGTGAGAGAATTTTGCTTTTATGCTTTTTTCCTCCAGTTCACCCCTGGTTTTACCTAAATGTTTCCACTGTGGAAATGTGTCTTTTAAGCCATTGAATACATCAATGATAGCTAGAGGGGCCTATGTTGTCAAAGTCTACCCTGGCAGTGAGCTTCTCTCACTCAGTTCTCTTTGTGAGAGAAGCAGTTACAGTACTTCTTTAAAAACGTGCACCTAACAAAACAGGAATCTAAGGAACTGTTATCCATTAACAATTACCTTTTGCAAAATATTAACCATGGCAATTTAATATGATTTAGTCCAAAAGCACCAAAAGGCCAATCATAGACTTGCAGCACAATTATATAAATTTTATTAATTCTATTATTCTATGCTTCAGGCATAGATTTTTCTTATGTGCCTTATCCCATTTCTACCATTGCTTTCCGTAAAACATAATCCAGGATTTCCAGCCAGGATCGTATTTAACTCTCTTGTTAACTCCCGGCCACAAAGACAATTTAGTGACAACCACACAGGAGAAAGGCCAATTCCACAGCAGTGCTGTAACTCACAGTCATCCCAATGAATAGGCAACACTCATGCAAGCCCATTCCCAGTGACTGAACTGAAATATAGGCTGGTAAAAGACCCTACCCAGGCTGCGTGCGTGTGATGGAGTTCCAAGACCACATCCTATGCCAAGTTCTCAAACCCTATAGAGGACATCTGCCAAGCTCCACACAAGAGCTAACAGCCGGCATAGAGCAGCACTGTTTCTTCCAGTTGTGAAATAGATTAAGAGATAGAGACAGGGAAAATCCCAGGCTGCTCCAATGTACGGAACTGCAAAACAAAATGCAGAGTGCGCAAACACTCCTTTATTCCTTTCCAAGGGCCCCCTTCCCTCAGGAACCTCAACCCACTTGGCATCTCAAAACTGAGAGAATCTTTTCCCACATTTCATTCAGATTGCAATGGCTTTGGATAACAGTCTGTCCGCATCGTGTTGCTTGTGCACTTTCTAATCTTCACTCATTTGCCAAAGATATTAGCCATTCAGACACTGTCTGGGTTACAGTGGCTGGCCTTAACAGACAAAAACAACAGGAAAAGGGCTGTTAAACAGTAGCTCTCTTAGCAGACTTCAAACCACAGATAGGACAACTTCTCAAGGATGATTGAGTGTGTGGGTGTGTGAATATCTGCTCTTGATGGTCTCTTGTGACCAATGATATGGATAATAATGATGTTTTTCCTCCTCATTACACTCCTGAGACAGAAAAATATTTTTGCTGTTAAAATTCTAAATCACTCTGCCGCGATTAAATATGTTTTACCAAAGCAATAGCCAAACCACATATCACCATGACCATTGGACTCATAATGCTCTTAAAACTATCCATAATTACCATACTATAAATAAAATAATGTAAAAGATAAAGTTGAATAATAATCTGGCTGTCAGGAGTGAGGAGTGTCAACACTGCTCGATGTCCTTTGAGCCTAGGCAGGAAACTTTACAGAAAGGTACCAATACCTCTACATATGGTTCTGAAATATTGACTGAATTGCACATAAAAAAATTTTTTTATATTTTTCCAGTTCAACCTTTATTATTATTATTATTTGCCAAGCATGCTCACCCCAAAATTGAGGGCCTCTTGTAAAGCAACATGCAACCTATCTCCACCAGCTCTGCATGCACTCCTCATGCAGGGTGTAGAAACAGCCATGTGGTATAGGGAGATAACAAAAAAAAGAAGCAAAACACAAAAAGAGGACAGGAACGTTCCCGGCCGCCTCCCCCGCTTCTCGGAGCAGCTGGAGCAGGCTGGAGTACGCTGCATCACCTCATATCTCTGGCACAGTCATTCGCCATAAAATGGCCCATAACAAACAAAAGTATCATTCAGCGTGAGGGACAGGCAGCGGGGCTTGCTGCACAAGGCAGCATCTGATATCCGCTGCAACAGAGGGAGGCTGCAGACTGCTATTTATCACAGCGTCAAAGCGAACATTTCAGCATTATTACAGAGCTTGTTCGTCCGCCTTTAGCCATCGGGGTGATTGAGGCCATATTATTCAAGGGTTTTTGTGATTTCTTCAATCTCGCAAACTGAAAATAAACACTGAGTCCTTTCAGGACAAGAGTTTCAGGAAAGGAATGCTCACAAACAGACAAAAATGTAACCAGCTAAATAACATGAGCTCACGTCCTCACTCAACCCTTCCTGTCATATGCCTGGAGCCTTGTCACCTTCTGGTTATCACAAGCAGATGTTACATTTTGAACCACTGATCTTCAGTGACCCCAAACAGTGACATTGAGGTCAGTTGTAATAAAGGTAAAACAACACACAGGCCTACCTATTCAAAATGCACAAAATACAATTCCAGAAGACCTAATGTACACTCAGTGAGAAAGTTATTAGGTAGACCTGAACACCAGCGTGTTAATGCAAATATTTAATCAGCCAATCATGTGGCAGCAACTAAATGCATAAAAGCATGCAGACATGGTCAAGAGGTTCAGCTGTTGTTGAGACCAAATGTCAGAATGGGAACAAAATGTAATCTAAGTGACTTTGACTGTGGAATGAACATTGGTGCCAGACAAGGTGGCTTGAGTATCTCAGAAACGGCTGATCACCTGTGATTTTCACGCACAACAGCCTCTAAAGTTTGCACACCATTCAAAAACATGCAGTTCTGCGGGCAAAAATGCATTGTTAATGAGGTCAGAGGAGAAGGGCCAGACAGCTCGAAGCTGACTGGAAGGTGACCGTAACACAAATAACCACACATTACAATAGTAGTATGCAGAAGAGCATCTCTGAACACACAAAATGCATCAAATCTCTAAGGCTACAGCAGGGCAATTCCACAATAAAGTGACTTCTGGATATTTGGGTGGTAAAGCTCAATACAGCTACTAATAGAGACTGATGATGGTTATTACCTCCTGAGGGTAATAAAAGCATAAGTGTCAGTCTCTTATCTAGCTGTATTAGACTTTACCACTCAAATATCCTGCAGTTGTAATGTTGGTTACCATGGAATTGCCCAGCAGCAGGAGACCAATAAGTCCATAAGTTTCATAAATACTTTAAAAAGTGCTCACTGAGTGTATATGAATTTAAGCATTTAATCACATTGCTATAATGTCTTTAAAATGTTGTATAAATTGTAGAAATGTTGAATGCACCCATACATATTAAATGCATGGCCACTGCTGGAATACCAAAGTTCTGAAATATAATTAGAGCTGTATTCCTGTCATTTAATTTATTTTTATTTTACCTATTTAACCAGTGTAGTCACATTGACATCTCTTCTGCAAGTGAGCCCTGGTGCCTACATGTCTTTGGTCTGTTGGAGGAAACCAGAGTACCCGGAGGAAATCAATGCGAACACGGGGGGAACATATAACACAGACAGACGAGAAGCAAACCCGGAACTTCCTTTGTGCGAGGCAACAGTGCTAACTGTCTCACCACACTGTGGTGTGAGTGAGTTCAGGAAGGATCATGAGCACTGGGGGGTTATCTGTGTTTTGTCATATCACAAGACCCTCCCTGCCATTTCTCATTCCTGTGACAAATACTGCAGTCCAACTAACACCCAAAAGATGTCGCATTTCTCAGCATCTCAGCATTACGCAAGACAAACAGAAAGTGGTTCTTCCTCTTTTAGCCTTATGGTAAAATTAACCGCTGCAGCAGTTTGATTCATAAATCATACAAGGTAACCATGTTATGCCTGTTTCAGTTACTAAATGTTCTGCGTTATTTGTGCTTTTGCCCTTTTCCATACATAACGAAATGTGCACTTTAAAAGGGAGCAATAAGAAGTGCTGAATGAGATCGTGCTGGGCCACTCATGCCAATAAGATTTCAAACTATCACTAATATGCAGTAAATAACAGGAGAGCAAACTTAAGCAGAACATAGTAAATGCAAGTTAAATGAAAGTGAGCTCAACACTTTATTGTCATTAATTTCTCTGTTTGGCACTTTGCACGGCGAATGGAGAACATGAGCAATGGGCACAAAGTAGCAGCCAGCAGCCGGTTCAACACATCTAAATGCTGCTCAGTGTGACCACAACAGGTGTTGACTGCCTCATTTAATGTGTTCCTCATTAAAAAATAATTTATTGCAGCCAATACAAGGGATGTCAGCTTGCGACCTCCAGGCATTCTCTGGTTTCTGTGAAGACCATGTCCATGGTGGTCAGTCAAATTCCAATTTGATTGCTACAATTTCCGTTTGTATCATCTTGCAATGATTGACAAGAAAAATTCAAAGAGCAGTCATTTCCCACACTTGTCTTCTGCTAAACAGATTCAAGTTTTATTTGAATCTGTCTGCCAAAGGAGAAACAATGATTCTCCATCTGGCTTTCCATGACGTCTATTCAATTTACGGTAGTAGTCTAAGCCTTTTCCACGCCTTGTAAAATATTTATTCCTTGATATGGAATGTGCTCCTGCAATTGGCTATGTATTGTCTAAATTAAAATTGAATGCCCTTTAACCTCATCTAATGTGTTGACTTAACCAGTGAGCATCAATACTGCACATACTGTACAAACCGCATTGATTGGTCATTTTCACATCGTCCTTGGACCTCTCCTATCTGCTAGGGATCCCGATGACTGAGGCCAGATTTTTTACATTTAACTGTGAGCCAAGTCCCCCCCCTGAGACATGAGTCAAAGTCTGAGAAATATCCAAAAAGTCTACTGATTACGTGATTTAAGTCTTATAAAATGCCACTCCCAGTCAGATTCATAGACAGAGATGCCTCCTTCGGGGCTCAAAGAGATCATTTGGGTATACTGTGAATATAGGAACCCTCCAATGGTCATAGTAATATGTGTTTTTTTATTGCTTTGGTAAAACATATTTTATCACAGCACAGTGATTCAGAATTTTAACAGCAAAAATATTTGTATATAAGGATAAGGAGGAAAAACATAATTATTATCCATATCATTGGTCACAAGAGACCATCGAGAGCAAATATTCACACACCTCTTCCAAAGCCCTGGCGATAGCACCTGTGGCAGCATGCCTCGTTCTCAGCCAGAGCCTGGTAGTTCCAGGCCCCTGGGAGTGATACAGAGATATACACGTCCGTGGGGAGAGATTATTGCACCCCCTATGTATCTGTGCCAACAGCTCCAACATGTAGTACTACAGCCTCTTACATGAAGGAATTTCAAAAAATAGTCTCAGCAAGCTTGGCCCCAGCTTCTGCAACCTCCTAGATTCTGCACGCATAATCTATTGTTTAGTTTTCTTTTGCTATTATAAATATCATTGTGTGTAATCCAGTTAATTGCTGCAATGGGATCCTAAATTATCTTGTTATTATTGGTGTTACTGTACTCCAGATTGAAAGTAGGCTCTATTTATTTTACTTACAGATGCTTGATTATGTAGCAGACCTTCACAGAATGAATGTATTATTGGCGGCATATTCATGATGAAATTCTGACAACTCTGTAAGCAATGAAAAATTCTTACGTATCATATGCTATATGCATGAGTGCATCTTGAATTAAAGTTCTGAACTGAGTAAATATTGACAAAGGCTTAATTATGATAAAATGTATTTTTGGTACTGTACCATCAAATCACCCACACTGTTCCCTGCTCAGCGAAATCTCTTCCTAGCCTGCAAATGTCACAACTTTATTTGGAAAGCTGTTTTTAGTTCATTTAACTACGCGCTTACATTTCGGCTGAGCTGTATTTTGTCTATATTTAGACTGCTCAGCTTTTGTAAGTTCCCTCCAAATTCAAGGGAGGTTTACAAACACCACCTCTTGCATTTCAGTCCTTGATTACAGGGAGCACAAAAACCCATGTGCTTTATTTTCATAGCTGGGGTTCACATTGGAAACAGCTGCAGTCAGACAGGAAAGGGTGAGAGGAAGTCTTCTTCCACGGGAGAAACAGTCTCCTAGTAGCAGACACGGTCAGCAAAACACACACCTGGACAGTCCCCGGTTGACAGTTGACACGGATGACTTCAGGCGGGGGAGGGGCGGGGTTTCAGTCCCCTGTTGCCGAATGTCTGGGGCAGTCTCAAATGAGCCAGTGTGAAGCCAGAAACCCCCAAAGAACTGGCTAGGGTTTCCTTCCCCTGACATTAACAGCGGACTCCCACTGACTCTGGCCCGGCCTGATAAACAGTTGTTAGCTGCACCATTTGTACCAGCACTGCGGCGGTCCTGGCCCATCTCTACCACAGGCCCAGCAAGCACCTCACTCTGCCATAAGCCAGACAGCACGCTTCTGTTTTGATCCCATCTCACTTCGTTAGGCTGCAGAGTGAGAACCTCTTTTAGCCCATTAGCACCCAGGAAGCTGTCGCCTCAGTAGGCCTCCCTCAGTAAGCTCCTAAACAATTAATCTACAGTTTGAAACCACTCCAGCTCATCACAGCAACCTATCCCTGTAGCCTAATTCATTTCCAACCATGCATCCCACTTCCCCCAAGGCCAACACAAACATGGACACTCATGACTGCCAGTATTAATATTCATTTGCTGAATGTGATTGTACATGAGGAATTACGTTCCCTTAATTCTTTGTCAGTTGTGTAGAGGAAAGGTCGAATAAAGTCCTTATTTTAGTGTGTAGGTAATCTGTAGAATTATCCAGCTGTCAAACAGGATGTGACTCAGTTCAGTCGAAGCATAAATAAAAAAACACGCAATGCCAACATTCTGGGGCAGTGAGGCATCACCCCCAGCAGCCGAGGCACACACAAGAACAACTAACTCATTGACTTAACCCACTCACTTCTATTGCTCAGCTACATTTCCGCATCATGGAACATTTTTCTCCTGGCAAATATTACAGAAGCAGACTACAACAGACAGCTGTGCTCCTCTTAAGGCTGTAGAATGATCCAGAACTGCAGGTAACACCAGGGGACTTAGTTATAACCCCAAGGCAAAATCCCCAGTGTTGAGAAAGCCATAGTGTTATTAATATTACTTAAATATATTATTGTTTTATTTCAAATAAATGGCAGTTCATGGAAACCGTAAAATGTGGTGATATTAGATTATAAATCTGTGCCGTTTTCCTGGTACTGTAGTATTACAATGGAATATAATTGGATGATTAGCTTTTAAAACAAATAAACCATCTGTAGTCTTGTAGTCTGCAACAGTTGGAGGTAGAGTTCCAAATAATGGGCCAAATAAGCTTGGACTCCCCTTCAGAATCCAACCGAAAGATACGCACCCAGCGTGCACAATGCACTTTATCATCTGGGCCTTTTCTGACATATCCTGCCTGGGGTGGAAAAAGCCTTCGGACAAGTCTTTTGCAGTTTGGAGCCCTGCATGTGGAACATATTACTGCCTTAATGTATATGAGTCCAGCCGCTCTCAAAATGGATGACTACACAGCTAATCTTAGATAAAGTGGCTCATTATTCTGTGCACTGGGTCCCTTTAATCAATATAAAACATAGGAGTTTCAACACTGAACAGTACAGCTGACAATAATAGATCTTTGATGTCTGGCAAAGACTAACAATATTCAAAGCTTTTTCCCAGAGCTAGACAGGTCCTGGATGATTGCAGACATACTATATCTGATGGCCATTCTTATTAGAAGACTCTGTATCCTGCATGGTATACCGCATATATTTATTTAATATTTGCTCATGTCACTTTTTCCATATGTTAATTTCTAGCACAAAATACTTTTTACATTTCCTAAATAATTCCTGACACTTATTTAGATAACGGACTGATACAGTAGACCGATTTTATATGGTCCTCGATAAACCTTATTTACATAACCGTCATTAAAAAACATTGCTTGTGAATCACTTCTTGAATTTAATAGGCATTATACAAAAAAATGGTAAAACAACAAATACGCCTTTTTTTTTTTAATGGGGGATTTTACATTCTTCTCCATGTGCTCAATTAATCTGTGGCTAATTGGCATTGCTAACTGTGAACATTACACATTATGTCTCAGGTATTGAGACTTAATGGCAGGCTTCAAGACTACTGCTAAGATCAACTTCAGATTATTTACACACACAATAAGTACTCACTAGGTAATACTCAACGGAAGTGTAGTTAACATGCTATTCCTTCAGTAAACAATTATAAACTATATTCTTTTAGAAAAAGAAGGCTATTGTGAGTGAAACATGAGGAAATCTGGCCTTGCCCAATTGCCCAACTTCCTGTTTTGGTGGAAAAATGGCAATGAGTGGCAAGCCTGTTCCCATTGACCCAATGCGCCGAAACCACCACCTGACTACCATTTTCAATAAGCACGTGTCATGAAATCATTTTTACAGTTCATGGTTCCTGAGGCTCCAGGAAATATGCACCCTTTGTCCTGCAAAATGTAGGCCTGGCACAGATCATGAGGTCTGAGTAATTAACAGCGAGAGAGCATATTTCTGACTAGGCTGTGACTCTGGCTTGCTGCTGACTCCCTCACAACAAGCTCCATTGTGGGGCCTCCCTTTTTCCATTCCTTCCAGAGAGAGAAGAGCTATAGTACAGTACTGCAACTGACTGTACATTTGACTGATGTCAAACCCCATTCCCCTTCATTCCTCTCATGAAAAAACCCATACACCATTATAATTATGAACTGGCCAAAAGAGGCAAGATTAGCTTTGGTGATAAATTCACAAAATACAGGACAGGACACATCAACTATGATGTTAAGAAATTTGAACACAAGGTATCGGGTGAGGTAAAGCTTGCCAAGAATTCTGCAGATTGGGATATTCCCTTTGCCAAGCTTCCCACATCTTTGTTTATCTTTTAACGGTTGCTATTGACATCTCCCCTACCCTGAGTTGTAAGATGGAAATTTGTGTATATGTTACTCATGGTGGCTCATCTGTTTAGACAATCAGCAGACTGATTCAAACACATCTGCACCAGCCCTGCAGCACAAATAAAAAATAAAATAGATACAGCCTGTTCACAAACAAAGCCAGTGTTACGATATTACGCCAAACACTTTCGACAGACTAATGGCTTGAAATACTAATTACGCCATAGGTGGAACAATGAAGGTTTTCATATGCTGACCTTCACTTAATCCCCACTGTTTACACTTGCTGTCTCCCAGTCTACATTAGCTGCTGCTGTGAATGCTAACAATGCTTAGTGTAATTCTCCTTAATGGGTGTCATTAACAGTGATAGAATGTGGCTTCTTTGACAAGGTACAGCCGTTAAGCAACTCACTGCAGCAGAAGAATTTACAGTGTGATTTATCAGTCCCTGGCAGCCTGCCTAGATCAGGCCTAATGGATATTCATGAGATGAAAAGGGTGTTAAGGAGCTTGAATTTGCTCACGTAGTACACAGAAGGTGCGTTACTGTGTTCCGTTCTTAAGCCCGCTCACTGACTATTTACTTTGCACCACCATGAAAGGAACAGTAATTTCTTTAGCAGATCTCCCTCGGAGGATTCACTGCAATGACTCCTCAGACGGGGTTCAGAGGAAGACTGGAACAATACATATGCAAGTTTTCCCTCGTTCTAAAATGACATGACAAATTTCCAGTTGGTCCTTAAGGCAGAGGGAAAATTCCCCTGGACAATAATGGTTCCCATGGCGAGCTACCATGGCTCACTCATGTTGTGTGCTGAAACATCCTGTAGCAGGATTACATGCTACACAAAAGATGACAGAGTGTGTCATGACAGCTGCTGCTTGGATTCCTTGATTCAATCTGCAAGTGAGTCCTGTCAGTTCATTATACTACATATACAAACCATATACTGTATATGCATGGGTAACATTGACACTTCTGTTTCAGTCCTTGTTTGAAGTAAATTTGTAGGCTCATTGTTGATATTAATGAAAAGATATGGTTGAAGCCCAGAGATGCATTGAAAGCATGTCCATGCAGACAAGACCCTGTTACCATCCAAAGCCTCCTGGATGGAGACTAAAAGAATGACAGGATTGAACATCTGTTTTGGGTTAAAGAATATCTGAGGACATATTGTATTTATGTCAGTTACACTTTCTTGTCGCAGTTGTATTGTGTTCAGCATATACTCAAACAATTAGGACCTACAGTATGCTAAAATCTGAATTTCTTGGCAGACCACATTTCTCCGAAGCCACTCTCAGTTTCCTGTGAGTCACACGGTGCCCATGTGACAGAGGCAGCCGCATGCTCTAATGACATCCTGCCCGCAGTGTAAAACTTTTATGTTTGTGTTTTACAATAGATGTGTGTATAATGACTGCATTACAAATAATACAGAATCACTTCAACCATCAATACTCAAGAGTATGAAAATGGAAGAGGAGGGGGAGAAAATAACTAAAACAAAGAGAATGTTACTGACTGAAAGTAGTAGGCACTATTACAAAAATGTCTCATCCACAAAAATAGCTAAAATGCGCAACTGCAAATAAAAGCAGAATGGCAGTCTAGTTGCACAAACCTTCAAAGAGAATTAAAATACCTTAAAATCACAATGAAAGCTATAAAGCAGCATATAAAGCAGAACAACTAGCCAGTGTTGTTAGGATGTGAGCCGAGTGCCAACACCAAATACACAGTGTCTGTCTAGTCAGAGGCCTGTAGAAGCCTGTAGAAGCCAGAGGGTGTGTCTGTTAAATAAACACCTGATGAATCCGGGCAGCGAACTGAACACACAAAAAGGTTTGCGAAGAGTAGGATGAAAGTAAAGATGTAGCACCTTCCTGAAATGATGAGCACGGAACTGATGAGAAAAAATACTTGAACAAATGACTCAATCCCTATACACTAATCCCTGTATTACATTTAAAAAATCATTAAGATATCACTGATGCACTTGTAACAGTCAAAAACAGCCATGATATGACAATAACCATACGTCATTTACAGTCTAGGTAGGTAGTTTCTCAAGTCTCTCTTTAACTTGTAATATCTGGATTTGCAGTCATCTGTGCCGTTTAATATGTTAACGCTTAATCTCCCATGAACAATATATTTATATATTCTATAAATAGATTTGATTTCAAGAACCAAACTTTTAGTGAGGGGATAACGGTTTCAAAATATGCATCAGAAAGTGCTTGTCTCTGCATGTCAGTGGTTGCTTTATCAGTTATCACCTCCAAGGAGCGCTGACAATTCCCTACACAAATTAAAAAATACTTTTTTCCAGGGAGTTTCCAGCAGAAGTGTAAATTCGGATGTAATCACTCATTTCCAAGACAGACAGAACACTACTTGAGGCATTCAGATGTACAGTATAACATTGCACATGTCCTGAATCTTTCAATGCCAGGACAACTTCCCGTATAGCAGTTCTAACATTCGTGACATACATTTACGACAGAAAAAAAAGAAAGAAAAGGCAATAAGCGTTTAGTGAAAACCTAGACATAAAATCGAGTGTATAAGGCCTCCGTAATAATATTTACAAGAAACGTTAAATAAAACACAGCTCAAACTGCCTATTGTAACAAATAACCCACGTTAACACACGCGAGAAGCATATAAATTAAACAGTCGAAAAACCTTACCTGTTAGTAAGAAAGTCGGCAGTAGAAAGCAATAGAGCAATCCACACAGCACCTGGAGTTCCATAAGTGCTTTACGAGAGCTCTCTTACTGTAGCTCCAGCAACTAGAGTTCCAGCAACATTCCTCGACAGAACGGCAAATTCCACTCTCACAAATTAAGAAATTCCACCACCACCAATGTTCAAGTTAAAAGAAGAAAACTGTAATAGGTGAAGTCCAGTTAACTGGAATCCACATACTAAATCCATCTTCACAAATGCATAATTATAATATAATTCTCTCCAGACCTTCGCGAACGGTTATCAAATCCGATACATCTTTTTTCATATCCTGATGGCATTTCTACATGTGGTCGTTTTTCTAGGTCGCTGTCAAATTTAGCACAGAGCGAAACATGTAAAAGCGTCTTCAAGACTGAACTCCTGTAGATGAGAATTTCCGTCCTTCCCAAATGCCGCGTCTTGGATAATCCCTCTAAAACGATATTCGTGGAAAATGTGATTCATCAACACTGTCTGTTCTGTTCCGCCTGTCTGTTCTTTCAACTGAAGCGCACACTTTCGCCGTAATCCTGTAACACAAAACTTCCTTGTGTCTGTAGGGTCCAACCGCTTAAACTATATGTGTAGCCTATTGTAGATTTTCCACCAATGCTGCCTTAGAGTTATGGTCTTAAATATTACCTGCTGTAAGTCCCACTATGAATGAAGTACACCCACTTCACTTCAATTGTGCTATATATAACCCCCCCCCCCCCCCAATTTGCACCGGAGTAGGATGATTTGTTTATTTTTTATTTATTGGGGGGGGGGGGGGCATAGTATTATCTAGTTTGTCAGATAAGAGAAATTTTGCCACATTTTTAACACAACCAGTGTAGTAGGATACATACTGTATTTGCACTGCTGTAGTTTCAAGTCTTGGGCATCGAGAAAATTTCAGAACAGACCGCGGATAAAGATCACGTGCCACGACGTTCTGCGGGAATATTTTACATGGCCAGTGAGCGCCAATGTAGGCTACCTTTCTGAAATACTCATGCCAGGACAGTTCAAGTTCTCGTGAACATTGCTTTTGACCTTCTTGATATCTTTTTCATTGTGTTCTCTTCTCAACCTGTTCCAGTATGAGTGAGGACAATCAAAATCGTATATTATCGTGGTTTTATTATATAATGGCGTCATCTAGTGGTGAAAAATTCATATGGCTAAATTAAAATTACCCATTTCAATGAAATGTTCAGAATTTACTCATTCTGCTTCTGAATATTGCGAACGCTTCAATGTCTTAAAGTGCGACCTGTACTGTTTTAGGTGCGACATGCATGTTTTATGTGCCTGTGTGTGGCTATAGGCGCAGACGCTATTCCAGTTATTGCTCATGATGCGCACCTGTGTCCACCGTAGGGCGCAACTGCATACAAGCTCTACATTTCGAGGCTTCTTCTTGAGGGCTCGGCTTCCGGGCTCCTTTTTACGGCGGTATGTTGAAACTTGGTATTGCGGCATGGTTTAAACGTTCAATTTGCTTTCGTATGTTTCCGTTGTATGCTTCTGCTTGTCATGCAATTTCTTTTCTCTTTAGAAGACTTACGTTGGTTTTGGTCCGAGTATATAGTTAAACGTCAGGCTTTCCGAAAGCATACTGTCGCAAAGAATGCACTCAAAGGAAAGCTTGGGAGTTCATAACTGCTAACTCCAACGCCTAGAAGGAACATTTGACTGGTTTGAATGTCTTGGATGACGGACCTAGATCTGTCATGTTTCCTGCCTAGACCATAATCTAATCTGCTTGTGGTTGGCTAATGTTTAGTATTTATACATTTTTCTGTCTGGTAGCATTTGTGTTGCGGTCTAATCTGGTCTCGTTATTTCAAAATGGGTTGACCTTTCAGACTTAACCGTAGGCATGAACGATTGTTGGTACAGTATGAACATGCTGTTTGTTCATGGACAATGTGTAGAAAGTACTCCTGTTCAAGTTATATCCATAATTAAACTTATGTTCATGCAGAGTGACTCAACTTCAATGTTCTTTATGTAGTGCTTTTTATAAAGACAGTCATACAGATTGTAGAATCATGGATGGGTCTGGAGGTGTGGCTGTGACAGTGGCATGTCCATTAAATGCGTACAAAATAATATGAAAGTAAAACATCAAATCCTAAGAACAAGCCCTCCAGCGCTTTGCTTCAATTAAAGGTAGAAGTGTAACCCTCAAGTAAACTGGTAACTTCTGGTAACATAATTGGCATGCATCAAACACCGAAACAAGGCATGCAACAAAGTACGGCATTTATGCTAAACGGCAGAACCTAAGGATACAAATATTCAACACATTTTTGCTGATGTTTCAACTGCATTTTAAAGGGAAAAAGGAGGAAGGCCGTGCTCTCAATTGGGGTGTGTTCAGAGATCAATGACTTGGTTGATTGAACTTGGTGATGGTCAAATGTAGAGAAAGATGGCAGTTTGATAGTTGCCTTTGGGATGTTCTACAACTGCCCCTGAACATATGAATGTTTCACTATAGAAGTGCTTCCGAATAGGTGTTTTAATTTGGCCCGGCAAAGTTATAGGAATCAAATGTAGGGGGTCAAACGGGAAAATGCTTAAATTGATTTATTAGTCCCATCACTATTTAAATCAATGCTATTTAGTGGCCATCTTGAAAACATTCAAAACTATTTCAGATTGTTCTCTCAATGTCAACTGATATTCAGAACCATTTCCGATGACAACGAATGTGTTATGATAAAATTTGATTGGGAAGTAGATCCATAACGCAATGGCATTGCATCCATGGGTTGGTATCTTCTCAGAAATCAAGATACAGATGTAAGTATTTTCAAAACTGCTATTTTTATGTTCTGCAAAGCATGCTATACTACATTGACATCAAACTTTCTGCATTAAAATTCACAAGGTCAGCACCTAAGATATCTAAAGATGCCTACTGTGTGCAAGAAAATGTATGTGAACTCTTTAGAATTTCCTGGTTGTCTGAATTGGTCATAAAATGCAATCTGATCTTCTATGTCACAACTATGTATAAGTACAGGTACAAACACAATGTACTGAAGCTAATAAAACACAAACAAATATAGTCTCATGTCCTTATTGAACACACCCATTAAACCTTCATATTTCTGATGGAAAAAGTATGCGAACCCTTGGATTTAATAACTGGTCGAATCTCCTCTGGCAACAATAACCTCAAATAAATGCTTCTGGTAGCTGCGGATCAGACCTTCACAACATTGAGGAGGAATTTTCCTCCTTAGAGAACTGCTTCAGCTCAGTCATATGAAAAATGTATCAGTGGGACAGTGCCAGCTTAATCCCAGGGCTCCCTCCCTTGGCTCAGTTTGGTCATGACTCAACCAGAGTTCACTTCTCTTGGAGCATGCTTCTGGCATAAGTGTTGAGCAGTAGCAGGGATGTTGCCAGTCCATTGTCGTATTTCAGATCCTCCCTCTGAAAGTACTGCTCGCATTCTCTCTAAGAGATTGTACTGCAGACATGCTTTGAAGGCAGTTATCAATGTCTAAAACCGTTCATTACTATAATGCTCTGCTATCTGGCTGCCCTAATTCCTAACTAAAGAATGTCCAATCTGTGTAGACTGCAGCCGCTAATATCTTGAGTAGTACTAAGAAGTATGAGCATATTTCTCCAGTGCTAGCTTCACGGCCACCTATCAAGTATAGGACCGATCTTTAAGGTCTTGCTTCTGACTGGTCTAGCAGCTGTGTACATTACTAATCTGCTTTTACCCTATAAAGCCACAAAGTCACTCTGTGATCAAGGAACAGGCTACTTGATAGTGTATGAATATATATATGTGTATATATATATAAACTGGTGGTAGAGCTTTCTCATACTGAACCCCACTAGGCAGAGAGTCTCAATATTTCTACAACCTTAGTCACCAGGGAGGTCTGTGGTAGTGGCACTCTGTGCATGGGGCACACTAGCGCTTTGGCTTAATTATATATATTAAGGTGCCTGATGCTAAATGAGCTGGGTTATGGCATTGCAGGAGGAAGGTAGCTTAACCTAGTTTCATGACTACATGCTCAGTCGGCTACTTCAGGGCTATATAAACTGAAACTGAGATGGAGCTTTGCCACAGAAACAACATCTTATTCTATGTACTGATAAATTCTACAGTGCCGAACATCTTTCTTTGATTCTTTTTCCTGGGGCTCCTGCCACTTCCCCCTCTGAGCTCATGGACTGCTCCAACTGGGTCCCCGCTCTGAGGCCTTGGACTTCTCCAACCGGGTCCCCTCTCTGAGGCCTTGGACTTCTCCAACCGGGTCCCTGCTCTGAGGCCTTGGACTTCTCCAACAGAGTCCCCTCTCTGAGGCCTTGGACTTCTCCAACCGGGTCCCTGCTCTGAGGCCTTGGACTTCTCCAACCGGGTCCCCGCTCTGAGGCCTTGGACTGCTCCAACCGGGTCCCTGCTCTGAGGCCTTGGACTTCTCCAACCGGGTTCCTGCTCTGAGGCCTTGGACTGCTCCAACCGGGTCCCCGCTCTGAGGCCTTGGACTTCTCCAACCGGGTCCCTGCTCTGCGGCCATGGAGTGCTGCAGCCCTGTTTCTCCCTTGGTTAATGCCCATGCTTCCGCACGTCCTGGAGCTAGAGATTCATCCCCCTACCCTTACTCTTTAAAGCATCTTTGTGACAGTCTTCTGTGAAAAGCGTGTTACATGAAATTGAATTGAAAATTGAGTGAAACAAATGAAAGAATATTCATTGCTCAAGATATATTTAGAAAAATGTGTTTCAGTGAAAGTTATTTACCAGTTATTTTGTCCTACATCACTGCTATTTGTGAACATTTTGCGGGTGCTTTAGACACTAAAACCAGGACGAGAACACTGATGCATGTGGGCCTTTAAGAACCAGGGTGAAATGAGCATTAACCCCATCCACTCTGCCCCCTTGTGGTTGAGCCATCTCT
Source organism: Conger conger (assembly GCF_963514075.1). Lineage (NCBI taxonomy): Eukaryota > Metazoa > Chordata > Actinopteri > Anguilliformes > Congridae > Conger > Conger conger. Next base: position 17,654,305 of record NC_083774.1, on the reverse strand, counting down.
ATCTCAAATTGTTGTTGTGTTTATATTTATATCATACAAAAAACTGTGACGCAATAAATATTGTAGTGTTCTCCAAGAATAAATATACAGACGTATAATGCATAATTACAGGATTTGGACTTGTAATAAATGTAACCCTGTAAATGTACTGACTAACAGGGCTCTGCTTAACCTCATTTTAAATGTGATAGATTTGTTAGATTGAGTAATCCTTTTTGGAGAGCTTTTTGAACACTTTTGGCATGCTTCGAGAAAACATACTGTCATGAATAAAAAACCTGAAGGTTAATTTTCTTGACATTTTGTATCAAAAAATCTTTTCATAAAAAAACAAGCTTAGACAATCTTCTGATCATTCATGTGTCTGGGAAAAAAGGTATGCCAATGTTTTATATTTGGGGACACTTGAGAACATCTAAGTGCAGTTTTGGGAAAACTTATCTGGACTTTGAAAGACTGTCTATATCTTTCCCACATTTTTTTACCCAAATTGATCAAGTTTGTGCACAAATATTAAGTAGTTCTGGGTTGGTCCTTGACTTAGAAATGGAGATGATCCGTGCTAAACTATGAAAAGCTTTTTTAATTTGTTTGTATTTGTGTACACTGTATGTAAATGCCCTGACATAAATTAGTTCTGTCACAATTTGTTTTTTCCAATGTTTTTATTATGAAAAACCTATTTAAGAAGAAAATCACAAAATTATGAGGGATTGGAAAGCCTATTTATTTAACAACCACAATTAAATAAATAAAAGAAAAAACACTTGCAGACCTGTGATTTATTTTTATTTTTATTGAAATGTTACATAAGACTATAGTTTTATGTCCAGAATAAAAAAAAACATTTCACTGAAATGTGAAGGCAACAATGTTCATAGTACAACCACAGTGAAATAAATAAAAATAAAGGTGGTTTAAGACTATTACATTGAAAATAGTTTTCAGTAGAAAGAGAAAAATGCATAACATGCAAGCAGAGAGGCCCCGGCCAACCAGGATTCAAACCCAGAACTGCTGTGAGGCGGCAGTGCTATCCACTACACCATCCATGCCACCCTGAAATGTCTTTTTTTGGACTCAAATAGATAGGCAATTACGTTTATATTACAAACATGTTGAAATAGATGCACACAAACGTTTTTTAACCATTTTTTGGGGAAAAAGTTTTTTTCCGTGGAAAATGAAAAAATGTATATATTCTTATCTCCTAAATGTCCAAAGTGTGCAAAAAAAAATGTATCGCCCTTTTTTGGACTCAAATTGAAAAACAATCATGTTTATATTACAACCACCTTGAAATACATACAAAAACGTTTTTTAACAATTTTTTTGGGAAAAACATTTGGGTGCAAGTGAAAAATGAAATGACTTATGTCCAAAATGTGAAAAATGTGCAAAAAATGGAATGTCTTTTTTTGGAGTCAAAAGGATAGGCAATCATGTTTATATTACATATTAATGGGCAAAGAAAATAATATTTTTTTTATTCAATTGGATAAAAAAGTATTTCAGTGGAAATTGAAAAGATACATAACTCTTACATTTTTCCCGATAACTATCTTAAAACACATTTCTATTAATTTATTTCAACATGGTTGTAATAGAAACATGAGTAATACTTGGAAACATCAGTCATCTGAAAGCTTGATATCGTGTCAACACAACGTCAGTTTTGAGCATCAAATCGTTACAATGGAGCAGAGAATTACAAGGCACACACAACACTACTACAGCACACAATGAATCCCAGAGCAGAGAGTTGCAGGCTTTTTCAAGTGCACTTCATTTCTTGAGGTTGACACAAGTGACTGGGTGAACCAGGAAACAGGGTGGGATGCACTCAATTGGTTGAGAAAGAGTGGCAGGCGACTGGACTGATCACAGAAGACCTTAGCATGAATTGACAAAAGAAAGAGGAAAAGGGAAGAAACACAACAAAATCACCTCATAAATACATGCCAAGCACAAAAGAGATAATTGACTGTTGGTCCATTTTTGCAATTTAATCTCAACATGTGTTTGTATTGTAGTAAGTAAATGAAGAGGCTGTGTAATACTATTCCATTACTTTACTGAGGAACGTAGTGAACAATGCGTACAGCATCACATCATGTACTGGAACTTCCCTTCTTCTCCTCATTTGTATACATTACTATAGTAATCAGAATCACAATAGCCTGACACCTAGTGGCATAGAATACGACAACTTGCTTAGCATAATCATGCCATACCTTCAATAAATCTTTTCTTAGATGGTAATCTCAATGTTATTTGAAAATGTCACTGGTATTTCAATGAAAATCAAACCATGATATTTTCATGATTCATTTACAACTTGTTTTTCTTTTCTTTTCTTTTTTGCATTTCTGTTTCTGCATCTATAGTGAACACCAGATTTATCATGTTAAGTATACAAACCAGAGGCATAATGCATCACCTTCTCCCACTTCCATCACATCTTGGTACAATATTTAGGCTGTACTTCTGCTCTCCAGGATCATGTTTCCAACAGTTATTTCCTGTGAATTGACTGAGTTGCAGCAATTTCACTGTAGTTTTGGCGTAGAGTTAACAGCTGTTGCTCACACTGGAAACCCACACTCATATTGGGTTTCCTATGAGTGGCGCAGAGCCAATGTTGTGGGTTCCACATGTCCCTATATAAGACAGGCAGACTGCACTCTGCACAGCTGCATTACTTCATACACAGACGCTCACCGGGGTAAGACCACACTGCATGCTTTATACTCCAATGCACTGCTTTTATTTTTTCTCTCTCCCTCCCTCACTCCTTCACTTGCAACAATTCAATTTATTGTATTATAAATCGCAGTTCCTGCACTACATTGGAACTGTTTAAATCCAGTAACAAGAAAATAAGATTAACATTATTTATTTTGTCATGTTAGATGGCTGAAAATATTGCTGGGAGAATATTTCTTCTTTGGTTTGCCAGCTTATTATTTGTCCAAGTGTAGGGTTTTCTCATGTCTGTTATTACAGACATCACATTCCTGAGCTAGCTTGTGAAGTCATTAGGATAGGTTATCATGCACATATATACTTTATATGTGCATGATAATCTCTACTTTATGCATGTCAAAGGTTTTGGAAAATACACAGTGCATGGGATTTTTACCCGAGATTTGGTCATTTTCTTTGTTATGCCGAGAGGTGCGTTACAGAAGTAGTTGGACATTCAGTGAATCAGTAGTCTGTGTGTGTACATGAGGAATTGGTGTGACTGTATTTTGGAGGGAGTTGCGTAAAGCTTTTCGTTTCCCCCTGGTATTCCCATAATGTCTCCCACAGATGTGTGGGATGTGGGGAATTCTGCATACATCTGGAATATTCTTTCCAGTACATTTGTTTAACTTCCTTTCAGGCAGTATATCCTGTGAGGTAAGGAACATTTGTACTATACGGTACACGAGGTGAGCAGTAAGTCTGTTAAAGTTTTGCTTTGGTTTATTAGCGATTAAAAACTAATGTGTGCATCGGATCAGTGGGGGATGCTAACAGAAAGGGTTGATGAAATCTATATGCTGTGAATACTTGTGCAATCTCAATCCAGAAGTCTTTATGAATGATTTATGAATATTTTTTTCGTTATCCTATGATCACTGTATAAAATCACGTTGAAAGGACATAAAAATTAGTTAAAGTAGTAAACAATTATGCAATACCTTTTTTTAAATATACATAGAAAAGGAAAACAGCTGTATGGATCAAATATGCTCTGTGACAAGGAATTGAAGCCCCAAAATTTTCATGTCTGTTTTACAGGAGATTGACCGCTGGATTATAAATTGCAATTTTAATTGGGTGGTGTGTGAAGGTCATCGTGAGAGGTCGGGTCAGTGGTGAGAGTTGAGAAAAAGGATGAGCTATCCCTCAGTGAGGTCGCTCCTCCTCATCATTGGAGCCGCATCATGCATCAAAGCTCAAGGTTTGCCTCTGTACAGTTTACCACACGTCTCCTCTTTTCACTTTCGCTACACATTTCCTACACTCACCACACCAATGTTGTTTGTGTATTTCAATATTCTTAATTATAGGGAAACATATTCTTGTAATTGAAGCAGTTTCCAACACAAGCTGTTTTAGCACATCTTGAGAACTGCACAACTACCAGCCTATAAATTAAACTGTAGGCAAAATTAATGAAATAACAATTGTTGCTGACTGGAAGCGGGTTCTTCAGGAAAGACATGTGTATTTAAAAACATTGGAAATACATTTTCAAGCTAAGAGTAAAAGCCTTCCAGTTTATATTCAAGGATTTTTCAAATCAAGAGAAGGAAAAAATTATTTAAGAGGGTTGTGTATCTTTGAATCATGTAAAGTGAGAACCAATGTAAAATACAGATGTGTTTCCGTTTTGGGAGTCAAACTGTGGAATGGGCTTAGAGACGAGTATAGATTGTGTAGCTCTCTGTTGAGTTTCTTTGAGTTTTGAGTTATTTACTGTTTTGTACTACTGATATTCTGGGCTAATTTAATTTATGGATTGTTTAGGATAGGCAGTAATAAATTGGCTTCAGCCTAATCCTTTTTTGGTTGCTGACTGTGTGAATTTTATTGTTTGAACTGGTGTGAACATGTATGAGGATGTTTTGTCTGTCATATATTCACGCAATTTGTCCAAGTTATTCTTCATTAAGTGTGACCAAAATAAGCTATATTCATTCATTCAGTTGATGACAGAAACATTGAAAGCTGTGAAGAAAAATCCCAAAACATCAGTCAGTGACATCACAAACAATCTCCACAGGGCAGGGGTGAAGGTATCTCAATCAACTGTTCGAAGAAGACTTAGAGAGCAACAATATAGAGGCTGTATCACAAGCTGCAAACCACTCATCAGTAGTAAGAATTGGAAGGCAAGATTATAATTTCCTGAGAAGTACAGAGATGAGCCACGAAAGGAACAAAGTTTTATGAACTAATGAGACCAAGATTAACCTCTACCAAAGTGAACAGGCCAAAGTGTGGAGAAAGAAGGGAACTAACATTACTGTATTTATTGTAGTTTGTGGATTTCCAAAATACAGAGGAAGTGAGGTCCCCCACAGTTTTTTTTTTACCACCCACACATTACAAAATATGGAACTGCTAATGTGAAACCATGATAAAACAAAATTCCAGCAAAATACTGAAACCTGGTGCAAAGTGATTGCAGTTTTTCTGATTTTTTGTTCAATTTCATGTCTATATTTGGATGCAATACATGCTTATACACCTTCAATGTACAAATAGTAGTACCTCTCAAAGGCAGTATTTACCAGTAATGATGGTTGTTTCATTCTCTTGTCAGTAGATGGCTTTGAATGGAGTACCTGGTTCAATGTGGACCACCCTGAAGGACAGGGGGACTATGAGCAGCTGGACGCGATCCGCTTTTACTTCCCTGAACGTGTCTGCGGCAGACCCAAGGCCCTGGAGGCTCGCACCACTGACTGGCTTCCCGCTAGCAGTACAGGGGAGCGGGTACATGCCGACCCGGTACTGGGCTTCTGGTGTGTTAATTCAGAGCAGCCTGCAGGACACAACTGCTCCAACTACGCCGTTCGCTTCCTCTGTCCCAAAGGTCAGCCCGTGAGGAGACCTGGGGATCTTGAACCTCACCTGTATTTACAAAAACATAGCAGTGATAAACCATGTTTATTGTCCTACCGTCAATCTAATGTAATGTAATGTAAAGCTTGCAAGTATATAAATGTATCACTATTTGAGAAAAGTATAATTGTAATAGTAAGAGTAATAGTATAGATAATAGTATACAATCATCATTTATTTTAATGACACATTTATACTATTATATATAATAATAACTAATATTATTATTTAACATAAATAATCTCTTAAAACGGGAGCAAGTGTGGAGCACACAATGCCAACACAAGTTCACAAAAGGAGCCGTTGTGTTCTGACGTGAAGTAATTTGCATTACTGCCTTGACTGTTTGTAGACTGGTGGACAAAACCAAACAGAACGACTGAGGCATACTCACTAGTGACACAAAATCTGTTCATAATTACCACCAGCAATTATACTTCAAAAAAATTATTTTCAAATTTTTTGACATATGCAGTGACCTTTTGAAATGTTTGCGTTTGTTGTTTAGGAGCCTCAGCTCAGGGTGGGTGGGGCCCCTGGTCAGGCTGGACTCCCTGCTCAGCTCAGTGTGGCCAGTCGGCTGTACAAGTGCGCTCCAGGAGCTGCAGTTTACTCACCCACCACAAGGAGCAGCAGTGCATCGGATCGACAATGGAGAGCAGAACATGCAAGGGTGTTCCCTGCCCAGGTGCTGTCGATGTGCAGACTCTTCAGCCGCCCATTCAATACACACACTGCTATGAACAAGGATGCACCAATGCAGAGAAAGTCAGTTCTAGTAATACGAAGCAGCTGCAGTAACAGATACTCTGTCTTACTTTTGATCTGTGTGTAAACTCTGGTCCTCGAGGGCCGGTCTGCAGATTGGTTTTTGTTCCAACCATTTGCCTTGTTTTTAATTTGCTGACAGCTCTATGAATTACCCTGGTTTAAGCCTGTACCTGAGCACAGTAAAATAATTAGGATACACTTGCAGTGTGCAGCTGTAGCCGCTACTCAAACTAAGATATGATTGAGTCAATTAATAAGACCAGAAGTTGGCACAAAATCCTGAAATGTATCAGCCCTTGTTGTGCACCCCTGGTGTAAAAGTAATCAAGTGAAACTAACTATTGAATTGTCCAGAAGGAGCATGTTAACCCGGGTACAAAAACATGGAGTATGCATGTTGTTTGTTTTCCTTCTCTTTTAGTCTCAGCTCGAGGCGAGTGGAGTCCCTGGTCAGAGTGGACTCCCTGCTCGGCCCAGTGCGACCAGGTGGCTGGGCAGGTGCGCCTCCGGCGGTGCAGTTTACACTCCCAACACAAGGGGCAGCAGTGCATCGGACCAGCAACAGAAAAGATGACATGCAAGGGACCTCCCTGCCCAGGTGTGGTTGATGTGTGTCAGCTTCTGCTCATTGCTTGCAAATACAGCCACACAAGTATCCATACTTAGCATATTTTAAGATCAATAAATTCATACTTCATACATGTCCAGAGATTTAGCCATTGGAATCTCCATGGGGACCCTGCTGTTGGACCCCTGAGCAACTCATTTAGCCTATGTCACTTTGCTAAATAGTTGTTCAAAGTACAGTGTGCAAAATGATAACAATGTGATGCGATTGTCCACAGAAAAAGCTATTTCTCCACCTAGTCAATCAATAATTATCATAATACATTAATATGCATTATATTTAAGGACTGATAAAAACTGATTGTGAGCTCTTGGTAAATTGTGTCTCTTGTGTGGTGGAAGGAGGCTGTGTACCTGATGTTTGCTTGTTCACGTCACTGCTCCAGTGTGTGTCCTGCAGTGTGCGATGGGCAAGGTGAACGCAGAGTGCGACGCCTGCATGTGCGAGGACCGTCTCTTACTGGGCTCCGTCCGAAGTGCCGGGGGGCTTCCTGCCCCCGGGGCTGCCCTCATCCTGTCGGGCCCCACCCCTAAACTCCTCACCCTCGCCGACCACAACGGCCACTTCCGCATCCCCGGCCTCTGCCCCGACGGCAACACCACCCTGACCGTCAGACTGAAGAAACACGCCCCCCTCAGCGTGGCCGTGCCCCACAGCACCAAACACACATCCGTCCTCCACGTGAGGCTCAACCGAGCAGGTAATGTCAGAGCTGGGAGCCCAAGCTATGACTACGATATGGCACGGATGAAGTCTATAAAAAGATCTTACACTACATTTCTACCCTACCAGTTATAAATATAATATATGGGGCAACATTTCAGATATAGAAATTGAATTAGAACAATCCATGCAGAGATCTGTTGGTGTCGAACTCATATCAACATACTGATCATCTTTTATTGTGTCAGCCAAGAATTAATTCTAGGGAGGGGGTTCGACTCATGTTTTGGGCTTCTGGGTCTCAGCTTTGATGCTTTACTCTCCTGTCACAGAGAAACTTCAGGTGCTGACAAACCCTGAGCACAAGGTTCGGAGGGAGGGCCAGACGGCTGCATTCTGCTGCAAAGTGGGTGGCACTCCAGAACCTGACCAATATCAGTGGTAAGCCCGGGAGAATCGCAGCCAATGGGATTATTATATATTGCAGTATTATATTATTATATTATGCAGTGTAGCAATTACTGATCTTAAGATAAAGACATTTAAATTCAAGGTCAATTACTGTCAATGGGTGACTTGGAATCAACAATTATATAAATTTATGAATATTTCAATACTCATTTTTAAACAGATGACAGTCAAAAGAATAATGTTATGATAAGTGACTTGAAAATTGTGGAGGCAACTGCAACCAGCTTAAAGAGTCTCAATGGATTTTTTTAACTCAATGGATTGGAACAGCTGCCCCTTATCTCACAGGATGAATCTAGTTGGGATGCAGGTCTGTTGTCTAAAAGTTTAAACCCGATGCTTTAGTTGGTTGCAACTAGTCCGACATCTCAAAAGATCTTCAGATGGAATCCTGGAATACCTATTTTAATAATTAACTAGAAAAAACGTCAATGCTTCATGTACACATGAAAATGAATGCTTATGAACAAAAAAAGAGATTTACCTGGAGTCTAACCCCAGAATAATTCAAAGTTGCCTGAATAAGACGTTTCTCCTTTGATTTATACCTGCTTGGACTCCCTCAGGTTCCACAACGGCAGCCTGTTGGACAGGAAGCGTCTGAAATATGGAGACATGCTGGTGTTAAGGAACCTGGGCCCGGAACAAGCAGGGGAGTACTACTGTCGAGCAAGCAGTGAAGCCGGAGCCATCAAGTCTAAGCCAGCTGTGCTGACAGTCATAGGTGAGCTCCAATGAGTAATTGCTATGCTCTCTTTCGCCGGAACTACATTTTTACTTTGCTTTCAATGCTATTCAAAATAAATAATATATTCATAGTGAATGAATACAGTATCTGAATACCTAATGCGTATTGTATTACCTAGTAGGCTCCCTTAACAGTATATTGGATAAAGACAGCATGACATCTTATGGTATGATCATATAAAGCCATTTGGTTCAATCTCTTTCCACTAGGTCACAAGACTCCTTCATGTAACCCGAAACCAGAATCCCATCTGATCCGCCTGCCTAATGATTGCCACCAGAATGAGAGCTCTTCATACTATGATGTTGGGAAATGCCCCGTGGGGGCCTGTGCAGGACAGCTTGACAAGGGAATCCGCTGCAAAGACCCTATAGCGTACTGCTGTGGGGTGTCAAAAATGGAGAAGAGGCAGATATCCTGCCAGGGTTACGAGCTGCCAATCATGGTGGTCTCACAGTGTGACTGCCAGAAGTGTGTGGAAACCAAGGCCACTGTTCGGGGACGGGTGGTGGCAGCAGACAATGGGGAACCTATGAGGTTTGGCCACATCTTCATGAATGGGGTACGGATCAGCCGCACTGGGTACAAGGGCACTTTCTCTCTCCAGGTGCCTCCTGACACAGAGAGGCTGGTGTTGACCTTTGTGGATCATATGAATAAGTTCATAAACACCACAAAGGTCCTGCCCTTCAACAAGAAAGGGGGAGCTGTGTACTATGAGGTCAAATTGCTGAGGAAGAAGGCACCAGTGACTTTGCTTTCTTCAGAGACCAACACACTTCAACTGGGGGAAGTGGAGGCCCAGGATCCAATCGCTGAGATTGAGATCCCACCCAATGCCTTCTACCGGGAGAGCGGGGAGGTGTATAATGGTAAGGTGAAAGCCAG